>NC_085869.1:47559541-47742041 GCF_034702125.1 Engraulis encrasicolus
TTTGCCGCAATGGGGTGGGAGGTGTTGATGGACTTATGATGTGATCAGGGGGGCGTTAGTTAAAATAAGGGTTGTGAATCACTGGTCTAAGGGGACTTTGGAGATACCCAGCCAGCAATGCGGAGTGGCTGAATGCGGGGCCGGGGCACTGTCTGAGAGCCTCTACGAATCTCACAGTGAACCGGTCTCTTTTCCAGCCCCTCACTCCTCGTCAGGATCCAAGCACTTATACCCGCACAGCGGCGCTGTGACACTACAGGACTTCAGTATGGATGAATGTCCAGAGAAGAAGAAGGAATGAATATATAGTAAACTTTTACAGGCTCCAGGTCCAATAGGAGGACATAGTTTTTGTCGTGTAATATCTACTGTGCTCTACTGTGTTACTGTGCTGTACTGTATTCTGTATGCTGTCTGGTGATGGGAGATGGGATAGGCTTAGGAGGTTAAGTATTGTGTAGTGGAAGATCTGCACTGCGTATGAGTGAATGTGAATGTGCTGTATTTTTTAATTGGAAACCTTTGGTTATGTTGTTGTATTTTGGTATGAATGTACTGTTTAGGAAGGCCCCTTTGAAAGGAGAAACCTAATGTGAAGTAGTTATCCTGTAATAAAGAATAAGGATTTCGATGAAAGGATTGAATGAATGGAAGGCTGTATGAAAGGATAGATTGATGAAGGGAAGCAAGAGGAAGACGTTGGAGTGCAGTCTGTGTTGTTGCACCTACTAAAAGAGGTGTCAATAGCACACACTGCACTCATGTCACAACAATGGGGAGTCCCTGTTCACACCTTCAGGTTTTCGATCTGTGTCACTGTGCATCCTCCAAACAGCACAGCGAGCTCCTTAACTCCATAACTGTTGCCCTTTTCTTAGTCAATCCTCAACAGGTCACATTAAGAAGCACACATGCTTTTGTTGTTTGAAGGAAAAGAAAGCAAATGTTCTGCGGCCCAGTAACTGTTGATTTTAAAGATCTTGCACGAGAAAAATAAATATTGCATGTACTGTACACAAGGTGCTTTTGTTTGGCTTCACTCTCTACGTTGTGTGCGCATTTGTTTTTTTGTTGGGTGTTTTTTTGTTTTGTTTTTTTTGTTTTTTTGAAGCAGAATGTTGTTCTATGATCTCTGTTATATCACTTGATCTTTGCTCTGTATAATAATTTAGAGAATGTCCATATCAGCCTGGCAAAGCTTGTTTTGCTCATAATTCCAAAAAAGGAGAAATTGTAATAAAAAGGAAGGATCTTTTATTTGGAGGAACAAAAATGCACAAAATAACTCACTGCTCTTTGCAGTCTGTTTTTGGTACAGATTTTCTGTCTGTTTTTATGAAACAATATTCACTCCTCAAATAAAAATACACGAATGGTACTGAAAATAAGTCAAATGGCACAGAATGTAGAGAACTAAAATAGCTGATCATGTACATTTGTTCCACTGTGTTGAACCTGCGAGTTGTCCATCCAGTGTCACCTTTTCTCTACCTAATGCAAATGTAGATTTGAAAGGCACAAATGCACCAGTTCAGGCAGCAGCCTACTGTACTGTATATTTCTCCTCTGCCTCCTCTTTTTCTCCATGCTTGGCCAGCCTCAGCCCTAAAGTGTTTCATATTATATTCCCTTCATGCTCGAATTGTAAGTGGAGGTGAGAGAATTGGACTAAAAATAGCCTGCCCCCCACACACACACACACACCCCTCATCGCCCCTTTAACTCTCCCGCCCGCCGCCACGGGCCATCCACTGCCTTTGTCCCACTTCTTTTTCTCATCTGGGATAAATTGATTGCTGTCGCTTTGGCCAAAAGCCAGGAGAAATTGAAAATGGCCCTCCCCCGCCTCTCTATGGTGTTCAAGCCTCCCCCTGGGGCCTAGCTGCCCCCCCTTTCCCTGTCCCGCAACCCCCCCCCCCCCCCTCCCCAGCAGTACTGGTGCCCCTACCTCACCTCACCTCCACCCCCCTCCATGCCACCACCTCACACACCCTCCGCTGGGCTGCCCTGGAGGTGGGCGCACTGCCCGGGCACAGCAAGGTTTCACACCACCTCCTCCTCCTCCTCCTCCTCCTGCTAACCTTGAAATGCAAGTTAGATGGATGGACTGTAAAAAAAGATAGAAAAAACAGTCTTTCAAAGTCATACTTTGTATTTGGTAATTCAAGGGTAATTCAAAATGTGTGGGTGTGAGTCTGTGTGTGATCTTGGCTAATTTCAGAAATATTATCCAACTGCGTAGAAAAAAGTGAATGTATTAAAAATGGCTTTTTGAAATATTTCTGTGCGTGTGTGTGTTCGTAATAAAAACATTTTCTTCAAATGTGTGTACGTGTGTGCATGTCAAATTTGACTGATGGGTTTCCCATTTTTTCATAATACGCGTGTAACCAAAACCCCGTTTTCCCCCTGTGGCGACTGTGTGTCTCCTCTCCTCTCCTCTCCTCTCGCAGGTTATCAAACTGTGATGCCAAATCAGCAGCAGAGCTATCCAAACATGGTCGCCGTGCAGCAGCCTCAGGGCCAGGGCCTCGTCGCCGGTGCCCAGCACAGCAATATGGGAACGCAAATGCAAGGCATGATGGTCCAGTATTCCTCCGTGCCATCCTATCAGGTACGGAGCAACAACACTGTTTTTTTTTTTTCCGGATGGCAGTTTTGTGTGAACATGAAAGAATTAAAAATATATCATTTATTCTGAAATGATGTGTAATATTTGTTTATTCATTTATTTTATTTTATTTTTTTCTTTATGTGGAATTTAATTATATGAAATTATATTATATATTTATATTAAATTTAAAAAAATTAAAAAGCTGCCACCTTTCAGTTGTGTGGGGGTAGTATCCAAAGGCCTAAGTGCAGCTCTGTGACCCGTCGCTGTGTGTGTCCATGTCCACCTCTCTGTCCTGTAGGTGTCGGTGCCTCAAGGCTCGCAGCCCATGTCCCAGCAGCCCTACCACCACCACCACCACCAGCAGCAGCAACAACAACAACAACAGCAGCAGCAGCAGCAGCAGCTCCTGCTCCATGGGCAGCCCCAGTCCGCCCCCAGCATGCCATGCCCACCACCGGGGTGCAGGTCTACTATAGTGTGCTTCCCCACAACCAACACAACGCCATCAGGTATGGAAACGACACACACACACACACACACACACACACACACACACACACACACACACACACACACACACACACACACACACACACACACTGCCATCAGGTATGGGAACAGCATACACACACACATGCACACAATGCCATCAGGTATGTGAACAGCATGTGTATATGTACACAGAATGCCATCAGGTACTGTATGTAAACAACACACACAATGGCAGAAAAAGATAAAAGCCCGCTGAACGGCAACAAACAGAATGCCATCCTGGGGTCCGTTTCTCGATTCTTGTCGTTGCTAACCGTCTTAAGGCCATCTTAAGACCGTCTTACAGTTCCCTTGGATTTAGTGGTGAGCGTCGATGTCAAGAGAGAGTTGAGTCGTTCTTACGAAGGTCGTTGCTACCGTCGTTAGCAAAGACGCTTTCAAGATACGGACCCCAGGCATATGAGCAGAGACACAAGCAGATACAAAAAACAACGCTAAAAACCAAAGATACACCGAAGATAGAAAACTAAAGATACAAAAACCAAGGCCTATCACAACCCTCCACTCCGCCTACCTTCCCTCCTTTTCCTGTATTGCGGTTACATATGTAGCTGAGGCTTTAGGACCTCGGGAGTGTGTCCCCGCCGTGCCGGTTTAAAAATACTCCATCCTTCATCTTAAAGCAGGTCAGTCTAGCCATCACGCCTCTAGCTGGGCCACCAACACGACCTGAATAAGGGAGAGGTCACTTTCACATAGTTGAGTGTTTTTTTATCGCTCTCTCTCTCTCTCTCTCTCTCTCTCTCTCTCTCTCTCTCTCTCTCTCTCTCTCTCTCTCTCTCTCTCTCTCTCTCTCTCTCTCTCTCTCTCTCTCTCTCTCTCTCTCTCGTTTTTTTTTACCCCAACACCACCACCTCCTCCTCTCCCTCCTCCACCTCATCTTCCTTCTCCCATCTCCTCCTCCTCTTTCTCCTCCCTCCTCTTTCCCTCTTCGCCCCCTATTCCTCCTCTTCCTTCTCTTCCACTCCTCCTCCTCCTCCCTCTATTTCTCCTCCTCCTCCTCCTCCCCCTCCTCCCTCCTCCTCCTGGTCCCCAGTGGTTTTGACTTTACTAGGTCAGAGCTGGGGATGATTTATCTGGCCAGATATCCAGTGAGTCTTAATATAACAGCGCTGGTCCCACTAGGGCCCTGCTCAGGCTCCGCTCACCATCTCTACATCATCTGTCTTTTGGAGCCGCCTACCCACACTTGCTCGCTCGCTCGCTCGCTCGCTCACTCTACAAGTGCGGGGAGGGTGTATATGTATTTGTGCTTGTTGGCGCAGGTGCGTGTGTGTGTGCACGCCCGTATTCACTTGTGTGTATGCGTGTATGGATTGCTTGGGGTGTATGTTTCTTCCTCATGGTGCAGGTGTGTGTGTGCATGCGTGCGTGCGCTTGTGGAGCAGGGGAGCAGGTGGGTAGTGAGGTGGTGGTGGGGTGGGGTGGGGTGGTGAGGGTTAGTTATGCCGGCACCGAACCCCACGGCTGCTGCCTGGCACAGTGCCTGCGACACCCCGCCCTACACCCCCCGCACCGATCTGGCAGTGGCATCACGCAGGTCCCTTATTAAACTCCGAGGCCGGCCGGGCACTGCTGCTGCTGCTCTCCAGGTGTTAGTGTGAGCCAGGGAGACAGATGACCCACGCTCCTGCTAATTGGATTGGGTTTTAGTGGGGAGAGAGAAAAAAAACACTTCACAAAACAATTTTTTATTTCTCTTTTTTGTTGTTCTTTTTAAAAATAAACCTTTTATCTTCGTTCTATTGTATTATGCACTCTATTGATCTTTTTTTTTGTTTGGTCAATACTTCATTCACGTCATATTTTTATACATGTCCTTGAGGTAAAGTGGGCGAACATTGCATTTGCATTTCATGATTCCCAGGTTTGATATGGAAAAAATTGATCGGCCAAGTGCTTTACAGTACAGTGCGCACTCATGACTGTAGCCTCTGTCAATAAAGGGTGTACATCACTGTGTGTGTGTGTGTGTGCGTGTGCGTGTGCGTGTGCGTGTGCGCGTGCGTGCGTGTGTCCACAGCTCCTCAGTGGGGTTTTTGCCACCTCCAGGATCGGAGCAGATGCCCTTCCCCCGCCCGTCGTCATCCCCCTGTGGCTCTCAGCAGATGCCCCAGCAGCAGTGCTCAGGTACGCCACGCAGTACGCAGTACGCAGGCCAGGCCAAACCAGGACACACCACACAGGACACTGCCATTGTCATGACCTGTATTCACGCCATTCACACCACTCCACAGCTACCGCATTCAAACCACACTACTGAGTTGAGACCACTCTACTGCATTCAAGCCACACTACTGAGTTGAGACCACTCTACCGCATTCAAACCACACTACTGAGTTGAGACAACTCTACTGCATTCAAGCCACACTACAGAACTGAGACAACTCTGTTGTATTCGAACCACACTGCTACATTGAAACAACACAATGCTAATGCATTCAAACCATAATACATCATTAAAACTGCATTGTGGCACTCAAACAACACTAATGCATTCAAACAACACTAATGCATTCAAACCACACTACTGAATTCAAACAACACTACTGTTACCTTGGTCACCAACACTGTCTTCAAACAATGCGTTCAAACAACGTTACTGCTGTCAAACAATACTGCTTTCAAACCACATCAACACTACTTTCAAACAACGCGTCTGCTTTCAAACAACACTACTGTTGTCAAACAACACTACTTCTTTCAAAAAAACACTGCTGCCTTTCTCTCTCTTGCAGCAATTGCCCAGGTCTCAACCAAATCTGCCCTAAGCAAGGGCCCCCCAACAGTCAGCTCCACCATGCCATACTACCAAAAATAATTCAGGAAGTGTGTGTGTGTGTGTGTGTGTGTGTGTGTTTGTATGTGTGTGTGTGTGTGTGTGTTTGTATGTGTATATATAATGTTTAAATGAGGCACACACCTCGTTTGCTGTGCGTGTTTGATTCCCGGCCCGGGTCCTTTGCCGACCCTTCCTCCTCTCTCTCCACTCACTTCCTGTCATAAGCTTCACTGTCCTGTCAAATAAAGACAAAAAAGCACCCCAAAAATAAATAAAATGAAATAAATGTTTAAAAAGTTTACATTTTGCCTAGGGCCCCCTGAATGGGTAGAACCCCTGCTGACCACACTTACTAACTACCGTACTTTCAAACCGCACTGCTGCATTCAAACAAAACTACTGCTTTCAAAACCCCATTATTGCCAAGTTATTAAAATCACACTACTAGATTCAAATTACAATAGAGCATTCAAGTCACACTTCTGCTTTCAAACCACACTACTGTATTCATACCACACTAAAGCATTCATACCACAGGCAACACTATTGCATTCCTTGCAGGCCACCTCAACCTAGTAAGTGTAAACTCGTTTTTCTTCTTATTCTTCTTCTTCTTTTTTAAACACGAATGAATATCTCTAAATGTCAGCTTTGAATGAATGGCAATGTCAAAATCTTTCATATTTCAGTCTTAGAGATTGGCCATGGTAACCATGGTTTAGTGTCATTTTTCACCATTGATGAAAGTCAAGGCACCGTAGGCAATATTGTTCTCAAAAAGCACACTCTCAGTAGACCTTGAAATATATCAGATGTTATTGGGAATGTGAAGTATCACTCATTTTTTTCTCTCATGAAGCTTACTTTTGAATTCCGTGAATTTGTTTTGTGTTTTTCTCCACTGTGTTTCCTCTCCCTAATCCTCTCTCGCCATCTCTAACGCACAACATCCTCCCCAATAGCTAAAGTTGCACCTCATCTCCCCCTAAACACACAGACGCACGCACGCACGCACGCACGCACGCACGCGCACGCGCACACACACACACACACACACACACACACACACACACACACACATGCCAAATCTACCATCACTGAATTACACGGGGGGGATCAACCCACAGCGCAGGAGGCACACAGAGGAATGACTTCCCCTCCGCTTCCTCCACAAATCAAAATATATCGATCTGATTCAATCTGGGAAATGAGATAGAGGCCTGTCTGGCTGCCGAGCTGCCACTGCTTAAATGACACACACACACACACACACACACACACACACACACACACACACACACACACACACACACACACACACGCACAGACACACACACCTCAAACGGAAAAAAACAACAGGTCTTGCAGCAGCAACAAGGGGGAGCAAATGCGGGTCACGAGAGTGTCTTTGAAGAGCCCCGTCGGCGCACGCCCTCCCGCTCCCACTCCCCCCTCTCTGCTTTCTCTTCAATACGACTGCAAGGTGCTAATTAAAATTAGACTCTCCAGTCTCTCAACGATCCAATTATTGGACAGATACGGCGCTGGTAATTAAAAAGTAATTCCTTGCACCGCTTTGTTCCCTGTTATGGCGATCTTCATCCCTCCTTCCTCCTCTCCTCTCCTCTCCTCTCCTCTCCCTCCCTCCTTCCTGCTTGCCTTCTCACTTGGAAAAAAAGGCGAGGGCCTTCATGGGTCCTAGGATTGTAATTTGGCGTTTTATGTGTCCACGGTTAATGTGAATTGCCCCTCTCTGGCCCGTTCCTGTGATTGTCAGGCGTCTTGGCGAAAGCTCGGAGCTCCACTGTTTTTGCTCAGCTTTAATAACTAATTAAAAGAGGCGACAAAAGTGGCCTTTCAGACCCTGAAATGAGATCCCCCCCATCCATCCATAGTCCACCCCCCTTTCCACCCACGCCTCACTCCACCTCCTCAACTCACCCCTCGTCCTTCTGGAGTTAGTGGCCGAAATGTTTTAATTTCATGCTGGGATTATCATTTTCATTGCCTCAGCCAACACATACACACTCGCCCTCTTCTCTCTCTCTCTCTTTCTCTCTCTTTCTCTCTCTCTCACACACACACACACACACACAAAAGATAATGAATCCTCCAGGCCTTGTGGTCCTTGTGTGGTCTTTGTGCAGAGATTGTGGATTCATCAAAACAGCGTAATTGTTATTAGACCAAACTAAACGTGTTCATTATGGCTCATCAGCGTTACGCTTTTTTTAGGATGAAATTTTATGCATCGCATTAATCTGCAGACTGCAATTAGAAAAGAAGAATAATGAGATGTTTTAAACATTACAGACCAATTTTTATTTGCCTCTGCGAAAAATAAGATTATGGCAGTGATGTATCATCAAAGGCATAGTTCTATTGTGAATTTGGAGAATAATCTTTGCCAGGAATAACCTCTGCTAGTAGGATTTACGTTAACTAGATAAGTGATATGGTGTCACTAGTTGATTAACGTATTGACTGTGACGAGATGTGATGTGCAAGATTAAGGGGTTTCTCATTTAAAATCGGTAAAAGGGAAACAAAAGGATTCATTTCAGGACTCCTTTAGATTATCTTTCAAACCATGCACGTTAACCCTCAGAGATTTAACCCCATCAACAAGTGCTTTTGTTTTTGGGTATTTCACATAATGATGTCATTGTAACCCACACATCAGACAAAAAGTCTCTGCCTCAAACACTTCAGAAACAATCAGCCCTCAGTTAATGAAATTGCTCTTGTGTGGAAATTTAAACTGAAAAATTCCCGACTGTTCTAAAGGGACTTTAGCATAGATCACAAGTGCCTACAATTAACCTCCGTTGAACAATTTTATATTTGATTGCAATTGCCATTCTCCTCCATGCTGCCTTGTGTGAAATATTAAATTAGACAACTATGGATTCTGAAGTGGCAGAAGAATGTTTAACAACTGTAAGTAATAAGAGCCACTTAAACACACCTGGTGTATTAATAGTAAGGGCATTCTGTCCTTGACAAATTAAACTACCTGCATCTCTTAGCGAAGTGGCAAGAGTTTGTAATTCGGAAAACGTGATCATCATTCTGGGGCAGGATTTTGGATGTCAGTAAGTCAGAACCCCTCATACATTTCTGTGTTAATGGGGTTCCTTTCTAAGTTCTTAACACCACCATGACAGCGTACAGATGAGGACTGAAAATGATTAATAATGGTCTGCAACGTTTGTGGACCTTAGCACATTGACTCCCAAGCCACGTAAAAATACGTTTTTGCCTCCCATGCATTGGCTCCCAAAGCGTTTTTACGTTTTTTATGGATTCTGAATCTACACATTCTAATGTACATTCTGTGTGATTTTATGTGATGAACAGAACTGACATGGATGATGGAAACACCTACAAAGTCAAAACCCCTACAAAGTCAGGATTTGGATATTTCATCATCTGTGCATTTTATTAAGCACAGTATTTGAGTTTTATTATAGCGAATAAAACCACTTCCTGATCACATCACGTCTCAAGTTACTTCCTAGAGAATCAAAACATGTCCTGTCAGTGCCTTGCTAGCTAGCCTATTCCTAAACATATGATGGAAGGATAAGGAGTTTTGCTGTCATCAAGATAGGTGTAAAATGGAAGGTTGTAATGAAAAACAGCATGCAACACAGCAGGAAGTAAGCCTAATTTTGGTTGAGTACTTTGGTACGTCTACTTTTATCTACAGAACGAAAACTGCCAGTCAAGTGACATTAGCTAGCTACCATTTCAAATGATGTGGCTCTGAACAATAGCCTGACCAGGTGATTTTTGCATCGAAATATTTTACTTGCAAGCTACTGGAGTTGTTCTTCAGGCGTGAAAATGCATTTAGACCCGCAATTTAAACTCGGAGTCAAAGAGTGCACCCGTGACAAAAAACCCTTTTTCTCTGTTCGAAAGCTATTTCTACCTAAACCAAGGCTCGCTAAGAGTTGAATAACTTTGGAATGGAATACGCTAGGAACAAACTGTATTAATATACAGACAGGAGGGTCATTCCACGCCAAATCAACAAGAGCCCGCGCACTTAGGTCTCAAAAAATTCTGAAAATATTACCAAGTGTACCCATGGTACTTAAGAGAAACACTGTAAATTTATTTGAATGTAAGATGTATACTCCCCGTGTTACAGCCAATTTTACTGGGGGAGGGGGGTGCCCATTTTTTTCACACTCTGTTTTTTGTCAAAGTTCACAAGCCCGTAGCTCAATAATTAAACCATGTAGGAAGCTCAAATTTGGCATGCTGGTACATAGATAGAAATAGTTTGTTGCAAAACTGTCAGTTTTGGTCTGTATGATCCTGCATCGTCATGGCATTCCCTCAAAGATGATACAAATTGTACTGGAGTTTTTGACTGTGCTCTGTTTAGGCCTTCAGAAGACATAGTTGTGCCCAACATAGCCTCTTGATTTTTTTCCCTTGTAGAGACAAGTAGGAACACTCTCATAAAAAGCTACAAATAGAAAGGAAACCCCATCAGTGTTTGACCAGAAGACCTCACAAGTCTGACAAATCATTTTGGGTGTCATTTTCAGAGCTCCAGAACCCCTTGTGGGATTGTCCTCAGATTTTTATTTTATTTTTTTCTTCATTCTCCATGAATTCTTCTTTTGAAAAATGCCAATGAGACTTGTCTTATGTGATGTTTTCTTTTGTAATTTCCAACCTGAACATGGGCAACATGCACACTGAGAGCAATATGTTTTCTATGCGTTTCTTCCGCTGCCATCTGCTGGTCAAAAAAAGTAACAACATGACTCCTTGTGCATGACCTACTGTCTCTTTTGGTGTGCGAACCTGCTCCCACATTGAACGCTCCTGAAATCATTGAAATTGAAAGGGATACCTGCACCCCTGCACAGGGACTCTCGGGTGATCATGTCTGGGCAAAATTTGCATTTAATTATTTAGTCTTTACATTAAATGTTATCGAAATCATGTTGCTCTCTTTTTGCATTTTGCCCATGTTCAGGGTGGAAATTACAAAATAAAACATCACATAAGACAAGTCTCATTGGCATTTTTAAAAAGAAGACTTCATGGAGAATGAAGAAAAATATTAAATAAAAATCTGTGGACAATCCCACAAGGTGTTCTGGTGCTCTGAAAATGACACCCAAAATGATTTGTCAGACTTGTGAGGTCTTCTGGTCAAGTACTGATGGGGTTTCCTTTCTATTCATAGATTTTTATGGGAGTGTTTCTACTTGTATCTACAAGGGGGAAAAATCATGAGGCTATGTTGGGCACAACTATGTCTTCTGAAGGCCTAAACAGAGCACAGCCAAAAACTCCAGTACAATTTGTATCATCTTTGAGGGAATGATATGACGATGCCGGATCATACAGGCCAAAGCTGACAGTTTTGCAACAAACTATTCCTATCTATGTACCAGCATGCCAAATTTGAGCTTCCTACATGTTTTAGTTATTGAGCTACGGGCTTGTGAACTTTGACAAAAAAAAGAGTGTGAACAAAATGGGCACCCCCCTCCCCCAGTAAAATTGGCTGTAACATGGAGAGTATACATCTTACATTCAAATAAATTTACAGTGTTTCTCTTAAGTACCATGGGTACACTTGGTAATATTTTCAGAATTTTTTGAGACCTAAGTGTGCGGGCTCTTGTTGATTTGGCGTGGAATGACCCAGCAGAGATTTTGGGCTTTCGAACAAGCCCTGCCATGTGGCTGTAGGTTTAAGATAAAATAATCGGTGGCTGTTCAAAAAATGACAAAAAAATGATGAAATTGGCTGGGAGTCTACAGCTAAAATAAAAAAAACGGCTGGTATTCAATGTGTTCATTATTTCTTTTCTGTTCTCTAGTACCCTTATGAAGTGCCTTTGAGCAACGCACCTACATGTGTAACCCCACTTTGTTCCAGAGACTGTAACCAATACCCTGTACCTAAATAACTAGGTTGCTTTGGATAAATGCATCGCTAAGTGTAATGCAAGGGTCTCACTACACAGCCCCATACACTGCTCACTGTGTTCTGCGAACATGCCATAGTAGCCAATCAATTCAACAATGGATCGTAACAAGCAGCTCTGACGAAATAGACTTGAGTGATAATCAACAGGTGGTGATGGCGGAGTTTGTCACCCGTGTGCGATTGGAAAATGAGGGAATCGAATGTTGGCAGAGCGGTTAAAGTCCTATGGAAATGAAGAACCAGCCAATCAAATGAACACAAAAGCACAAAAGTTTCTAATGATTTTATTTGCCCGCTACCAATTAGCCTTTCTCATAGGGTGACATCAGAGAAGTTCCATTTTTTGGAGCGTGGCAGGAAAAACAACTGCCAGTTTGGGATGTAAATTTATGTCTATGCCACCAGATGCTACTTTTTTCTCGCTTCAAATGCATCAAATCGAAGGTGCCTGATGTCATGTGACAGAAGCTAATTGTTGACCAATTGGCTTGCGTGTCTCCTCCCCCAGGTGTACCACCCCCTGGTGGTGGGATGGTGATGATGCAGCTGACCATGCCACCCAGCCAGCAGCCCAAGACCCACTCGCCGTCGCAGTGGAAGAACAATAAGTACTACAGCCTGGACCACCAGAGGAACCACCACAAGACCCCCGAGCTCTCCAGCCTGGAAACCTCACAGGTGGGCCTACCTGCCTCCCTGCCTGCCTGCCTCTCCTTCACTTACTGTTTTCAGGCCAGTTAGAACAATGCTGGTACCCGTAACCGCGCCAGTTATGTTCCGAACCGAAGTGCTTACCTGCGAAACACCCACATTCATACCCGGTCTCATTCTTTACATGCGACTCCTTGTTACCTGGATGAACCTGCTGACATCTTTGTTGTTGTCATCAGGGTGCGCAGAGAAAAAAAGGATTATTCGGTTCACAGTGTGAACCAACTTTCTGGTTCCCAAACACGCAGATATTATTTTCAGCAATCGGTTAGAGATTAGGTGTGGGAACGGGCACTGTTTTTTTGTCAGCCTTAACGCGCCTATAGATTATCAGAGTGTCATGTGGGTGCAGGACCAGGGATGGACAAACTGGATTGAGAAAATAAAAGTCCTGCCAGATATTCCCTCTGCCGGTGCTGCCAACACGGGTGATTTCACAAATTTTATAATCAACCTGGAGAATTAGGTGTGGTGCTAACACTTTAGAATAATTGATGCAGAAAAGCATTATAAAGACTTAATAAATAATTAACTATTGATGAACAAAACATTAACAAACGTTTGTAAATGACTAGGAAATGTAAACAAATGCTTGTAAATGACTAGGAAATGCTATGTTAATATTTTATATTTATAAAACATTTACAAGTTGCTTGTAAATGAATAAAATAATCTGTTATAAGGTGTGTAAAATCTTAGAGATATCTGTAGATATTTTATAAAGCATTAATAAAGCTTAGTTAATAATAAAAACATTTGTTAATGTTTTATTCATCATTAGTTAATTATTTACTGAGTCTTTACTAAGGAACATTATTATGTAAGGGTTAACGTTCGGCGAGAAGGTCGCTACCGTGGAATAGCAGCACGACAGAGAGAATCTTTAGACCCCGACGCGGAGCGGAGGGGTCTTGTTCTCTCTGAAGTGCTGCTATTCCACAAAGCGACCGACTCGCCGAAAGTTAACCCGCTTATTATATGGAATATGGAATTATATGGAATTAAATGATTCACACATGCGGGGTCATTTTTTTTAGACCTATTTAATGTTAAGATTGTTGCTGCGCAAAACAAAACAGTGCCATTGTGGAACACCGCTAGGCAACAGCTAGGTAGGCTAGCCAGGACAACAGGTGTTGTCTATCACAGCAGCTGATTGGAGTGACAAAAGACCGGACCCCCTGCGGAGTGATATGAAACATTCGCTTTAGCCACTGACTTGTATACAAGCCAGTGGCTTTAGCAGTGAACGTCTTGTTGCCATTGACAGCGGTAGCCAGGACAACGGGTGCTGTCTATCACAGCAGCTGATTAGAGTCTTGTTGAAAAGTCGCTTTAGCAGTGAAAAGTCTTGTTGCCATTGACAGCGGTCTGTTATAGACCAACCCGTCCGTTATCGAAAAATAACAGACGTCCGAACGTTGGGGAGCCCCGTTGAAATGAATGGAGCATTCGACAGATGACGTCACAACCATATAATAAAAAGTGTTACCGGTGTGGTAATTTGCTTCAGCTGGTTCATTGAATTGGTTGGCGCTGTATGTTGCAGGGCTTTTACCTTTTGAAACTAGGATCTTCGCCCCTGTTTACAACTCTGCCGTAAATTTGATCCAACCAGTGTTAAATCGGCTAATGAGTACTCAATACAGGTAGAACAGTTACTCAGTGAAGTCACCCATGTTGGAAGGAAAGTGGAAAGGCTTTTACCGGTACTTTCTGAACTTTTTTCAAGTTTTCAACTGGCCTTGTGTCTTCACAGTGCACAAACCATGCTTAGCACGTGTCCTATCCTTTGTTATTATGTAGTATGGACCATATTTACTACGATGGTTCCATGCATGAAAACCTGCACTGACGTGATCCTATTTTTTTTAATCGTAGTACTACTGTTTGAAATATTGCATCTGTTTCATCAGTAGCCAAGATCGGTGTGTCTGTGTGTCTTGTCTTTCCGATGTTGACACTTGCTACGTTTACATGAGACATTCAATTCAGAATTATCTGACTTTAATTCTGAATAAAGCTTAATTCCGCTTTGAAAACTTCATGTAAACACCTCTTAATTCAGAATTAAAGGAAAGATCAAAGTAAACTCGCCTGAACTATTTAATTCTGAATGATTAATTCGGAATTAAAAACATCATGTAAACATAGTGATTGTCTTTCCGATGTTGACACTATCCTTACCCTGCTCCTCCCTCCACCCCACTACAGAGTAGCCCCCAGCTGGGAAGCCCTGCTTCCTCCCCCTCCCAGTCCCCGTCCCCAGCCCACCTCACCAACGTCAAGGGCATGCGGCCCGGCCTCCCCGCCATTCCTATCATGCCTCACTTCTCTAGACCCTTCGCTCCAGGCCAAGGTAAGGTGGTGTCCCTGCTCTTCTCCCTGTCCCTCGTTGGGTAGGTAGTTAGGCTTGTAAGCAGTTTTGAGTTGAAATTTGACACTCTTAATTGCCACAATACAGATATAGATATAGATAAACCCAATCTTTATGTGTCTGTTTGCTACACCCTTTCTGAAAATTATTTCATTAATCAACACGTTTTCGTTGAAAAATATGGTTGAAGGAGTTTGTAAGTGGTCAGTTGTCAAAGGTCATCTCTCTCTCTCTCTCTCTCTCTCTCTCTCTCTCTCTCTCTCTCTCTCTCTCTCTGCCCATCAGACCCCAGGTATCCCCTGCTTGGCCAGTCCCTCCAGTACAGCCCTCAAGTCCGTCCCGCTCTCCTCCACGCCCCACCCATTGTCTCCAACCACCAGGTGAGCACGCTCAGAGCTGCTTCTCACCCCCAGTAATGGCACGCATATAATATAAAAAAATAGTGTCATAAAATGTATTACACCATTTAGTTATATTATATGCGTGCGTGCGTGCGTTGCATGTATTAGCAATGTATCACACTGAGTCACTATTAAACATTTACTTACAAGGAGATAGAGAATGGGATTTAGTCAGTAGAGGTACATTTATGATTTAGCGGCAACACTAGTACATGATATTGCAAAGGTGTTACACGAGTTATTCCACAGTAACTTCTACTTTTGCTTTGACCACCTCTAGATATAGCATGGTAGATACATTATGTATGTGGGCCAGTGACGTTTTTGTGGTACCAGATGTCAGGGGGGTGCAACCACAGCTAATGCCAATATTGTATGGATTAAATAATTGTTTGTTGTTTTTTACTGGATTATCTTAGAAGCTTACATGTACATTCATTTCCAATTAATGTATGGGCATTAGCTGTGGTGGTACCACCTGACGTCTCGTCTGCCACTAAACAAAATGTCACTGACCCATAATATGTGAGGGCCTGTAAAATGTGAGTATAATAAAGGTTCTGTTGTGTTGTGTTGTCGGCAGGGTCATGGAGGAATACGGCCAGGAGGAGGGCGCGGGCGTAAGCAGCCGAGGAAGGCGCTCTCCACAGAACTCAGTGTAGGTGACTCAGGTAATGGTTCAAGCTGCGGACGTGCTTCTGCTGTCAGTGTGATTCGGTTTTAATGAACCTATGAATATTTTGGTGGTGCTCATTACAGTTCATCCCTTGACATTTTCCTGTGTGTGTGTGTGCGTGTGCATGCGCGTGCGCGTGCCTGTGCGTGTAGCCAGTGAGCGAGTCCTGGAGGTGACGAACTTGCCAGCAGGTGTAGGCAGCAGGACGCCGGCCGACCCGTTGTTCAGGGAGCTGTGAGCCGACCGACACGCTCCAACACTGGTGGTGGTGGTAGGGCTGGTGGAGTGGACAGGCCGGCTGCCAGCCAGCTTGGGGGGGCAGGCACTACCCACCTACAGCACCTACAACACGGTACCACAGAGGAGGAAGGGGAGAGAGAAGGAGGGGGGACTATGGTGGCGCTCAGTGTACCAGCCCATCTTTCCTCACCTCTGGGCACCTCTGAGAGTGATCCAGTCGGGAGAGGTTCATGTTGGGGTTACATGTCCGTGCTCTGGGCTCTGGGGGTGGGGGGGGGTGCGGCATCATCATCATCACGCATCACTGTGTTCCTACAGACTGGCTCTGGGCATAGGGCACAGGGAGCCTCGTAACTGGTACCCCCTTACCACCCTCTCCATCGCTAAGCAGGCTCCTTGAGTGAGATGGCGCCCTCTGCACCTCTTGAGTGACAGCAATCACACGCTCACCCAACAAATGAAATCTCGCAGCAGCCATCAGAGCCCCTCCCTCTGCTCTGAAGATGCCCCTAGTGCCATGACTATCTATGTCCTGATCAACTGAACATTAGCCTGTGATAAGTTCATAATTTCGTTTTGCTCCTTTTTGATTTTTTTAAATCTTTTAATAAATGTGTGTAGAGGTTAAGCTTTTCTTCTACTCACTTAGAGAAAAAAAAGGAACAACGAAACCCACCTGAACATTTTGAAAACAGCAGCAAACTTGAATGAATCTAAAATTCTGTCGGCTCTCTCTGCTGAGAAATGATAGCAAATGTGTCAAATGGCAGCCTGTGTGATGATATTGTTTTGTTTGTAATGTTATTTAGGAGCCATTTTTATTTTGAGATTTTATTTGTGAAATACATTTTCAAACATGGAACCTCGTTTAATTGTTGATTGTTTAGCTACCCCCATCCAACCCACTCCACTCCCTTGGGCAACCTGGATTGAGAAGCCCAAATACAGTGCCACATATTCCAATTGACCTGGTTTTACCTATCCAATTCAACCTGGTGATTGCCTAATTGTACAGGTAAAACCAGGTCATTTGGAATACCGGTATGTGGTACTGGATTGTCTGAATCCAAGTTGCCCTTCACTGTTTGCCACCTTCGCTTTTTCACATCCACAGGGTGCTCTGAGCATAACTTGGCCATGTCAACTAGCCAGTGTTCACAGTGTAGCCTCCACAGCTGCACATAAGGGGGTCTCTACTGTCGTGCCTTCTGCCAGAGGTCTCCTTCTCTTCTCCTGTCCACAGAAGAAAGCGAAGACACCTCGGTGTCTGTTTTACAGTAAAGACCCACACCGTGTTATTTTTTTCTTTTCTTTTACTTTGTAAATAATTTATATAAAAACTGTTGAATGGATGATTGTTTCGTTTCTCAAAGAATGTTTGTAAAAAAAAATGCCCAAACATAAGCCAAAATCCTTGTGTTGAGCAGACGATAAATAACCTCATTTCACAAAAGCCATCAACTCTTTTGTTGCACATATTATTGGTAATTTTACAGCGGTTTCAATCTCCCTTCAGCAACCTAAATATGCCACCCTTATACAGTGTACATTGTGTCAAAAACTTCACTATGAGGTCTTTATAAATTATATATCTTCTGGGTCACTGGAAAAAGTTTGCACATTTATACAATTTGAGATATTAAAGATATATTATATATATAAATAAATATATATTTTCCTTTTATTTCTGAAAGAATGTGTGCGCGTTCTGAGAGGCTGTGTCTGTGTCTGCAAAACACGAGTCATTTTTATTTACGTTGGAAAAACCAATAAATGTTTACAGCAAGCCAAGCGTTTTTCTTTTCCCCCCTCATACAGATTGTTTCAGCTGTGTGGCTGTTACAGCATATTCATCAGCTCACGCGAGGCTTACATGCCGCAGATGGTGACTTGGAGACACAGGTCTTGCATGGGAGCGAAAGGGAGAGTCAATTTTATCCAGGGCCTTACCTAATGTCTCAGTAGCTGCTATTTATCTCAATTCCCCTTTTATTGGACCATTTGTCTGCAACGTTAACCTCCCTCCAACCTCATCTTGTGAAATGCCCCACAGTTCATCTAGATCTTTCTCTCTCCTCCCTCTCTAATAACATCAAAGCAATTTACCGCAAGAAAAATCTCTGCACCTGCCTTGTGGTTTTGGGTGTGCGCGCGCGTGTGCGTGTGATTGCCTGCGTGCGTGTGATGTGCCTGAGGGAGCCGGTGATTCCAGAAAATGGATGGCTTCATCTACTCATCTGCACATTCACACTGAGCCCCATTTCGCATCCAGCCACAGTGTCGAGGGCTTGCTGATCTCTGCCGCAGAATTATCAACGCCTAATTAAGTCAACATCTGGGACGTTACGCCAGGTTCGACCTAGACCTGGGAAACTGAGCAGTTCCTGCTCTCTTCAGGTTGTGTGTGTGTGTGTGTGTCTGGCGATCTCCCTAATTCTTGGGTCACTCTGAAATGGTTGTATTGTTTGTGGGTGGGGCCCTGTGAAACAAAGTGTTGAACACTTTAGCCTACATTAGTTCACCATGAACCCACAAACCAAAGAATTGGGTCCATATAAATGGGCTACACAATAAAAAATAACCTGGGGGGGCTATGTGCTACATAATAAGAAAAGATGGTTAATCTTGGATAAAACTTAAAAACTACAATCTAGCATCTACTGCTATGACACATTCTGCAGATACACTGTACTGTATATGTGGACGGAATCTGTTGAAAAAACTCAGGCCATTTTTAAATAAGCCAATGTCCAATAGGTTATTCTATTCTTTTTTTAATTGCAGTATAATAAAGGGAAAGGGGGGAGGGGTAAAACAGGAGCAAGTGTGCGGACATTCAACTTTATTTTAACAGTTGCATGACCCTTTTGTCCTGCACCTGCGATTTGGATGTGCCTTTCTTGACTGGAGTATAATAAAGAGCAAAATTGGAAGGAAGTGGCAATAACATGACCTCAAAGTTCACCTGAATAAGCTCTTTTAAAGTTGCCCTGAAATGAGAGTTAGCGCCTTGACCAAAAGGAAGAATTTTAGCATCGCTTGCAGAGTGACCATGCATTTCTGAAATTCATTCTAAACATGCTTTATATGCACCCATTAAATCATTTCATAAGGCAAACATATAGTTAGTACTTTAAATGTGTGTGTGTGTGTGTGTGTGTGTGTGTGTGTGTGTGTGTGTGTGTGTGTGTGTGTGTGTGTGTGTGTGTGTGTGTGTGTGTGTGGTGGGGTGCTTTCACTCCTGAAAGCACTACCAAAATTAATCCCAATTTTATACAGTAAACATTTAATCACATTTTTTTGGGATACTTTGTATTTCAGACTCTTATATCTTTTTTTTCTTCAATTCAGTGTCGGAAAGCCCAGAGCCTAAAGACTGTGTGTGTGCGCGTGCGCACGTATTTGTGTGTGTGTGTGCGCGTGTGCGCGCGCGCGTGTGTGTGTGTGTGTGTGTGTGTGTGTGTGTGTGTGCGCGTGCGCGTGCGCACGTGTGTGTGTGTGTGTGCGTGCGTACATGTGTGCTTTTCAATTAAATGTCAACGAGGGCCAGTTTTTCAAATTTTTCCTAGTAAAGGGGCCGAACTATATATGTATTATGAATGCCGACTGTCATCAAAAATAAATATTTGACACTTCATTGAAGTGGACGGTCTGGGGGTCCTCCCCCAGAAAGTTTTGCATTTCTCAGATGTAATTTCCTGCATTTTAATGTCCCGTGTCCCGTTTCAGCACGATAAAGGAACCCATACTTTTATCTCTAAATTCCGAAAAAAAAATCTGTATTTCAAGGGGCTTGTTGGGGGCCAGAACCTTGCTGTCCAAGGGCCGCATCTGGCCCCCAGGGCCGCCATTTGAATAGCCCTGGTGTAGTGTGTATACAGTACAATATATAAGCAATACTGAAACTGGCAGGATAATATTTAAATTCGGGCTCTTCATTGTTTTTATTACATTTCCCCCATTTATTTAGGCCTATGCATCTGTTTATTTGCTAGAGGTTGTGACAGGATATTTCAGAGTATACTATATATACATATATATTAATAAACAATGTCATTACACAAATAATAAAACCCACCCCAGATTGGACTATCTACGCACATCACACAGGTTTAGCATTAGGTCCACCACTTGGTGTTTTTCATGAATATGAATAGAGGACAACTGTCAAAGCAGACCCTGCAGCATTCAGGTAGGAGAGAAAATTCACAAGAAGGATACTGGCGCTCTCTGCTGGTGGATTGCAGTCTATGCGAGGTGCACACATAAAAAGCTTTGTTTTAGTAATATTCTCATCTGCACACGCTTGGTCACTCGTTTAAACTTCAACATATCTATTTAAACTATGTTACCAAAAGTATTCACTAACCTGCCTTGACTCATATATGAATTTAACAGCTATCCCAGGAGTGTGTTTGTAGGAATTTTTGACCATTCTTCCAAAAGCGCGTTGGTGAGGTCACACACACCACACTCCACATACACCACATCCATACCATACTCTGTCATGGCCCCTGCTTAATGCACTTGAGCACAGTCATGTTGAAAGAGGAAGGGGCCTGCTCCTTCAGGTTTCTTCACGATACCAAAACATTTTTTTTAGCTTATTATTTAACCTTTTTCAACAGGCAGATAGAAACAAATCTATTTCCAAGGGAGTCAAACAATTCAAATATCAGTTTTCAGTTGCATTAAAATAACAAATCAAGTAAAACAATAACAAACAAATTGAAACAATTACAAATAAGGGACTCAGCCTCAAGTGTTCTAGTGCTGGAATTAAAATCACTCAATGGAATCAATTCCGTTAATTTTCAAGTCCTTCTGTACATTGTTCCATGATGTAGGACCAGAGATAAACAAAGGCCCTTTTCCTCTGTTCTGTATGAAAACAGGGAAGAGTAGCAAATTGTCATTAGAATGCAGACAATGGCTTTGTTTACATGGGCATTTTAATTCTGAATTAACTCTGAAAACATCATGTAAACACGTGACAATTCGGAATTAAATGAAAGATCAAAGTAAATTCGATGGAACTATTTAATTTGGAATTATTACCGTATTAGCCCGAATATAAGACGATCCTGATTATAAGACGACCCCCCATTTTCAGGCTCATGTTTTGGGGAAAAAAGTTTTTTGAAGACTTAATTTTGTTTCACATTTGAAACTTTTCTCAAAATGCAGTTTTTAATTTGTTGGAAAATCTGAGGCTTTTTACAAAGAACAAATTTCACAATATAATTTTCATGGAATTTCCAAGACCACAGATGGCTACTCCTATCCTTTTCCTTTCTTTACTCACTTCACCTGTCAAGCGCCAATAGGCACCGTAACAGGCTACAGCCGTCTGGGCCCGCCTGTTTAAAGTGCGACGCAACATAGCCTACATTCAGAGTCTGCGCCAGCCAGGCAGGCAACCAGTCCAGTAGAGATAGGCAATCTATTGTGCAATGCACAGATTTTGCGAAATGCTTAATTGACAGCAATATCTAACCAGCAGAAGTCTCGCCAAATCGCCGTTCATTTTATGCATCCAAAGTTTTCCGTTGGACTGTAGAAACGTGACCAAAGGCAGATTGACGCATTGCACTTGAAACCCATGCGCTGCCTATCAGGACCACGTTGACATTAAAAGTCCGATTGATATTCATTTCGTACCAAGGGTAAAACTCCTAGTGATTTTATATGAACAAGACAATCTCTTGCCCTAACCATTATTCTGTGTTGTTGCATCGTTGCGAGGCATATCGTCGCTTTGTCGCGCACACACAGATGACCATTGATTGGCTTATGACAGCATCCAAAACTTAGCCTACAGGTTGTTCGTCAAATCACCCTTCATTTCTTTAGTTCTAGTGGCGTTATCGGCTGACCAGAGAGAACGACCAAAGCTTTTTTCCCCCTTGCACTGTCGTCCGCATCGCGTTGACATTGACAGTTGATAGACGTGCGGTGCAACTGTCATAACGAAACAAGCATCTGCAAATTTGATATGGACAAAACAATCTCTTAACCCATCCATTATTGAGTTTTGTGGCATTGTTGTGAAGCATAGGCTAATGGCCGAATTCAGGTTAAGTTAAAAAAAAAAAAAAAAAAAAATTTTTTTACTTTTTTCTCTAGCGCGCGGAAATAAGACGACCCCCCTTTTTAGAGTACTATTTTTAGAACAAAAACCACGTCTTATATTCGGGCCAATACGGTAATTCGGAATTAGAAACGTCATGTAAACGTAGCAAATGAGAGTCAATCCCATGGTCCCAACGTTGGGGGAACAGTTTGGAATGTGCCCCTTTCTCTTCCAACATGACTGAACACCAGTGCACAAAACAAGCTCCATAAACACATGGATGACAGAGTATGGTATGGATGAATTTAACTGACCTGCACAGAGTCCTAATCTGACCCCAGTAGGCCTACAACCCGGTGCGGATGAATTAGAGCAGAGACTGAGAGCCAAGCCTTCTGGGCCTACATCAGTGTGTGACCTATCCAATGTGCTTTTGAAGAATGGCCAAAAAATCCTGTAACCACACTGCTCAGCATTGTGGACATCCTTCCCAGATGAGTTGAAGCTGTAATAGCTGCAAAAGGTGGACCGATAATATTGAAACCTATGGGTTATGGCAGGGGTGGGGAACCTTTTTCATTAGAGGGGCCACTTCAAATGTATCCGAGGGCCGTAAAAGTCCTCAGAGGGCCGTATTATGAGCACAGACCAGGATTTCACCCTGCACTTTAGGCCTATATTGAAGGGAGCCACCTTCTGCTGGTCAACTGAATATAACTTAATTGCATTGCAAATGTATTTTCTAAGATTCTATCACAAAATATGTCATATTTCATGAGAAGCTGCATAACATTAAAATTACATCGAGGGCCGGATAAAACGGCGTCAAGGGACGCAAATGGCCCTCGAGACATAGGTTCCCCACCCCTGGGGATGGCAGTTAGTTCATGTGTGAGTCAAGGCAAGTATATTCCCTAACCTGGCTTCACTCGTGTTATGCCTTCCCATTCCTAATATGCCTAAATGCCTATGAGCATTTACCCAACATAATTCTAGGCCTAACATAACATTAAGCTATCTGCATAAATAACTAGTTCTGTCAAATCTGGCAAATAAAGTGATGTAAATGATATAATGATATAAGAATGATAATTTAAGACAGTTGCATGTTTTTAGGCAGTTGAGAGACCTTGAATAAATGTCCCACTGCAAGCATACTCAGCGCTCAGGTGAACAGGTGCACAGACTGCAACTCCCATCATGCATTGCTACCAGTTCCTTGATGATTACAGACTGAACATTCTAGCTAGCTGCCCACCACAGCATAGATGCATTCAGCAACTGCCTCACAGTAAATAGATATAGCTACCAATTTCTGTTGAGATGTTGTGGTTCGAGGGTTCAATACCAGCTGCTATTGCCAGTGCCAAACAGCAGAATTCTGTATTCGTCGTCGTTATAACAGGTACGGGTCTTTACCTAATTGAGTAATGTTTGTTTGTCATGTCCAGGTACTTGGATTACAGTGACAGGGCCTAGCCTACGGGGTTAGCAATTGTAACATGCTAGTGGCATTAAACCACTGCTTAACGACTGCTTATGATATGATGACATGTTATTTTAATGTTATATCCTGAAATGATCCCTTTCTCCTCACTCCCCTCATTTGAAGGGGTGCCATGTTTGGTTTGTCATCTTACGAAAGTGAGTTATTCCTTGCTAGCTACTGAGTTAGCTGAACGAAATCGATGGCGTTAGCTCTACAGTCAGACAGCATACGACGTACTGAAACGAAACGAACTGTTGCGTGTCATCTGGGCAGATAACGACGCCAGTCTTACCCAATATTTGCCTTTAGTTACAGTTTAAAATAATGGGTATAGGTAACTGTTCGTGTGTAACGTCAGGTTGTGTCGACCTTGGTAGCTGGATGATGCTGTAGACGAAAGCTAGCGTTGTACATTAAATTCACATGGCTCAGTGCGCCAGCTGGATTGCACATCAGCTGACTGCAATGTCGAAACTTTGTGTCTGTGTCATCTATCTTACTAAATATCAGACTCCAAAGAGAGCCCGTACACCTGATTCTGTTGCCTACTGATCTCTGTCTCCCTCGTTTACCTTTGCTCTATCAGGAGATGATGAACTGTCAGAACAGATGATGTCAAGCTGGGAGGATGAGGCAGTCGCCGCGGCATCCAACAACTCCTTCGTAGCAATTAAAATCGACGCCAAGAGGTAGGCATACGGATCTCAGTTTTTGATCGAATATTACTCTGACGTATTTTTCCCCTAATGTGTTGTAATGGTGTCTAATATGATTTTGTTTTTCTTGCAGCGAGACGTGTGTCCAGTTCTCCCAAATATGTATCCTTTCATATTGAGATTTTGGCAGGTGGTGTCAGTTTCCACCAAGTGCTGCTGCTTATTTTGGATGTGATGGTTTCATTAACTGGTTTCACTGTCCGTGTGTTGAAATGCACTGACAGTTTCAGAGTCTGTTTTCAGTATCAGTCTGTTGGCATGTGGCTGAAAGACTTTTTGGGGGGCTCAGTTGTCAGGTGGCTAAACGACATCTAATGCCCATGAATTAATTACTAGTTGGTGGTTGATATGCTGCAATAAATATGCTTCTTAGATAGTCCACTAAAAGCAAACAAAACAAAAGTCCATACAATAGTGGCACTGGCTGCCGTTGTGTCGCCCGGCCGTGTGCTACTGCTGAAACATCACTGACAAGTCAAGTCAAGTCAAGTTTATTGTCAATTTCTTTACATGCACTGGTCATACAAAGAATTTGAAATTGCGTTTCTTGCTCTCCCATGCAGACATAGACTAATAAGGACATAGACAGTATAGACATAGACAGTACTCATACATGGACATAGACAGTATGGACGTAGACATTGCTCATACAGACATTTAAAGTGCAAGACTGGACAACAGAAGACTTGTAGAGAACATACATTAAGAGGAGGTATTTTGTTGTGCTTTTTCTAAAAGTCCTTTATCGTTCTGACATAGTAATAGTAGCATTTGAAGAAAATAAATAATTAAAAAAGGTTTTATTAATTTGACCCATGTACACTTGAGTTCTTCTCCTTAATGTTATTATGTGGAAAGATCCTGTGGTATGCATCCCATCCAGTTTCTTCATTGGAGAGAATGGGATTCCTCTGGAGGTTGTCGCTGGGAGTGTGTCTGCAGAGGAACTAACAAAGAGGATACAGAAAGTCAAACAGGTCTGTCCTCATATTGAGTATCACACCACTCATATAGAACCACTGTTGAGAATGATGTGCTGAGAATGGTGATCTGTGTTTCACGCAGAGCATTTTGTTTGTAAAGGCTGGGGGTTTGCCATTATTATAGTCAATGTTACGATTATGATTGGAAAGGTTATGTTATGGAGTTTGATAAGAAATACAACATGAAACATCTGATACATCATTAGATTATGCTTTTGTAAAGTAACTTGAAAAAGTATATCCCCAATACAAAATCTTAATCAGGGATTGCGGGTAATTCCAAGAAGGGGGTTCAGTTGCTCCATGTTTTTTAATTTTTTTCTTTAAAAAAATGTTTTTGGGCTTTTATGTTGCATTCAGGACAGGACAGTTAGAGAGTTTGACAGGAGATGAGTTGGAGAGAAAGAGAGAACCGGCATAGGAATCAAACCTGTGTCGCCGCTGTAATGGTATCGCATTCTAGCTCATTGAGCCACAGTTGCACCATGTGGAGATAACGTGGAGCCAGTACTAAATCAGTGAACAGAAGGGATTGGAGTCCTCATTTTCTTAACCTGATGATCCCTTCAGGCTATCTACTAGCAGGTTAACCACTCTCTGTAGGTCATCTTAGCCTGTTTTATCTAGGGATGCACCGATACCGATACTGGTATCGGTATCGGCACCCGATACTGCTCATTATACTCGTACTCGTACTCGTCAAGCACTTGCCGATACCAGGAATGATGCTGCTATTACACAAAACAATGCAAAATGTTGTTAAATCTGTGGACAAATCTGAAAGCAGCATGGGAAAAAAGTGCCACCTCATACATTTACTAACATTTAAATCTACATGGAAATGGACAATACAAATATCACAGGTGGAAAAAAACAAGGTCAAGGTCATTTTCATTGTATTTTGGTGTTAAAAGGTATCGGTATCTGTACTCTGTATCGGCAAGTACACACATTAATGTACTCGTACTTGTATCGGTTTTCAAAAAAGTGGTATCGGTGCATCCCTAGTTTTATCACTTAACCTGTTCTTCGATTTCCCTCCTGGTTAAAGTGGGAGGTGTTTTGGTGTCAATGTGGACACCTTGTGTTAGTAACTCTAAAGCTCTGGGGGGAAACCCTGAGCCACTGTGGCAAGGAGGAGTGCCATGCCAAGGCAGAAAAGTGGCTGCCAGGCTCAGTCACTTAATGACACGTTTACCTTCATCTTAGACTAAGATGTGTGTTGAAAACCCATATTATGCTTGTTCAATGTCAATGACACATTCAGCCAACATGTTCTGCCTCTTTAGAAAGCTATGAGTGTGAGGAAGGACATACACAGTACTTACACCAATGCATTTGTTAGTAATGCAAGGCCTAGTAAGAGACACTTGTATATAACTAGAATCATTGCATTTTTTAGCAACAATACAGAGAAATGGGTCAAATTGATGATTTTTCGGTTCTTTTCCAACTGATGTGACGCAACACATTTTTTGCCCACTTTTTTTAAATCATCATGCAAACTGATATCATTGGCATTCAGGTTGTTGTGACACAATTTTAGTAGACTTTCATGTTGGTGCCTAGCAGCATTGCTCAAGGAGTTGCCCCATGAATCATCATTTTGAAAGTGTTCAGTATCCTTTTTCATTCCTCCTCCAGTATCATCGCTGTAAATAAGTCCACTGGGAGAGAGGTGCGAAGGCAGGCAGCATACCTGGCAGCGTGCTTGAAGTGCGGGTGTGGGTGGATTTATTTCCTGGACGCTTGCCTGTTTTTTTTTCTGTTTTTTTTTCTTGGGACCATTAAGCGCTCTCGATGCCCTCTCTTTAACCTTCAACTCTTTTCTCCTCCACTGCCCAGATGCACTTTCAGCAGGCAGCTCATCCGAACAACAACGCGGCCGAGACAGAAATGCATGCAGAACCCTCCCCTCAGACCAGCACAGAGGCGGTGACAGCAGCGGCAGCGCCAGAGGTCCAGCCCTCCCCCCAACAGCACACGCCAGCTTCTCCTGAGCCCGAGCCTGAGGCGCCCACTTGCCCCATGGAGAGCTCAGAGGAGCCCGCCCCCGTCTCCACATCCAAAGGTACCAGAGATGGTGATGGGCAGCCTGGATTCATTAAGCTTAGTTTACGATCCAGGGCCACACATTCCAAATGATCTGATTTTACCTGGCTTTACCAATTCATCCAGGTGACTGCCTGATTGAATCATCACCTGGTTGAACTGGGCAGGTAAAACCACATGCACCGTGTATTAGTTGTTTTTTAATTGATATTACTTTATTGTATTACTATATTATTACAGTACTGTATTATATATTAATATACACTGTGTGTCAGTTACTGTTGTGTCAAATGTGCTGGTTATAATGTTGACCTGACTTGTTGTGGACTGGTAAGTTAATTGGTCTATAAACAAGACTGACTAGACATGAGTTAATGTGTGCCCGGTGTGTTTAGAGAGCTTGTCGAGGCCGGTGGAGGAGAACGGGGCCGTGGGAGCGCTGACACCCGGTGACGAGGGCAGCCTGAGCCTGTCCTCAGATGACGTGTCCCTCGCCTCACAGTCAGAGGAGGGCCTGGACGCCAAGGTGGACAGGTGAGCAATAAATATCTTCTTCGCAGTGGTGCATTTCTCCAAAGCGTAGTTGTTAGCCTGTTAGAAACTTGGGTAGTTACCAATGGGAAATCGCATTGAAAACAACAAAGTAGCTGCTGAAGTTAGCAACTTTGGTTTAGAGAAATGCACCCTAGAATTGTATAAAGTAGAAGTACTCTTACAGATGTTATTATAACACTAGTATTATGATATTACAAAGTTGAAGCCATGTAATATCATAGCTCTTGTGTTGTAATTGCACCTGCAAGACTACGTCTACTTCTACATTATACAACTATTCTTCCTCCTCAGGTTGACCTAGGTGTCAACAATCAAGTCAGTAGGCCTACCGATGGCTTTCAGCTTCAGCAGTATGGCATCACCCTAGTGTATTTGTGGTTTGTGGGCAGCCGGTTAGGGAGTTGGACTGAAGATCAGAGGGTTGCGGATTCCAATCCCACCCTTACCTCTCCCTACACCTCCGTTCATGGCTGAAGTACCCTTGAGCAAGGAACCTAACCCCACTTTGCTGCAGGAACTGCAAACAGTACCCTGTAGATAACTAAGTTGCTTCAGATAAAATCGTCAGCTAAGGGTAATGTAGTAATAATAATATTAATAGTATATGAGAATATAAATGGTTTAAAACAATATATCCATTGTATGTCAAGGGATATTTGGCTTCCATTAAAATATATGAGCAAGTAAATTAGTATTAAGTAACAGCTAATGTGTCTCTGTGCTCGGAAGATGAGGTTGACGATGAGGGTTTGTGCACGTTAGCCAAGGCTTTTTTTCCCAGGTTTATCCGGACATTTCACCAGAAAGACAAATGTCCCTAACTCTTTAGGAACAGTGTATTTATGCTGGTGTATTGTTACACAGGAAGAGATGGGACAGGCTTGGGTTATGGGTGGTGATGAAGAGCTGTGCTGTGTGTCTGGCTGTATGCGTTTGGTGTCTTGTTTGTATTTTGGCGACCCCCTGGGAGACAAGACAACTTGTATCTTCTAAAAGATTTTTGTCTTTGAATTTTGAACTTGAAAGTATTTAGAGGTAACGGAAAATAAGGACGGATGTACAGTAACAATGTGTTTCTGTGAACTAATTCACATACAGCAGGTGTAAGACCGAAACAGGAAGACAAAAACATGATGGAGACTTATATGAAGAAAGTATACATGTGCTGGTACAGTTGTGCTCATATGTTTTCATACCCCAGCAGAATAAACGCTTTCTTCGCGATTTCTCACAAAATATCAAGGATTACACAAAACCTTTTTTTTCACTCATTGCTAGTGACTAGCTTAAGATATTTATTAGCAATATTCTGTGTTTACTCTTTCAAAAGCATGATCACAACCCAAACTACCCAAATGACCCTGTTCAAAAGTTTACATACCCTAGTTTCTAATGCTGAATATGGCCCTGTTTAACATCAGGGACCGCTCTAAATTGTTTGTGGTAGTTGTGGATAAGGCTCTTAATGTTCTCAGATGACAAAACAGCACATTCTTCCTGGCAGAATGGTTGTTTCCTATAATATCTTTGGGTGTCTTGCTGGAACCTCACATTTGAGGTTTCCCCTGAGTGGCTCAATGATGTTGAGATCAGGAGAGTGAGATGGTCGCTCAAAAACCTTCATTTTATTCTTTCTGAAGCTAATGACGGGTTGATTTGGCTTTCTGTGTCGAAATATTGTCATGTTGGCACCGTTGGAATTTCAATTCAGAAATGCAATATGAGGAGTTTGGTTGGAATCAAGCCAATGGGCAAGGGAATCATTGCATTGCAATGATCATTGCAAGGGAAATTGTTCAGGAGGCATAGGACAACCAAAAAATAACTTCAGGTGAAATATAGGACAACATGAAAAAATGTTTTAAACTGTACAGGAAAGAGGCACTTGAGGAAAGATGGGCTGTTGGGGGTTGCCAGGAGAAAGCCATTACCACAAAAATGCAAACATGTTATTTTGCATATGATACACCAAATAGCACAGTGAGAAGCATCAAAATGCCTGTGACAAAGTCATTTGGAAAAATGAGATCAATATGGAACTTTTTTAGGCCACTATTAACAGTACCATTTGGAGAACAGTCAATGGAGCCTATGATGAAAGTTACACCATACCCTTCTGTGAAACATGGTCATGGACCACTGATTTCATGGGGACATTCGAGTTACAAATGCATTATACTTTTGATCCATACTCGCAGAATGATGAATACATTGCCCTGTGAAAAATACTGGAGGAAACTTGACACACATCAGCCTTGAAACTGCACATGGTCCATTGTTTGGACATGCCAACATGACAATATTTCAACACAGAAAGCCAAATCAACCCGTCACTAACTTCAGAAAGAATAAAATGAAGTTTTTGAGCGACCGTCTCACTCTCCTGATCTCAACATCATTGAGCCATTCAGGGGAAACCTCAAATGTGAGGTTCCAGCAAGACACCCAAAAATATTATAGGAAACAACCATTCTGCCAGGAAGAATGTGCTGTTTTGTCATCTGAGAACATTAAGAGCCTTATCCACAACTACCACAAACAATTTAGAGCGGTCCCTGATGTTAAACAGGGCCATATTCAGCATTAGAAACTAGGGTATGTAAACTTTTGAACAGGGTCATTTGGGTAGTTTGGGTTGTGATCATGCTTTTGAAAGAGTAAACACAGAATATTGCTAATAAATATCTTAAGCTAGTCACTAGCAATGAGTGAAAAAAAAGGTTTTGTGTAATCCTTCATATTTTGTGAGAAATCGCGAAGAAAGCGTTTATTCTGCTGGGGTATGTAAACATATGAGCACAACTGTATATGAAACATTGAAACGTCATTTCAGCAACCAGCAAAGTAGCTTCTAAACAAAGTGAAATGAAAGGGTGCTTCTTTGATGCAATGATGTTCGTCAGCCTGATGATGATCAAACTAACTAATATCCATCTGCCCCAAAGGTTAACCAAGAAACTGGAAGAGAGGCGGGAGCAGAAGAAGAAAGGAGAAGAGGAGGTGAGTGGTTAGGACGACCGACTCAAAAAATATTGCATTGGCATACACAGGTACTTGTGTACCCGTGATAACATGTTAAACCATTTCTACATGTATTCTACATATTCCTAACAAAGTAGATGTGTGCACATCCTTCCTCGTTGATGCCAGGTGCAGGACAAAAGCATATAAATGATAGAGAAAGTAGATGTCTGGCTGCACAATGAAACCATGATACAACCGCTAGTCCTCTCCATTTATGCATTTATGCATGTGCAATGAGGGTGAAGTTCATCCTCATCTAAAAGCATGGGTGGAGGTGTGGGTGGTCTTAGAGATGCGTTTTGACCTGGTGTTGGTTGTGGTGCTGCTGATGCTTGTGCTATTATGCCTAGTGTGTTCTCACTCTGCGCGGGCAGAATGAAATCCTGTGCCCTGAGGAAGGTCTTTGAGACCAGAGGCTTGACTATTTAAAAATAGAAAAGGATTGAAGTGTGCTGACACTTTTTCCTTCAATATAAATATCAAGATTAACAAGTTGAAATGACATCTAGCCATTGTGCTGCTAAATGCTGGAACTAGCTTTCTGTTGAAACTAGAACTGCCCAGACAATGGTATGTTTTAACAACATCTTTATTTTCATCTGCCTTTGGTTAGGATTTTTATCTACCGTCTCTTTTAGATAATACTATCTACAGTACAATATTTTTCTTGCACATTGAATGACAATTGTGTATGATAATGTGCTGTTGCTGTTCAATATGGCAGACTGAGATCCGTAAGGAGGTGGAGAGGCGTAAGATGGGGAAGGAGATGCTGGACTTCAAGCGGAAACATGAGGACGACCGGACCAAGCGCATGCTGGAGGAGAGGAACCGGGAGAAGGCAGAAGAGAAGGCGGCCCGCGACCGCGTCAAGCAGCAGATCGCTCTGGTAAGTACAGATACAGTAGCCTGGTTCTCACCAGGGCCTCTATTGGGGCATTCAGGCCGACTGAGAACCGTGTACCTATTCGCCAATTTGCAAACTTACAAAACAGTCTTACGGTGTAACAGGCTACAGTCTATATTAAACTATATAAGTGAGGTTATTTGTACAGCACAGTTTTAAACATTAGCTTGGCCAATGTGTATTGTAGGTATCAAAGGCAATTGTATTTGTAGTAGTAGTTCTGATAAACGCAGTAAATGTACACATTTTTTCAGCAACATTTTGGGTCATACAAAGGAACAGAGAAAGAATGGACCACAGTGGACAATGGACCAAGTGTTCACAGTCATTTTGTTCACCTACAGTGCTGCTTGAGTCAGTGCTATAAAGAAGACAAATCAGGGAGAGCGAGATGGGGCGACTTTGCAATGCAAATGATCAACTGTTCCAACCACTGCACAGCAGTGTGGTGTGTGGGTGGGTGCCAATCCACTGTTTCTGGCAGCATGTTTGTTAGTCAAGATGACTCGGGCTTTACAGAGACATGTGGCTATCATCACTATTAAGACTATGTTGTGCTTTTGACTTGGAATATGATATAAAACCCCTCAAAAGCAAATGTAAGCTAACAAATTCTATTTTCAAATTCAAAAACTACATACTGTATATATGTATTAAGATATGTATTATTAACTATAAAGTACTGGGGGAAACCCTGCAATCACTTTCAGCAGACGTACACCACCACACCTTAATTGCAGCTGCAAATGTGCAGATTATCCTGATAAAGTGAATAATGTTTAGTGTAATCCAGTTGTACTGATTTTGAAATCATTCATAGAAAATTTAAGTACCGGTAGATACATGCAACCACTGCAGATGGACCTGAGAAATATTTCAGTGATTATTCAATCTGTAGCTATAGATGCAATGTTGTGTAGCCTTATTGTAGTGCAGTGAACCAATATTTATTAATGGTTTAAATGATTTTAAAAGATTGATATACAATAGTGCATATTTGGAGCCACTGTTTAACTAGAGTGAGACAGTGTAGTTCTCTAAAAGCTTGATCTTGTGAGGCTGAAATAGCTGTGCCTCAACCTCAGCCACGGTGACTGCCAATAGAGTTAAAAGATAACCTTGCGTACACAGTGTCTTCGCAGTGTTAACTTTTTAATGTTTACCTTTTTAAATATGCTGTTGGCTATTCTCACATTCATTATAAAAGAAACAAACGAAAACAAAAAGAACAATGATCGTAGAATGACTCAAACGGAACAGAGGACACCGGAGCAAATGTTTTTAAAAAATATATTTTTAAAAGAATTATAAGTGCATGAAAATGCAGACTTGACGTGGACTTTGAAACAAGTTGATTCATTAAAATATTGATTGATGGGTAGATGGTGATAAATAGGCATCTGAAGAGGGTTGATAACTCGCAGTTAAAGTGAAGGAAGAGTTACTGTAAATACTTGACTGATAAAGCAGCTTTATTTCATGGTGAAATGTGATGTGTGCACCTGCAGGACCGTGCGGACCGCGCTGCCCGCTACGCCCAGAACCATGAGGAGGTGGAGGCGGCCCGCATCGCAGCACTGCAGGCCCGGCAAGCAGAGCAGGAGGCCCGCAAGGAGCACACACAGCGGGAGAGAAGGTACTACACCACACTACACTACATTACATTACATTGCATTTGGCAGACGCTTTTATCCAAAGCGACTTACAATAGAGGACATGGTCACAGCTTACATCATTGGCAGATACAAAGTGCACAGGAAATGTACAGAAAAATATTTGCAGATGCTAAGTAGGGTTTTTTACAAGTACATTAGCACAGGGTTAAGTAGAGTAGACACGTGTACACACACACACACACACACACACACACACACACACACACACACACACACACACACACACACACACACACACACACACACACACACACACACACACAAATACAAATACACAGCATACCTTAGTCTACCCCAGGGTTTTGGATCAGCAGTATGAACACTACACTACATTAAATTACACTTAACATTGCACCTTACTTTACCTTACATTACACTTGACATTCTCTGTCTGCCTCTCTCCCTCCCTCCTTGCCATCTCATCTCCTCTTTATTCCCCCACTCCCTCCTCCCCTCTCCTCATCCTCCCATCTCCCTCTCTAGTGCCATTGCCAGGATCCAGTTCCGGTTGCCAGACGGCTCCTCCTTCACCAACCAGTTCTCATCAGACGCGCTCTTGCAGGAGGCTCACCATTTTGCAGCACAAGTATGTTTCCATGCCCACGATACTCCACCTCTCTCTCTCTCTCTCTCTCTCTCTCTCTCTCTCTCTCTCTCTCTCTCTCTCTCTGGCTCTCGGCGGAGGTGGAAGGCACTTTCTGATCTCTCTCTCTCCCTCCTCTGCTATGCCAGTCTAAATGTGCTGATGTTTGCTGAAGGTTTGTTTTTTAACTTATGTCTCCATTTTGTGCCTCATAATTTGAGTAATGCAGCCTGTCTACCTGTCTGGTCCATATCTAACCACCCCACCCTTCCCTTGTGTATTGAAATGTACAGGTGGGTTGACAGTAGGGGTGTAACGGTACATAAAATTCACGGTTCGGTAAATACCTCGGTTTTAGGGTCACGGTTCGGTACATTTTCGGTACAGTATATGGGAACATAGCATGTTGTTTATTTCACCAAAATATTGTCAAAATACAAGCAAAAAAAAGGAAATACATTCAACCTGCTACTTTGGGTCGGAGATTTCATCAGTGTAAGAAATAGCACTTTTTCTCAAGGTTTCACAAAGAACAAGCCTCTACACCTGTTTTTTTCTTGCATTCTCTCTCAGGGTTCTGCACAAGCCTCTGCATGTAGTGGCAGCATAATATGAAAACATGAACAGAGGAGCCTTTTACTCAACCTTTCGGTGCAGCACTGTTCGATTCGGTTCAGGTCTTTTCGGTACGGTACGTCTGTTCGGTTCGATATTGTTTACAGGCCTAGTTGACGGGTGTTCCTCTAGGCGCTGCGGCGACTGCACCTCTGTGGTGAGAGCGAATAAAGCCTATCTGTCTGCAGTACACAGTTGGCAGTGTGGTGACCAACTTTATCATAAACTTCACTGGACACACTGGTCTCCTTCTGTTCTCATCTTACTTTGTCTGTTTGATACGTGATGGCAATTTAATGCTGTTATTGAAGTCTGTATACTGGGTGTAATTTTGATCTATTCTGGGTAGCCCAAGAAGCCCTAAAATGGACCTCCTTCCTCAATTTCACCATCTCCTTCACACTTGTTCGTATAGAAGTTCATGTTTGTGTGATTGTACGGCATTTCATTTGAAAAGTTTAAACTACCAGTACCAAAGATTCTTTAATTCTAATTCAGAATTAACCGTCTCTGCCGGTACTATTATTAATCTCTCTCTCTCTCTCTCTCTCTCTCTTTCATCTCTCTCTCATCTCTCCTTCTGCTCCTCCTGTCTACTGTAGGAGGTGGGCAACAGGTATGGCCACTTCTCCCTGGCCACCATGTTCCCCAGGAGGGAGTTTAAGGGAGAGGACCTGGAGAAGACGCTACAGGAGCTGGAGCTCGCCCCAAGCGCCTCTATCGTCCTGCTGCCAGTAAGGAAAAACACCTTTTGGATTACAAGTATTCCTCACAACTGCCAATGAGGACAAATTAATAATGACAGGATGGGTGTGAACAGGAAGGGTGCGATGATTCAGGGCAACATTCAATGCTCTAAAGTAACACCCGCCAACCAGCCAAATGCGGGTGAAAATGAAGGTTGTCCAGTAGAAAAGAAAACATGCTGTAATCTGAAGGCACAAGCAAAAGTAATTTAGCACTTTGGGAAAATTACATTTTGGAATCTGAAATTCTGATTGAAAGCAATCTTTTTCAAAATATAATAACTCTCCATAGCTACCTTTTGGAAATAAATGTAAAAGTAATTGAAGATTGGTAGACCTTATCGACAGCCACAACTGAAGTCTGACCATAATTTTAGAAATGTTATCTCCTTGAGCCAAAGAGCACCTGCTAAAGAGACAAAAGTGAAGCAGCACTCCTCCATGATCAACATTCCCCAGTGAACAGTTGATTTTTTTAGCATAAAAGTAATTGAAGTTTAAAAAACACCTCTCTCTCTTTAACAACACATGAAACTATACCCCCTCAGCAATCAGGCAGTGTTGGTGCAGCTGTCATTACATTACATTAGCATTTAGCAGACGCCTTTGTTCAAAGCGACTTACAAGGAGCAATTTAAACCAGGACAGGGTAAGGGACAGTGTACAGTTGCAACACTGTCATGTCTCAAGATTTTTTATAAAGTATTCTCTCTTTCTCTCTTTTCTCTCCCCCTCTCCCTCCCGCTCTCCTCAGCAGTCGGGCAGGGCGGCCAACGCGGTGGTGCACTCGTCAGACGGTGGGCTGTGGGCGCTGCTGGGCACCATCCTGTACCCGCTGCTGGCCGTCTGGAGGTTCCTGAGTGGCTTCCTGTTCAGCAGTCCCCCGCCCCCCTCTGGAGGAGCCGCCACTGGAGCCACCGCCTCAGCCTCAGCCTCCGCCTCCTCCGCACAGGGCCCCCCACAGCACCGTGCCCCTCAGGGCTCCAACGCCTCCACATCCGGGGAGCCCAAGAGGTCAGCATGCAGAAGTAGACAACCAAACAACAGGCACAAGCCTTATGTATTTACACCATGTCCAGAGCAAGCTGTCATGATACGCAGAAATACGTCACTACCATGATGTAGTTCATGTAGATGCCTCAAGGTGGTGGTGTTGTGATTTTGATAAATTCATTACAGCTAAGGTTGAATACATAAACATAACACAAGCCAACGTATTTCGGCCATGTAAGCTGTAGGTCAAGAAAAAGAAAGTGGATGGTGAAGCTGTCATGGTCTGATGGTTAGGGAGCCAGTCTTGGAAATGGAAAGGTATCAGGTTCAAATCTCATCCCTTTGATCAAGTCACCTAACCCCACATTGCTTCAGGGGCTGTAACCAGTACCCTGAGATATTGTGAATCACTTTGGGGATAGACATGTCCGTAGATGCCCCAGTGTAATTAGAAATTGATGGTAATTTTTAGCCCTTGGTGTCTGTTTCTGAGTTGGTTCTCAGACAAAAAAAACAAAAAACTGCCATTTCTGTGTTAGTACCATAGACTTTAGCATTTAAGTCGCACCAGAATATAAGGAGCAACCAGTCAAATTAAGTAGAAGAAATAGCCATACATACAATATATAGGCTGCATCTCTTTAATAAGCCGCAGGTGTCCACTTTATGGTTGTCACATGTAAAAATCTATAAAAAAAAAAAAAAAAAGGTAGCAGCATCATGGTATAAGCCGCAGGGATCAAAGCATGATGAAAAAAAAATAGTGACTTATACTGTATGTTGGAAATTGCAAAAAAGGTTTTCATGAGGTACATTTCCTTGTCTCCTCTTGCTCTCCCCAGGGAGACCATCCGCAAGAGGGGTCTGGAAAAGCGGCCAGAGGACTTCAAGAAGGACGGCAAGATCTACCGGCTACGGACGCAGGAGGACAGCGAGGACGACCAGAACACCTGGAACGGCAACTCCACCCAGCAGATGTAGAGCACCAGGAGACGCAGCACACCGCAGCAACAACACACAGCAACAACAGAAACTCCTCCTCATACCGTTCCTTGATGCTCTCGCCATCCTTCAGTTCTCTCTCTCTCTCTTCTACGATACGGTTTGCATCTTTTCAGTGTGTGTGTGTGTATATCTGTGTGCGTGTATGTAAGTATGTATGTAAGTATCTATGTACGTATGTATGTATGTATGTATGTATGTATGTATGTATGTATGTATGTATGTATGTATGTATGTATGTATGTATGTAAGTGTGTGTGTTCATCCGAATGGTGGATTATACTGAGTTCTGGCCTTTGCTTTGTATTTTGTTTTTGTAATGGAAGGAAGAGGGTGGTGGGGGTACGTGGTGATGGTGTGATGTCACACCCCGTAACTGGTGTCCATTGACGTTTCCCTCGGCTACTACTCTCCCCTGCATGGGTAAAACATAATTATAATCCAGTTCAAATGCCATCAGCTTGATCAAGTTAACCCTTTGTGAGCAATCTACTGGACAAGCTACTCTTCGTAGACAACTACCGACCATGTTGTCTTCTCCTTTTAACCTGGATTGTCTCTTAACGTTATAAAAAAACAAAAGGAACGCAACGTACACAGTGGTTAGGAGGCGCCCCACTGGGGCTTTGGGGGTATTCCATGAACATGGTTAAGTGATGAACCTGGCTAAATGTGCCTATAGGAAGTGGTAGACCTGCTATTAGATTGCCCACGTGTCATGATGAGGACTAATGCGGACAAATGTGAACTCCAGGCTCTTGTATTAGACAATTTACCACTACCTCAAGGTTCACTTAAGCTGGTTTACTCCTGAGCCAGGTTCTTGGAGTAACCCCCTCTGATGAGGAACGAGACGAGCGGGGAGGGAGCAGCACTCTCTTGTGACTTTTAGAGGGACGTTACGCTAGACAAACCTGACCAAGGGCTCTTAGGCTAGGAGGCGGTGGCCACCAGCAGCAGCAGCAGCACGTGTTTTTGTATCGAGGTTCCCAGCTCTTGGTTCAGCCCGCCACGGAATTAGAATGTGTTTCTATTAGTTGATGATGACGGAATCTAATCTAGCATTCTTATGTAACTAGACAAATGGAAATTAAAAGATGTTTTTCAACAAACCTACAGCGGCCTCTTGATTTTATGTGTGTGTGTGTGTGTGTGTGTGTGTGTGTGTGTGTCATCAGAAATCATGCATTCCGGCAAAAACGGCAGTATTTTTTTTTATTTTGTACATGATGTCATGATTTCCAGTCAAAGGAAACTTTCATCTCAAAGTTCAAAACAATCAAAAAAAGTTATGTTGGTGTAGTTCAGGTGAGGATACTAGTGACCACTTTTTGATAGTGACCAAATTTTGATCATGAGAAATATTTTCTTTTTTTTCAGTTTGACGTATCCAATTTAAGTAAAAAGGTACTACAGTAGGCCTAGTGTAAACATGAGCCACCAACATTACCATTACACCACACATTATCAAATATAGACACAATAGTTATTGCTCATGTGCAAGTTTATTCATTGTTACTTTTCTTATAGTGTAGACATTTGTGGCAAATAAGGCAAGCCTACATTAGTTAAGGCAAGCTTAACAGTGCATAGAGATTAGTTTAACAGTACATAACTCCACTTAGAGGTACCACTCGGAAGACAAATGGTTTCCCCATGATAATGGAGCAACATTCATATTTATGTTATTATATATGTATATTTTATTTTGTTCCATCTGTTCCTCCTTCATGCTAGGGGTGGGCGATATTAGCCTGGGCGAATAGCCGACTGTTGACTCCGTCAATCAGTCTGGCAAAAGCCATGAGGAATCTGTCTCTGTGGACGATGGGAGATGGTCTGATTTTACTCTGTCATTTAAATTAATTGAAGTTCCAAACTCAATTAAAACCCATATTGTGCATGCCTGTTATGTTATAGCGTAGCTAAAGCATACAAATAACAAAACGAAAGTGTGAATATAGTTACCTTAACCAATCAGTAACGGAGCTCGCGGGTGAGTTCTACGTCACCACTCTCAACTGTTTGCTGATTGGCGAAACACTGAGAGAACCGAGCTCGAGGCTTTTGCCAGACGATGTGTGGAGCCAAAATCTTTGGGTGGAGTACAGAGGATGGCGTCGCGAGGCTAGGGCGATAAAGAGCTCGAAAGTTCCGCCCCTTAGTTCCGCGTTTCACGGGACCTAAGCTGACCATCTAACAACATGGTAGCGAGTAAATATCTTCTGATCTCAGTCATGATATGCGCTGGGCTACAAATATGCTGTTTAAGAGGCTAGATAAAGATTATTCATGCAGAAGTATCAATGTTTTGTTCCGAGGCCGTCGGCATGAAAAATGTGAAGAAACACAGCTTTCTAAAAAGTTTGGGGGTTCGTACGAAAAATTAAGCAAAAATATCAGAAACAACATATATGGAGCTCGTGGCACAACTCGAAGGGGATCGAAATATCATGTTAATACCGCCATTGGATTACATGCTACGATTTTCGGCTAAAAACGCCGTTGAGGTCCCATGAGATTGGGGGAAGTGACGTCACTTTCGAGCTCTATGGCAAAAATGTCATATCACGATTTTTTAACATGAAATCTCGATTTCGATTATTTATTTATTTTTTAATCACAGTCTTCCATCCAAAAAATAAAAACAACAAAAATCTATTTTGATATGCTTGCAATTTGTAATTTGCAGTAAATAAAATGTTAACAAACTGATGACACTCTCATAAAGTGCACAAATAGAATACAGTAATGCAAAGAATAAGGGCGCGATCACACAGAACGCGGATTTTACAGTAGGAGGCCGATGTATTCTATTGTTTGTCAATGAAAATGAGCGGATTACGCGTCTGATATCAGCGCAAGGCGGGTTGCAGATTCTCCGCCTCTCCGCGCCGGGCGGATCGAGTTGAAAAAAGTTCAACTCAAGGCGGAAAACCAGCGGCGGATTTCCAGATGTTCGATAGGAGACCGTTATCAACATTCATATCAGATTCCCTATCCAACATTAGGAGAGCAAGGAAAGAGCTTGTCTTCTATTCATTTTACATAGATGAATGGACAAAGCATTTTGTGTAGGCCTATGTTTTCACATTAATGACACAACACCATCGATTAGGCTACGTTGCGAGTGACAGTTGTCGTTACGTTGCCTAGTCACCGCATTCGAATAGGCAGTGGATCCGCGCTTGGTGTGGTCATTTCTGATTAATCAGCTGGACGCGCATCGCAGATTGTAGGCAGAAATCCGCGGTCTGTGTGATCGCGCCCTAAAAGTGAAGACAACAACACAAGTAAGTAAACATCACTTTGATGCTGATAGTTAACACCAGAGCCATCTAATAACAGAGTTACGCCACTCCCATAGACCTCTATGGACCAATCTTTCCACAGCAATGGCGGCTCTCATGGAGCCTCACGGAGAGTTAACATGGAAATCCCCATTGACTTTAGTTCTATTAGAAGTTACTTAGTTCCAGGAGGTGGCGGTATAACACAGAAAATGTGGTAAAGGTCATGTAATTTGTTTGTACTTAATCTTTGTTTGGTATGTGATGGTTCTGTGTTAGTTTCCAACGAACAGAAGTTTACTGTTAAGAAACATTTTAATCTACACGAATCACATCACCAACCGACTTCCTGGTCCCCGGTTTGCGCAACTCTGTTATTAGATGGCTCTGGTTAACACCCTCACTGCAAGACTATCAATCCGATTTCTTCACTTTGGCAGATTCGAGACGATCTTGTGCTCGATATGGGGCACCTAAGTCACGCCCTTCTACTTCCGATACATGGGGCAGGAGCTCGCAAAATTTTGAGTGCGAGTCAATGGAGCAAGTCAAGCTAAATCCTCATCCCGTTTGGCATGTGCTCCGGATTTCACATATGATGACAGTGAATTTGAAAGGTTTGGATTTGCGTCGTAAGACCACTCATTTTCGGCACGCAAGAAACGTTATTTTAGCTTTTGTGCAAAACTGTGTTGGAGACTACACTTGCGCCTCGCATATCTGACGTGAACCGAGGCACAGCCAACCCTACCGCTGCACCGTGGCTTAAGTGGCTGCACGTCGGACATGCGACGTCTGTAGTGTAGTCCAAATAATTACATATTTTTGCACACTCACAACTCAAAAAGCGCTTGCCAAGTGAAGTCAACAAGCACACCATTGGTTGTTATTAATTCTGAGGCACAGCATATGTGTGATCGACGGGGAAATGCGAGGTGGGTCGGAAAATAGCTTTGATCAGTCCATTACAGCCCAGTCAAAAGTTTTTCCGTTGCCAGCCCCAGAAGCCGCCCGGAAGGGGTGGAGACTTAGGTGCCCCATCACGATTCACATTTTATATCGTCATATTGCCCACCCCTACTTCATGCCTTCTTAAACTTGATGAGGTAGTCTGGGTAAGCTCCTGCATCACAGAACACCACGAAGATTAAGGGATTCTGTAGGTTGTCCACGGCGCAGTCGTGCAGGCCAGCTTGTGGGTTGCTGGGGTCCAGTGGGTCTGGTTCCTTCATGTTGCCCTTGGACTTGCAAGGTGAGCCGGTCAGCACTCTGGCTCTATACATGTACTTCAGGCCTTGGTCATCAGGGTTAGAGTAGGTGTCACAACAGGAGTACCAAGCGTCTTTAGCGAAATACGTCCCTAAACCATGCACAGTGGCTGTGCAATAGAGAAGATGAATTGTTAGTACAGAAGTCAACAGTCACTGTTAACTTTCAAATGCTTTGAAAAGAAAATTCTAGACAAGAACTGAAAAATCAGAAAGCATGGCAACACTGATTACTGTTCATTTTTTTCTGGAGAGAACATGCTTTGTCTGCACTAAATGAAATGTGTTTGTTACAGAAAGCAGTAGGCAAAGCAGTATGTCTCTATTTTCTTATCATTCACTCAATGATCAATGCCTCACACAACTGCATTAGGCCTACAAAGGGTTACACGTACTTGGACAACTACTTCTAGACAGTTTTACTTTTAAGTGAAAAGTATAAATTGTACCATTTCTTCCACAGAAGCTCCTGTTGAAGCCGTATGTGTTGATTTTCTGAGCTATGTCCTTTGTGGTTCCGTGGTAAAGCCAGCGCTCGTTTTTGTCTTTCTGAGCAGGGTGCTTCTTGTTAATTGCTTGCTTCAAGACTTCGTATCTTTGCCACTGGGTCTGACTCTGAATCCTCTCAATCTGTAGTGCCATGAAATCAAGGTCATAAAAATGAACATTTAAACACGGGCACAGTAGGCCCACTACAGAACAACTCAAAAGGGTGACTCTAATAATTTGCAGATATAGACAACGAGTTACCTGGACTACTTGAAATTGAGGAGATTGTGATTTGGCGTTTACACTGCTTGTGAGGAACTCTTTTTCAATTTTCTTGTACTCATCATAAGTGGATGACAGTGTGACAATGTCATCGGTTTTCCCTCCCATGGGGGTCCAGGTAGCTGGATACTGAACAACAGCTAAGAACATAAAGAACAAGGAAGCAGAGAATACGGTAAGTGGTTATCCAATGTACATCCAACTGTGGCATAGTGACATAATATACATTAAAATCAGGGCTTTGAACCGTTATTTTTTTCCAAACGTTCCGTTCCGAACAGAAACAGAATTATAACGTTTCCGGTTATGCGTTCCTCCAATAAATTGACGTTCTCGAACCGGTTAGAACGAAAAAATATTGTTCCCGGAACGGTTAATTTCGTTCCTGTCAGCTGATTACTCCCCATAGGCCTAACTGACGTTAATTAACCAAGAAAGACGGAAGTGCAAATGAGTCAGCCTACTTCCAAACTGTTTATTCAAGCGGATGAAAAGAATATCCTCCAGAATTTTGTCATTTGGGACGACCTAAGCGGAGAATAAACCTCAATGATGAAAATGTGCGCTCCACACTGACATTATGAGTTTGTGCATATTTGAAGCGGCCATGGATGCCCAATAACTTCGAACATTCTCGGTGCGCTTTACACGCGCTTCTCTGCAATATCTTACAATGATGCAATGGAAACTCTGCCCTTTTGTATGACAGTGGTTTCTCTTATTTAAGATGTGGAGTGGAGACTTTGTAATCTACAGCTCTCTCTCCATTCAGTCAGAGAATGTCTGATGTCACACAGGACGTGAACCTCAGCCGTCATGGTAACGTGCACAGTAAAATAATTACTTTTTTTTTGTTTGAGGAACGGTATGAACCGGTATTAACCGGTTACCATTATTTTTAAATAAGTGTTTCTGTTCCAGAACATAAAAGATAATAACGTTTCCGGTTTCGTTTCTGTTCCCTGTAAAATACAAAAAGTTCCTGGTTTTCGTTTTCGTTCCTTGATCCGGTTCAAAGCCCAAAATAGCAAAAGCTTTAAGCTGTCTGAAATGTAGTTCCGGTCTAGAAAACTCTGAGGACTACACACCTGTGTCTGAGTCCCCAAGTAGGCTTCGCTTTATGCGACGCGTGGTCCCCTTGCTGTCTGTGCAGGTCTTCTTCACCAGGTCCACCGTGTAGGTGTCTTTTTGGCCCTTCAAAACCACCTCCTTCTCCTTCCGGTGGTGCGCCAGCTCGATGTCGTAGCTGTCAATGGGAGATAAGGGTTTCCAAACCTCGTCGTCAGCCACCTCCCACTGCACAGTCTCGTAGGCCCTCTTCTCCTCCCTCTCTCGGGTCGCCCTCTCTTGCACCTGAAGGAGAAGTTCCTGGATGTCCACCGCGGTGGTCAGTACGTCATCCTTCTTGCCCGAGACGGTGAGCTTATCATGGCCACTCTGGAGGATCTGCACCTCCTTCGTCTGACCAAGTGCCACCATGGCCTTCATGTCCTGTTCTGAGAACAGGGCCAGGTGTTTGGAGGTCACCTCCTGAGTGTAGCACTCCTCAGACAGCAGGTCATTCAGCATCTTCTCGACCTGCTGCAGGTCATTGGCGGAGGTACTGTAAACCTCGACAGACATGATGGGGAATGGCACACTGGCTGGCACACTGGCTGGTACAGCTGGAGGGGGAGAGGCTGTAGCCTGTGATGCCCTAGATTGCAGTGCGGCTTCCTTTCTCATGATATCAACCCATGAAAGCGTATTTGATGCAAGCGTATCTAAAAAAACAAGAGGCTGAGTGTCAAAGAAATGTTGAGATTTAGACAGAAGTACACATACGTACTGTAGTATGTGATTAATTGAGACTTCACTTCAGTAGGCGTTAAAGGACCAAAAAAACTCAGGTACTGACAAGTCCAGGGTAGAGTGAGCATTACAACTGCATGTTGAAATTGCTGAAGTTAACATAATTCCATAAATTGGTAAGTAACAGTACTTCAGGAACACTTCACACCTCCCTCCATAACACTAACATGATATTATCATAACTATGACAAAATACTTGCCATGGAAATTAATGTCAGTGAATGCTATCATTAATTGTTATGCTGTAAATGATGTCACTTTTGACTGTCAACATCGCATTGTTTGGAATGTCTATGTAATGGCACCTTGACATTTAACAGCATGACCTACAGGTGATGTTTGTTTCAGCTTTACAACTGTGAGCACCTGGGTTTGGAATGGAGACCTACTCACTTGCTGCCACTGCCACTGCTGGTGCTGCCACTGCTGGTGCTGCCGCTGCCGCTGGTGCTGCCACTGCTGGTGCTGCCACTGCTGCTGCCGCTGGTGCTGCCACTGCTGGTGCTGCCACTGCTGCTGCCGCTGGTGCTGCCACTGCTGGTGCTGCCACTGCTGCTGCCGCTGGTGCTGCCACTGCTGGTGCTGCCACTGCTGGTGCTGCCACTGCTGGTGCTGCCACTGCTGCTACCGCTGCCGCTGGTGCTGCCACTGCTGGTGCTGCCACTGCTGCTACCGCTGCCGCTGGTGCTGCCACTGCTGGTGCTGCTGCTGTGGGTTTCACTTTCTTAAACTTCTTCAGAGACCCCTCAAAGTCGGGCAACATCTTGGCTTGGAATATGACGATGTGAACCAACATCACAGCTTTTGGACGGTCCACGGCGAAGTTAGAAATGGCTTCAACCATGGCCTGTGCTACCTGCGCGGCTCCTAGGCTTGCAGCACCTGTGTGAACAGATGAAACATGGGACAGGTTGACAACTTCTAAGGAAAGAGTGCAGACGCACAACAGAGGTGGAGGTGCTGCCGACCTGGGTCAAAAGTTGAAGGAGAGAGAAAAGTACAATACCCTTAAGATTTTAATTTTTTCGGGTAATGGAAGGCTTAAACTTAATCAATAAATAAACCTTGTTGAACCTAAATGGTTCTCCAAAAATCATGGGCCGGGGTGTTGGGGCAGGAGAATGGCCGCAGAGAAAGAATTCTTCTATTCAACCAATATTTTCCCATTCGTTTACACGTTTTCAGCCCTATGCATGCCTCGTACACACAAAACATTTACAATAAAAAAAAGTCTTTTAAATGACCTCAACCACTTCAAAACTACATATTACATATCAACATTAACGCTTCAACAAGGCCAATGTGTCCACATACATGTTAAGGGAAAGAAACATATGACTGCGTTTGTAACTGCAATGTGAAATCTGCAGGAAGGTGGCAGTGTTTGGCTTACCTGTCCCAAGTGCAGGAAAGGCAACAGATTTGATATTACTCGCTTGACACAGCTGTAGGACCTTGTACACTGAGCTTGTGATGCTTTTCTCGTTGGTTTGACCAACCATGTGCACAACGTGTTTGGTTGTCAGGTTACCAGCCTTGGTTAGGACGACACCATCGCTGGGCTGAGTGCCTTAACACATAGAGGAGGGGAAATTGTGAAAGCAGTACATCCAGGCCATGATGGTGTTGTGTACTTTCTCTATAACAAATCTCACAATGTTAAATAATATTTTACATAATATTTTAAATGCAACATCTAGAGTGTAGTTGAAAGCACATATTCAACTGCATCGTAGTCATACAACAATAACTGTAATCCAGATTTAGCTCATATACCTTTTGATCTGCACTCCTCAACCACAGTCTGTCCAGCAGCGTTCAAAATGGCCCCTGAGACACCTAGTTTTGACAAAGGTCAAATGGATAGAATTTAGGGCTGTATTTCTTTCTTTAAAGACAAAAGAGGAAGATGTTGGAAAACACTCAAATATATGATAACACTTTATAATAAGTACCCCTTTTTAAGCACAAGTTAAGCCTTAGTTAAGCCTTATTTTAACATTAGTTAACCCTTAGTGAATCACGAGTTAGTCATAACGTAAGTATTATTTCTCATTTCTTAATCATTAACTACTACCGTTGGTAAATGGTTTGTGTGTGCTGATGTAACTGTTCGCTAAGCAAAGTTAAGCCTTAGTCAAGCCTTATTTTAACATTAGTTAACCCTTAGTGAATCACGAGTTAGTCATTATGTATTTCTTGGTAATAAATACATACTGTTAATTAATGATTTGTTTATGGTGATTGAACTTTCTGCTAAGCATTAGTAAACCATCATTAAAATGTCAGATAACCCTCCTTTATTTATGAAAAAAACCCATTATCTCTGTGTCGTCTCTTACCACCTAACCATTAACAAGTATTATTATATGGTTGTGACGTCATCGGTCGAATGCTCCATTCATTTCAACGGGGCTCCCCAACGTTCGCACGTCTGTTATTTTTCGATAACGGACGGGTTGGTCTATAACAGACCGCTGTCAATGGCAACAAGACTTTTCACTGCTAAAGCGACTTTTCAACAAGACTCTAATCAGCTGCTGTGATAGACAACACCTGTTGTCCTGGCTACCTAGCTGTTGCCTAGCGGTGTTCCACAACGGCACTGTTTTGTTTTGCGCAGCAACAATCTTTTGACATGAAAAACTATAATAAACTTAACATTAAATAGGCCTAATAAATGTCCCGGCCATGTGTGAATCATTTAAGTATATCCATATAATAAGCGGGTTAACGTTCGGCGAGTCGGTCGCTTTGTGGAATAGCAGCACTTCAGAGAGAACAAGACCCCTCCGCTCCGCGTCGGGGTCTAAAGATTCTCTCTGTCGTGCTGCTATTCCACGGTAGCGACCTTCTCGCCGAACGTTAACCCTTACCTATTAGGCATGTATGGTAACGGTTTGTAAACTCTTGCTTTAGCATCAGTGAAATCTTAATTAACACTTTTGTAATGGTTAGTGTGTGATGACTGGTAACATGGCAAACAGTAAGTTGAGGCTCAGCTGACTGCCCCTCATGGATGTTTCTCAAGTAATGAGTTGTAACTTGATAATCCATAAGCAATGCTTAACAAGTTATTTGTTAACAGGTTAACAGGTTTTCACTTTAGAACAGTTCCCCAGATATACTTAAGTAATGGGTTATAAATCCTTGATAATGCTTAAGCAATGCTTAACAAGTCATTTGTTAATGTGTTGTAAAGCCTTAACAGGTTTTCACTTTAGAACAGTTCCCCAGATATGCTTAAGTAATGGTAAATGGACTATGTGTATGTGTATGCCTCACATTCACCCTCAAATTCACACAGCGGTGTCCGAGGCTGCCATGCAAGGTACCACTCTGCCACCAGGAGAAACTTGGACTCAAGGACACAACGATTGAGACAGGCCGAGCGGAGCTCAAACCTGAAATCTTTGGGTTGCTGAATGGCTCCTCTACCACCTGAGCTGCCACCACCTCAAGTAATGAGTTGTAACTCCTTGATAATCCATAAGCAATGCTTAACAAGTCATTTGTTAATGTGTTGTAAAGCCTTAACATGTTTTCACTTTAGAACAGTTCCCCAGATATACTTAAGTAATGGGTTATAAATCCTTGATAATGCATAAGCAACGTCATTTGTTAATGTCCAGAAACATCCATGAGGGGCAGTCACATGAGTTTCAACGTACCGTTTGCCATGTTACCAGTCATCACACACTAACCATTACAAAAGGGTTAATTAAGATTTCACTGATGCTAAAGCAAGAGTTTACAAACCATTACCATACATGCCTAATAGTACTTGTTAATGGTTAGGTGGTAGGAGACAACAAAGAGATCATGTATTTTTTTCATAAATAAAGGAGGGTTATCTGACATTTTAATGATGGTTTACTAATGCTTAGCAGAAAGTTCAATCACCATAAACAAATCATTAATTAACAGTATGTAATAATTACCAAGAAATACATAATGACTAACTCGTGATTCACTAAGGGTTAACCAATGTTAAAATAAGGCTTGACTAAGGCTTAACTTTGCTTAGCGAACAGTTACATCAGCACACACAAACCATTTACTAACGGTAGTAGTTAATGATTTAGTAATGAGAAATAATACTGAAATAATGACTAACTTGTGATTCACTAAGGGTTAACTAATGTTAAAATAAGACTTAACTAAGGCTTAACTTGTGCTTAAAAAGGGGTACTTATTATAAAGTGTTACCAAATCTATTAAAACAACTGAAAAGATGACCTGGTCAGAGAAAAGCCGTGACCTCACCTGAGTTCAAGTCCAGACTTGTGGTGGTGCTATTGACGATGGCGTCTGTCGTTTCTTTTGTGAGGTCACCACAGAACACTTTGACTTTAATTTGCCCAATTATCGTTTCACCGGTTTTGTCTGTGAATGAATTTAGGGAGAAAAAAAGATTTTGCACAACTGTAAAAATGTGCAGTGTATGCACATATTTTACACAAATCAAGTAAGCTCCGGTGAATCCTCAGTGGCTGTATATTAATGATCCATTTTACTATTTTCAGATTACGTACACATATAGTACAAGCAATGGGTGAAAAAAATCGCTCACAAGGTGATACAAGCATGACAATTGGCACAGGTGTTCATTAGGACATGCTTATCAATGTCAGGGGTGGAGGCACTCAAAATTCCATGTTGCATAGCAACGGTTGCTAGGTAAAGTGTTTCCCTCAGCAACCAGCATCAATTATGCAGTTTCTAATTGATTTTGTGGTATTAAGGCATATGTACCCTGAGCCATTGTCTTAAAATCACTGTAGCAATGCTGAGAAAGGTTCCATATTACAAATATGCACCCTTTTCCTTACAGTAGCAACCAGCATCAATGAAAACAGGTTCCGAGCAATTATGTGGTATTGTGATGTTTGAATATTGACCGTGTGTCCTAAAATCACTACATGAATCCTTCAAGAGGTTATACATTAGCAACGTGTGACAATGGCCCCTTTGATGTAATTTTGTTTCCATTTAAGTCAATTATGTGAAAAATACAATTTACACTTCAATTTACTTTTTGAAGACATAATGTCTCAATATGGTTTATATGTCTCAGTGCACATCAGGCCTGTCTTTATCTTTATACATGAGCCTAGTAAAGCCATCTGACAATTCAGAGGTAAAAAACTGAACATTTTGGTAAGACAAAAAGCATACATGAACACAGTTAGGACAGTGCTGTGTTGTAAATTGTAACCTAGCGAAGTGATTCATGACATGGCCTGGTAGCCTTTTATTAATCACTATATAAGTTGGGTGCTACAATATTAAAATACAAACTGGTTTACAAAAAGTTGTATTTTGTAAATTAAAACAAAATATTATTCAATTCATACAAACATTCGATCCATACATAAGATGGAGAGCTGTGCAAAGAGAGGAAAGCTGAAAGGAAAGCAATCCAAGTTGGTTCCTCTACATCAGGACAGTTTTGACCATGGGGTGGCCAGGTTGGGGCCCATTGAAATTCTGCTACTTGGAAATATAACAAGTTCATATTCTGGTTCTGGGCATCCTGTGTGGTGTCGCATTGAGAGCAATGGTATTAGAATAGAATAGAATAGAACAGAAAGCCTTTATTGTCATTATACAAAGTATACTGAGATTTGAGCTTCCCTACAAGGTGCACAGTCCTTTATACTGTAGATGAATACATTCCAGTAAGTGTAAGTTCAGTTTAGTGACAGCTTTGGGGAAGAATATTCATTTCAAACTAGGCTAGTCTATGTGGTGCTGAGCGGTCAGTGGTGTACCATTGATATTACTGTAATTATAGCATAAGCATATAGCATAAGCATATCTCATCATGCATGCAAACTTACTCACAATACATTCAGACTATTAGCTGTGGAACTCAGACTGTGAACACTATGGAAACCAATTTCAGTCTTTTGCCATAGCTGATGTTTGTGAATCTGGCAAAATGGTGAGGGTTTTGGGAAGAATGTGTGTGGTCTTTAAACACCTTCATCTATGACTGGGTTACTCTTGAACAATGCTCAAGGAACATTTCACTCCTCATCAGAATTGTACAGGTAGCTGTTAACTTAATACTTGCTGGGCATTGCTGCCTGTCGCACCTCCTCCGGTGCCCATGGGTCAGCGAGAGAAAATAAGACTTGTGACACAAACATCTTTATTGTATCAATTACTAGACAAACATAGGGAATACACATTCATAATGCATAAGTATCATCTTCAGTTCTTGAGGTAGGGTATAGTGAGGATTCATATATTTCTCTACAGTTGTTAATGTCACACCTCCCTAAGAGATGGTCAAGGTGTGAGTTCTGTGATTCTATCTCAAGAAGGCTTCTCTAAACAGTTGCGATCCAATGACTCCCACTCACCAAGACTCTCTGCCACAGCATATCAAGAGGGCAGTTGGCTATTGCTATGCAGGCATGTAGTGTCGTATCAGCAGTTGTCCTCTCTGGCTGAGTGGGGATGGACTGGCTCAGCACGGTGGAAGGTTCTTTGGTCAAATTTGCCTAAAACCAGTGCAAATTGTCCAGAGTTGCTGAAGTGTTCTTGATAGAGCAGATGTCAAGACTATGTGTTTATGCGCATCTCAAAAGCACTGACTACACAAAGCTGACTGTAAGAAAACAATGCCTTTGGCAGTGAAATTCTGCCAATTGAAAATGTTTAAATTCTGTCTAGCTATAGTCGATAGTAATCGATAGTAGAAATATTATAGCCTAGTGTTATATAGAAATGAAAGGTTTGGTACTTTTAACTTTGTAAATACAATATACACTCAGTAGAGGGGTGTAATATTATTAACCTGACCAGTAAGCTTATAGAGAGAAACACATGTCTTTGCATTCCAAATACTATCTGTTGTTTTGAATGTAACTTATCTTTAACTTGACATTAGGCCCTTTAGGTTGAAAGAATTTTACAGTCATCCTAAATATATTAGTCCATTTAGTTTTGGATATAATAATGAATAATACTGGGGTAAGCATGAGGATCACTGTCAGATGACACTTCTCAACACAGCACGTACTGTATGTATCATGTACTATACTGTATGCATTCTTTCTTCCTGATTTTTTTTTTTTGCCTGGTCAGTTGGCAGTATTTGGTACATGTATATAAAGATAGGCCTAGAGACATTTGTAAAGCCAGTTTCACTTGACATGATTTTAAAAAGACATTATCATTTAACATGGAATTATTCACATAATAACAATGATTTTGGGTGGATAAAATTACATCATAATGGGTCATTATGGTACATATTTGCAAAATAAAAAATAAAGTATTGCTACAGTGATTTTAGGACAATGTCTCAGGGCACAGATGCCTTCATACCACAAAATCAATCAGAAATGGCATAATTGATACTGGTTGCTAGGGAAAGTGCTTTACCGTTGCTAGGCAACATGGAATTCTGAGTGCCTCCACCCCTGACATTGATAAGCATGTCCTAATGAACACTTGTGCCAAGTTTCATGCTTGTATCACCTTGTGAGCGATTCTTCCAGTATTTAACACCCATTGCTTACGCTAATACAATTCAACCTCTAAGCTGATACTAACTAACACAAGCAACTAACACAAGCATTTAAAGGAGAGTAGATCTGCTTTACAGATGTATAACAAACTCGCCTTGTGGACTTATTAGTAAGTATTCTTGAGTTGAACATTCATTATTCTTACCATTTTGGCTGTCATCTGATGAATCATCGTCACTGCTGCTGTCATCGTTACTTCCCTGTCAGCCCATCACAGTTGTGACAATATTATTCAGGAGTCACAAAAACGTATTATTTTTGCATTACATGAACATTAAATGCACAGCAGGCTATCAGGTCATGAAGATGCTTATCTACCACAGACAAGTGAACAGTGATGTCAGAATTCTTCTTATTCACTTCTCCTTATTTTTTACACTTTTCCTACATCTTCTTCCTTTTTGAGCGCAAAACATTTCGTTTCTTGCCTAAAGAAATGCATGTGTACAAATGACAATAAAACACTTTTGTCCTGCCTCATGGAACAGTGGCACACTATCAACCTACAATAGACTAACAAGTCAGTGGCCGAGTCTCAAATGCCACACTTGTGCACTTCGGACACTGTTTTTCAGTGCCTAGGGCGCTCACAATGAAAATTTCAGTTGAGCCAGTGCACTGAAAGTGCCAGGATGATCCCCTAACAATGACGGAAAAATGTAGTGCTTGAATGATGGACACTGCACGCACTAAACGGCGGCCATGTTGACAATGACACGGAGGAAATGTGGCATTCAAGAGTTTGGTCAACAGTCTCCTAATTATCTAAGTAATGTTGATGGGACACCAACCTTTTCATGCCAACCAAAGTATTATGTGTGAGTGTTGTCCTTTGGGGTGAAGGACATGGAAATACAAGCACCAGACGCTGTGCATTGTAAACAGTAGCCAACTCATATTTTGGCAAGCTAATGCCATGCTCAGCAGTCACTTCCAGCAAGGGCACAGTGCATAGTGCTCAATTTTTTCCACAACACTATGCACTAAAGACTTAAGTGCACTGTGTGCAGCACTGTGCACTGACTGTCAGTGCGCTGGCAAAAGTGTGTCATTTGAAACATAGCCAGGGTGTTTGGTCCACCTGCTTGTTGGCTGTCCATTGCTGGAGTCCTTGTAGAAATGCCTGGAGGATGTTGTCACGGTCGATGACGATGTAGATGAGCTTGAGGGCTGTTGAGGGGCGCTGGGACAAGTGGTCCTCCATGCCCTGCAGCATGGCAGCCACGGCGTCCTGACCTTGCACACCCCCTCCACCTTCACCAGGAGCACAAGAGCACCAGGGAGAATGCAGAAAGAGAATCTTAAAAAGTAGTTTTAGGTCTGTAACTTCAAACATGTTTAAGTTTTATCTTTTGCCCGAGATGTTTCGAAGGTATAGCTTCTGTCTTCATCACCATCATCCTAAGAGTACAACTCTAACCAATCTTACAATCTCTCAGATTAAATTAAATTAATAACAGTACATTAAAGACAGCCACCAAACTTTTGGAGCCATTTCAAGCCAACGTTATGGGTAACAATGCAGCTCTAAAAGGGGAATTTTGGCCAATTTTAACATACGGCTGTATTTCTCAAGCTGCCCTTGACTTGTCAGTACCAGAGAGACATCCATTTTAATATGCAGCTGCATATTGGAATTGACCAAAATTCTCCATTCATTTTCTCACTGCATAATGGTGACGAAGTATTCCAAAAATAGCTGTAGTTTTCCAGATATCAAAAAAATAATGGGAAGGGTCCGCTAGACACCAGTCTATTGTACAATCACATATTTGATTGATCTCACATGTTGCTAGTATAGTACAGCACAACATTTATAACCACAAACTCCTGTTACCCGTGCCGACGGCTGGGAAGGAGACGGTGGTGATGCCTTTCTCCTCGCACCCCTCCAGGACCTTCTGCACGCGTGCAGTGGCGTCGGCTGACGACTGTGGGCCCGTCATGTGGATGATGAAGTCACACTGCAGGTTGCCAGCGCTGGTCACCGCAGCATCGTGTCCCTGGAGACCGCCTTCATCGGACACCGCAGGAGAGAGCAAAGGTTTTAAAGGTGCACTGTGTAAGATGTGGCCAGAGGTATTGCAACTACCCTCCTCCAGCACAAGCCGTCTGGCTCTACCATCTAGTCGCTCTAGGTACTCCCAGTCAAGACTGTTCTCTGTTGTTGTACCCAAGTGGCGGAACGGTCTCCCAGAGGCAGCAAGACTAAGCACATCCCTTGCAGTCTTCAAGAAGCAAGTAAAGACTTTCCTCTTTCATGAGTATCTACTAGGCTAATGTTTGAGCTGATGTAGCCCCAGGCCAGACTCTTGACATGAAGTGTGTGTATGGGTGTGTGTGTGTGTCTCTTATAGTAAAAAATAAATAAATAACCCTTCTTTGCATCTGCACATGTTGTTCTGTATATTTCCTGTGCACTTTGTATTTGCTAGTAATTGTTGGCTATGAAAGTCGCTTTGGTTATAAAACGTCTGCCAAATGCAATGTAATGTAATGTAATGTAACTACGCTGCTCATTGAAACTGTGCTGCCAACTGCTAAATTTTGTTATTTATTAAATTAAAAAAACAATATTTACTAGTATGACCAAAGTACAGTAAGTTTTGCAGCAAAAAATGTCTATTTCTGGAAATTCAAAATGGCGGACCATGGAGAAGATCCCCCTTTTTATGTATGGAAAGTGCAATTTTCACAGTTACAATAAATACTTGGAATTTGATGGTGGTGGTAAGTATTCATGAAAAAGGCAACATTTGTGAATGGGCAGCATAGATTCTGAAAATAAACCACCAAAAATTGTACACGGTGTAGAGCACCTTTAAAGGTGTTAAAAGGTTTTTAAGTCAAAATGATAATCATCATAATAGCGGGATTCAGCAGATACTGTCTTTGTGATTTTTTTTCAAAGGAATGTGCCTGTGACATCAATAAATGTGTTATCTTCTCTGCCTGTCTACTGTATCTGTCATCTTTGACTGAGTTGAGCAAATACTCGGCTGTCTAAGGTAAAAGTTTGAAGTAATAGTGTGATTTAGTTTATACTTTTTTCCTGGATATCATTTCTTCTCTGTCTCTCTCTGTCAGTTAAAGGGCCTGGACTATGCCAGGAATCAGGCTGTGTTGAGTTAACGTATACTATTGGTGCTGGGTCCAGCCTCATATCGTGTCAGTTCGTTGGTGTTAACGAGTGGCAACGTTATTTTTGCTTATATAACCCCGCTGGCAACCCATTAATCAAAATTTTGGCTGTTGCCATCCTCGAAACGTGCACATTGATATATAAAAATTACAACAAAAACTAGCCGACCGACGACGGGGCAGAATGGGGGGTAAGTGGGCTCCCTTGTTGTGTACATGCAAAAAATATTTTCCTTCAAATTTTCAGAAGTGCTCTTTCTCGCTGTTAGTGTTCGGTTGTCCGTACTTTATTAGGCCAGTGTTTCCCAACCTTTTTTGTCTTGTGTACCCCCTAAGCATTTTCGTTGTGCCATGAATACCCCCCAGTCAAGTTCTATATCACTTTCTCTATCCCAATGTAACTAAGCTCCATACATTTGTCAAAATTACATTTTTCCAAGTACCCCCTGCAGTGTGCTCGCGTACTCCTAGTGGTACACGTACCCCTGGTTGGGAAACACTGCATTAGGCAACGAGAGAGAAATGTCAAAAAGAGGACAGGTCTGTTCCCTAAAAGCAATAGAGCAGTGGTGCTCAAACTGTGGTATCCGTGCCACTGGTGATACTTGAGACATCTCTGGTGGTACTTGGAAGAATAATTTTTTTGTGCATTGATTTGAAGGCTGATCAAGTTGTTGCAGTCGAAAATGTCTCTTTGGTCTCACATTTTGTTATAGTGAACTGTATGAATCTGAAAACATAATGCAGAATAATAGGCAAGCAAGAAATTTAAAAACAAACTTGCACTGAATGTGACCGTAGCTGTTGATGCCGTTATGAACCTCTCCAATATTGACTGGCAAAAGTGAATATGGAAGGCCTTTGCTGCGATATTCTAATGTTGGTTGTCAAGGTGGTACTTGGAGAGCTCAATATTTTCTCGGGTGGTACTTCACATAAAAAGTTTGAGAACCACTGCAATAGAGCAATGAGGTGACTGGGTAGATGAATTCGCCAAAAAAATATGTGTCAGTAAAGAAATGCAAGCTGTGTTATTTTTTCCAGTAACAGCAAAATGGTCAGGTATGATATGCCTATGATTAGGTGAATTATCTGCCTATGAAAAAAAGCCCGATATGCGGATAAATATCCCCTTTTCAACTTTGATGGGCGGAGACTTCCCATTGACTGTACATTATGTGACATCATCATCAGTCTTTTTTATTTTAGCTATTTTTTAATATCAACCTGCAACTTTTCAGGGTGGCAACAGCCAGAATATTGCTTTACATACTGTCAGGAGGTTATATTAGTAAAATCAAGTTGCCACTCGAGAGTGAGAACGAAACTTGTTTTCTAGAGGAGCTACGATATCTAGCCCACAGTCTACTACTGTAGGCAGTGTTTGGATTAGTAAGGGCCTCCACACACCGGTCAATTTAGGTTACCCCCACACACTGTCACCAATGTGATATAACAAGGAATGACCAATTTTATCCCAGCAGAGCGTAGATAATCAATGGGCGGACATGAATAAATCTGCCTGGCTCTTGCCCGACCTGTAGTTCCGCACAGCTTCGTGAGCTCCGCTACTAGGTCTGGGAGCATGTAGCAGGATTTGATTTCTCCAGTCAAAAAATAATCTGAAAACGTATTGCTTCAATATCAACAAATTCCTTCAAAAACATTTTCTGTTGATATCTAAAGCATCAATGCAGTCTATACTAGAATGGGCACTCGGTAGAGCGCAAACCTTCGCCTACGCCACTTATTTTTTTCTGGCCATCTTCAGAGTATGGGGCATAACATTCTCCAAATGTTGGTGTTAGTTTCATTTAAATCGGACCGGAATATCGTAATATTACATTTTTGGCCCAGTCTTGACCTCTTATTCAATTCAGCATGCACACGTTGTTCTGGCATATAGTGCTTGGCAAAGAAAAACGTTTTTTTGACCTTTTCGGGACCTTGACCTTGACCTTTGACCCAATCACTCCCAAAAAGTAATCGATTGTTCCTTGGGTCATGACCAATCATCCCAGTAAATTGCATAAAAATCGGCTGAATTTACGTTTTTGACCTTTTCGTGACCTTGACCTTGACCTTTGACCCAATCACTCCCAAAAAGTAATCGATTGTTCCTTGGGTCATGACCAATCATCCCACTAAATTTCAGAAAAATCGGCTCAATTTACGTTTTTGACCTTTTCGTGACCTTGACCTTGACCTTTGACCCAATCACTCCCAAAAAGTAATCGATTGTTCCTTGGGTCATGACCAATCATCCCACTAAATTTCATAAAAATCGGCTTAATGTACGTTTTTGACCTTTTCGTGACCTTGACTTTGACCTTGGACCCAATCACTCCCAAAAAGTAATCGATTGTTCCTTGGGTCATGACCAATCATCCCACTAAATTTAATAAAAATCGGCTCAATTTACGTTTTTGACCTTTTCGTGACCTTGACCTTTGACCTTTGACCCAATCACTCCCAAAAACTAATCGATTGTTCCTTGGGTCATGACCAATCATCCCACTAAATTTCATAAAAATCGGCTCAATTTACGTTTTTGACCTTTTCGTGACCTTGACCTTTGACCCAATCACTCCCAAAAACGAATCGATTGTTCCTTGGGTCATGACCAATCATCCCACTAAATTTCATGAAAATCGGCTCAGTTCTGTCTGAGTTATACGAAGTACAAACAAACATTTTGACCTTGACCTTTGACCTTTGACCCAATCACTCCCAAAAACTAATCGATTGTTCCTTGGGTCATGACCAATCATCCCACCAAATTTCATAAAAATCGGCTCAGTTCTGACTGAGTTATACGAAGTACAAACAAACAAACATATTCACAAATAAATAAATAAATACACAGCGGGCAAAACATAACCTTCTGGCGAAGGTATGTCCTGTGATTCCTCAATGCGAGCTGCCATTGATATTGAAGCAATAAATGTTCTGATTATATTTTGACTGGAGAAATGGAATCCTGCTACATGCTCTCAGCCCTCCATGTGTGTTGAGAGCCACCAGGGGGCCCCAGTGCTACACACACACAAACAGAGGTCTGGTAAGAACCAGGCTAGACATAAATAGAGCTCTCCCCTATAGCCGTTATCCGGGGAGTGCGGGACTGTATTGAAAACAGTGGAATGGAATTTTGGCTGAGCAGTGCTCCACACTATGTCGGAACCAGTGTGCGGAGTCCCTAAGGGGGCATAGATAGCTTACCATGGTTCTGGCACTCCTGCTCTACCGATGGGCCGGCAGCCTTGAAAATGGCTCCAGAAACTCCTGCAATAGAAAACAAGAGCAATCAGGAGATGTCAACCTTGACAATGTCTGATGCATGAGATGTGTGTTTGACGACACACTCAGGCGACCCAAACCACTGCGAGCAGACAGACAGACAGACACAGGTAGACAAACAGACAGACAGACAGACAGAGACACTATACAGATAGACAGACAGGGTCATTGCAATACCTGGCCCAGCCCCCCTTCAAGAAGGTAAATAATTAGGGATGCATGATGTATCGGCCTTAATATCAGTATCGGCCGATATTTGACATTTCTTAACATATCGGGCATCCGTCCGATGGGTTAAACTGGGCCGATGTTAATACCAATGTTTCAGTCTATTTGCAATTTGTGTAGTGTGACGAAGATGAGGGGGATTTCACCATGCTGTATCTGTTTGGGCATGTGACGGCCTCTGGGAGCCGGCCCACTTGTCTCTTCAACCTACTGTATCTTGCTGCATTGTCATTGGATAAGATACGTACGGTCGCCACAGTAATGGTCGGCCGCATATCATATTGATACAGCAACAACGGTCTCGAGCACCATTGAGGGAAAGCAAGATTGAGAGTTTCTCATTGGTTAATATTGGATATCGGCCAAAGCTGCAATGTCAATATCGGATATATGTATCAGCCAACATTTTCACATTGGTGCATCCCTATATAAATAATAATTACCGTTTGTGAAAATGAGGTATTCCAGAATCCTCACCACAATAGGATGCATACAGTACTATAATGGCAAAGTGATGTGAAGTGATATGCCAGGGCAATTGTTGTACTGTATTTCATCTTACATCCAGACCACAGTGCCAGACAGTAGTGAAAAAGAAAAATGTTTTGCTTGTTGTGCTATATTTATAGTGAAACTAGACTGCCTGTGCAGTCGCCTTCGACTGCTTAAGGTATATCCCCGAAACGCGACGCTTCCAGTCTTCAATCATTCCTACCACTCCCGTCCACCTTTTCATGAACGTCTATGATAAATACAAAATATAAAATAAATATATTTAATATCTATACATAGATCAATGACGTGCATAGGCTTAAAACCAAATGACTATTGTGAAAATGAAGGAAAAAATGGGGCAAATGGTAACACTGTTTTAATGGTTCACTATTACAGTGGATATACCACATTAGGTACAGTGTAATAAACAGTGTAACAATATTTAATACCACGTCATACCAGTGTGACACCATGTACCAATTTTGTACTTATATCATGTAGGCTATTTGTGTGTAAGTGGTATTACATGGTATTGCATATTTGTACACTGGTATTACACTAGTATTACATGGTATTACATATTGTTACACTGGTTATTACACTGTACCTGGTATTGCCTATTTTTACACTGGTATTACACTAGTATTACATAGTATTAAATGCTGTTACACTGGTTATTACACTGTAGGCCTACCTGATATGGTAGATTCACTGAAATGGTGAACCATTAAATTAAGGAGTTACCGGGCAAATCAATCCACCCAGTCAGAAGTTATGGGCCCAATAAAAATTCCACCATTTTGAAAGTGTTGACCTCCAAACTCGAATCAGTTCATGAACCTACCCTGCAGCATTCACACACCAAATCTGGGACAAATCCATCCACCCGGTCAAAAGTAATGGGCCAAACAAAAATTCGGCCATCTTGAATTCGGCCATCTTGAAATTGTTGACCTCCAAACTCGAATCAGTTCATGAACCTACCCTAGAACATTCACACACCAAATCTGGGACAAATCCATCCACCCGGTCAGAAGTTATGGACCAAACAAAAATTCGGCCATCTTGAATTCGGCCATCTTGAAAGTGTTAGCCTCCAAACTGTAATCAGTTCATGAACCCACCCTAGAGCATTCACACACCAAATCTGGGACAAATCCATCCACCCGGTCAGAAGTAATGGGCCAAACAAAAATTCGGCCATCTTGAATTCGGCCATCTTGAAATTGTTGACCTCCAAACTCTAATCAGTTCATGAACCTACCCTAGAACATTCACACACCAAATCTGGGACAAATCCATCCACCCGGTCAGAAGTTATGGACCAAACAAAAATTCGGCCATCTTGAATTCGGCCATCTTGAAAGTGTTAACCTCCAAACTCTAATCAGTTCATGAACCCACCCTAGAGCATTCACACACCAAATCTGGGACAAATCCATCCCCCCGGCCCGAAGTAATGGGCCAAACAAAAATTCGGCCATCTTGAATTCGGCCATCTTGAAATTGTTGACCTCCAAACTCGAATCAGTTCATGAACCTGCCCTAGAGCATTCACACACCAAATCTGGGACAAATCCAAACATCCGTTCAAAAGTTATCGCGTTAACACGAAAGACCTTACGCGGCGGCGGCGGACGCGGACGCGGCGGCGCACGCAAAACCATTACATCCCCGACGCTCCGCGTTTCGGGGATATAATAATTAAGAGTTAGTGGCAGAATGCTGATGATATCATTTATTCCACCAGACTCCCGGAAAAGCGCAAGCAATAGTAAAAGGATTTCCTGACATTTGTTCTGGTACTAGATAGCCAGCTCACAGTATTTTATTACATTCGAGAGCCAGAACAAAGGTCCATTCTGTGCAATGATAAAACTCCCCACATTTTCTCCACACTGCATTGGGAAGTGGAACACCTGGACCAGAAATTGATTACAGCATGCCAACAGCCTCAGCTCTCATTCTTAAAAGACAGCAAAAGCAGCATATACATAATGTGTGTAAGCATAATTCAATAATAATGTAATGTGAACTGCTGTAAGGCTGAGTGCTGTATTCAAGTATGTGCTATATGTGTACTGCAATGTACAAAAATATGTATTAGGTCTATATGTATGTTTTGTATTTGTATATTTATGTAAACTGACAGACACTTTGATTTCCATCTGGATTAATAAAAGTACTCTACTCTACTCTACTCTACTCTACTACTCCACTTTACTAAAGAGAAGGTGGTTCCGCTCACTCGGTCACTTCTGATAATCTATCTACTACCTTCTTCAGTGCATGTGCTTGAAATGGCATTTTCTATGGGAATACACATGAACTAAGGTAAACGTTTCCTGACCTCTTATTTGGTTTTTGGATATGTGTGCTCTATGTTGATTTAGTACCTTTTATCAATAAATGGGTACATTTTATTTTTAATGCATAAGAAGCATTGTGTGTTTGACAAAACAATGTCATAGTGTCTCTGTGTGGGTGTACATTACATTTTTCATATTTTTTCCATATACACTTTGCGGTTTCTTTTTCTTTTGAATGTCTTGGAATGCTAAAAGCCCAGCTCAGATTTTTTTGTGAATGCTTTTGACTGTTTGTAGGTAAGGCGTTGATGTGGTACACAGGCCTGAGATGGCATACCTTTTTTGAAGTCCATGCTACTGTTGGTGGTGTTCACGATGGCTTTCACAGACTCTGTGGTAATGTCTCCTTTCTTCACTTGAATCCTCACGCCACTGATTATCACTGCAAAAGATAAAAACTGTTCAGGTATTCCTATATTTTTACATGGATCTCAAGAGAGAATATTCACATTAGATTCCATAATTACATGTAAGCATGGTAGACCAGTTACAGCGCTCTAGTTTTAGGAATTCGCATTACATAAAATTACGGGATATTTATCAGGTGCTTTTATCCAAAGTGACAAAAGTAAGGTTATGGTCTTCAGGAGTTACTAATCTTACTATAGCATGTTCGTATTAGTTATTTTAGTACCTTGATTTGCAGGAAGGGTTCCACGGTGGCCGTGTTTAGTTGTAGAAAGCTACAAAATAAAACCCACCATTAGCTTTACAGAACAATGGACATTTTGTGTGTATGCGGTTTTTGAATGTTATTAATTCATTTACAGCAACGTGCCAAAGAATCACTCACCTTTTTGTTTTTCTCTTTGAAGTAGTCTGAGAAGGCGTCAAAGATGTTCTGTTCAAAAACAACAAGGTTGATGGCCTTGATGCTGGTTGAGGTGGTACTTGAGAGATGGTTCTCCACGCCTTTCAGAATAGTACTCAGCGCCCACTTATTTCCAAGACCAGCTCGGCCTGTGGGTAAAACCAAAAAAAGTACATAAGCAGGACAACAGGATTTAGAGGAATAACCACCCACCAAAAATAAAGAAAGAAAGAAAGAAAGAAAGAAAGAAAGAAAGAAAGAAAGAAAGAAAGAAAGAAAGAAAGAAAGAACTAGAGAGAGGGGGGGAGGGAGAGAGAGAGAGAGAGAGACACACACACACACACTCACACACTACTACAGTATGTCTCTTGAGTACACCCCTAACATTTTTGCAGATTTGAGTGTATCTTTTCATAGGAGAGCCTTTAAAAGGTCACTAATCATTGCGTCAAAGTGACATTTCTTTAATGCTCTCCTATGAAATGATATACTCATAAATCTGCAAAAATGTGAGGGGTGTACTCACTTACGAGACATACTTAATGTATGTTCTCTACAAGTCTTCTGTTGTCCAGTCTTGCACTTTAAATGTCTGTATGAGCGCTGTCTATGTCCATACTGTCTTAAGTCCATGTATAAGTACTGTCTATGTCTATACTGTCTATGTCCTTACCTAGATTAGTCTATGTCTGTATGGGAAAGCAAGAAATGTAATTTCAAATTCTTTATATGACCAGTGCATGTAAAGAAATTGACAATAAAACCTACTTGGCTTGACTTGATACTGTATATGAGTGATTCTACGATTCGCCTGCGCTTTTGGCAAAAGCAAAATGTCAATTATCAGTATTTTTTTCAACTAAATGACCTAGATGTTTACATAGTGTATATATTTAAGTTTCCAAACAAACAAATTGCCAAGCTTAATCTTAAATCATTTGATAAATACTCTAATGAAAGCGAACATTTGCTTGATTATTTTGTCAACAGTGTTATGGACAAATACTGTCATTTCAAACATATATAAAAATACTACAGAGTTGAAACAACATACGTTTGAAGGTGCTTATGTCCCTTACCAATAATGTTGTCATTAATCTGTGCAACTGATATAGAAAATGTGAATGTTGAGCTTCATAAGTAGGATAAATCCCTGTAACGTCTGATTTGAATTTAGCCACCCTCCTTACACAAGACTTCCTTCTCCAGAGATAATCCCTAGTGTCTGTTCATAGGATTTTTCCAACACATAAGGGATCAATAGCACAAAAACACTTTCAAAACAGTCAACCGTGTTACTCAACTGTGTTACGGTCAGCGGTGCAGGGAACAAGTCGGCACTTTTTTAGGAGAAAAATCAGAGCAGACAAACCCATCTCCCTAGAACACAAATTATTTTGTTTGTTTGTCTGTCAATATGGAGATAAATTGGCAAAAACATACTCCTCCTCAACTGTCATAGCTAATTGTAACACCATTGACGGTAACACGGCTTGACATTTCAGCCATTTTTTTGGTGTTGTGCTAACTGAGGACCTCAGAAGTTCCACCACAACACCTTAATCAATTCATGTATTTGTATGCTTTATATGTGTTTATTAAACATGTGACTTCTAATTCAGATTCTTATGAATATGTTGATAACACAGTTGACAGGCAATTTTCCCGCTATGAGAACATGAAAAAGAATTGATTAAATTATGGAAGGATGGAGCTCAAAACTTGCCAAAAAGTCTTCCCATATCCTGCCAAAGAGGTTATGACATCACGTGATGTTATTCGTATGGCCTAAGACCAAACCATTACTGATTTATGGAGGGGGTTTCAGACCATGACACGGTTAACACAGTTTTCGTGGACACACACAAAATGGCAAATTTCATGTATAATGGAAAGGACAGTGGTCTTTCTGACAGTTTGTCATATTGTGATGATTGCTGTGAATCAACATTTGCAATCGTCTTGGGCAAAACAAGTTTCTTTACATGCTAATATGAAGACTGAATCTGACATTTGGGAAAACAGGACGGCATGAAAACGCCCAAAACCAGTATTAAATATTCATTCTTGCTGAGGGAAATAATGAAATGTCTACACTTTCTGTATTATATGAAAGATAAATGTGTGCTAATGTCCAAAACTTCATTGGATGCAGTTAATAGTTAGTGGAATTGGCAAATAAAATCCATGGACTTAAAAGCGCAGCCGAATCGTAGAATCACTCATATATATATAAACCTACAAGCCTAAAAGTTTTTATCAGATCATATATAAGAAATGGGCCATGTACAATGTCTTCATGTTGCAGTATATGGAACGCGTATGTCTGCTTTACTTATACGTACAGTGTTTTATCTTTTCCATATGAGCAGAACCCCCCCCCAACAACCATTAGGTTCTAAATATTGTTCACCTGTTCCGATGGCAGGAACCGACAAGGAAGAAGCTGTCTCTCTCTCACAGAGCGCTAGAACCTTCTCAATGGAGGATGTAATGTCAGCAGCTGTGTTAAACCCGGTCGTGTGAGCAATGTGCTTACAGGAGAGATTTCCACCAGAGGTGAGGACCACAGCAGCAGACGGTTGAGTACCTGCAATTGAAAACAAAGTTCACAAGATGGACAGAAAGCTACATAGCAATAGCACTTTGTGTGTGAGTCATTGACGTGTTTAGTAGCAGACATCAGGTGGTACAGCCAATACCACTCTTCTGTTTCTTGAATAAACTCATTGATTATTAATAATTATACATCAATAATTAATTACCAATTAATAATTGGTCATTGTACAAGCAAGGAATATACTTTTTAGATAATCTTGTGAAAAACAAAAATCTTTTAATTCATACAATAGTGTCATTATCTATGGTTGTGCCACCTTGACATCTGCTACTAAACAACGTCAATGACACACATGCAGCACTTAGCTACAGTACTTAGCTACCTATTTATGCATACATGCACAGTACACAAGCACACAGATACATACCGAGAGCTTTGCATTCATCTTGCACCGCCTTCCCTGCAGCTTTGAGAATGGCCCCAGACACACCTATAAAGGAGGACACACTTCAATTATAAAAGAGAACACAAAGGCCTTGTATCAAATCATTTTTTTCACACAGCCCAGAGCTGTGTGCACCAAGCTACCACAAAGTTCTATGGAGAAATCAATGATAGCTTACCAGTGTCAAGATCCAGAGAGTTATTGGAGGAATTCACGATGACATCAACGGCCTCTGTAGTTATGTCCCCCTTCTTCAAGCAGACTGGCACACCACTGATGATGACTGCTCCAGCGGGCACGCAGGGCAACAGAACACTTAGTGAGATCCATGGACTTTTATGGCACAGCACCAAAACATTAAAATTAATGTACATTAAATGTACAAAGTATGAGAAACTATTGAAGTCACCTTTTTCTGAACTTGAATTTGACCCTGAAATTGAAGTTGCAGACAGTCCTCCTCCTGGCCTAGCCTGCACAGAGACAGGAGAAAGTCAGTGGATCTGCTTTCACGTAGGAAAGTCAAGTCAATCACATTAGACAACTTCACTTTATCAGTTCACCACTCAGATAAGGTGTTTACAATTCCCGCCATTGCTGGTACAGGGTTATCCCTATGTTCCCTATGTTCCCCGCTACCGGAACATAGAACCCTTTGCGGGGAACATAGAACCCTTTTTCAGAAAAGGGGTCGTTTGTTCCCCGGTCCCATACAAAGGCTGGGGAACATAGGACGTGGGGAACATAGGACCCGGGGAACATAGGTACGCTCCCGCTGGGACTATGCCGCATCTGAACTCAATTATGAGTTCAGAAATTAAAAATCCTGCCACAAATGTGATCCAACCAGCTCTGAATCAGCTGGTTGTAATGAGTACTCAGTTAAACACTGAAGTAACCTGTGTTGGAAAGAAACTGTGGCAGGGTTTTTGCAAATGGATTTGACACCTCTGGTTTGAACCATCAGAACATACACAAACCACATGCATGAGCATTCTGATATCATGACAGATAATGTACAAGAATGAAAAGCTGTCTGGCTGCATTCCAGAAACGGTGAAGTTTGCGGGAACTCACAGATTGATGAGTAGCAGCAGCAGGAGCAGCTGCAGGGGGAGCAGGGGCAGGGTTGGTAGCAGGAGCAGCAATGGGGATGTCGGCTGCTTTCTTATCAAAGTAGAGTTTGCAGCCCATGTCTTTGGCTTTCGTTTGGAGGCTGTGCTTGTGTTTCTCCAGGACTTTCAACTGTCCAGCCTCGGGGTAACGGAAAGTGTCTTTCACAATTGCTTTCACTTTGTTCTCCACCACAGTCACGGCGTCTTTGATGGAACTGCATGGTGCGGTGATCTTCAGACTTGGTGAGGCTGGAGTCAAGTTGGGCAATATGGTAACGTAAAGACTCTCCAGCTCTGGAGCTGTGGAGAGGTTCATGCAGGAGTCGACAAATTCTACTTCTCTCACTGACGTCAATGCTACTTTTTCCATTGCTGGCTTGTTGTGTTCCAGATAACCCTTCAACTTCCTTGACACATCTACCACCACGGCCGAATAGCCACAGACCTGGATCTCAGCTTCTGTAACTTCGAGATTGAGTACGTTGTTGCTGGATTTGACCTCGTTCTTCAGGCTCTCATAGAAGTCTTTCCAGTCCTCACCATGGGTGACCATGCTCTGCTCCAGATTGAGAGGGATCTTTTCCTCTTTGAGTATCTCACCAAGCTTGTCTTCGGCCGTCTTCACATTCCCCTGATCTGCAATGATCTGAACCGTCTCCTCTAGACTGTGCAAGGACACAAATATGTTGCTTTGAGCTAGGTCTTTTCCTAATTTCTTTGGACCAACTTTGATAATGAACTCTAAAAGGGCTGGTTCGAGTTGAAGAGACTGGTTGACCACATTTTGCTTAACATTTGTCAGGACCTCTTCTGCCTTCGTCACCTGCTCCTTCAATCCCTGGAGTAAAAAAGCCAATTCAATTTCATCCCTGGAGAAGTTCACATCGGTGATCTTAGTGTGCCAACGTTCCCATATGAAGTCCAGCTCTTCCCTGGAGTGCACTTTGACCTCCCTCTCGATAGTGTTCCTTTCCACCTCCAGCTGATTGTGAGCGGTCTCTGCCATCTTCACGATCTCTTCTGCGCAACCCTCGACATCCCCCTGAAGACCCACAACCACCACCTCGCCAGCCTCCTTCCTATAGCGCACGGTGGCGTTCAGGGAGCTCAGCTTCACCGCATCATCCTCGATCCGATTCCAGACATTTGGCTCCACGGGCAGTTCGCTCACTATGTACTTCTCCAAAAGGACCTGGGCTGCCTTCTTGGCTTCGGCCTCCCACTTGGACCCCAGTTTCAGGGCAAGCAGTGTCTTTGGCACAGCATCAAAACTCAGTATGAGACTTGTCTCTGTGCTATCGTCAAAGGCGACGTTGCTGTGTAGCTTGCACAGTTCAGTCATCATCTCCTTCTTACACACTTCGTTGCTTATGATGTAATCGTACAGGGTGGGGTTGATGGGTAGAGTGATGTCGGAGGGGGTGACCAGTGAGGACGGGGCTATTCCCACTAGTGGGTTTTGGAGACCAGAGTAGAACGGTGACACTGTCAGATCTCGGTTACAGACGCAGTGCTGTTTCTCCATTACCTTGCTGACAACTGTACAAAGAAAGAGAACAAAGATCCACAGATGCCATTTACAACAGGGGTAATAAGGTATCAAAGTGTTCTTCCGCAGACCAATTGGGCAAGAGTTGTAGGGCAAGTGGTAACGTAGCGTAGAGTCTCAGTATGAGTGAATTCTGTATTCACTCACACCAACAAACAATGACACACACAAACGCAATTCTTCGGAACTAAACATATCCCTTCTGAATTCTGAGTGTTTCGGAGGATTTAATTAATATTTACAAAAAGCCTCATCCAAAGACACATTATATCGGCACCAGCACTACCAAACCCCTAACTATTGTCTGACCTACGGTATACTGTCTCTGAGCTACTTGATAGCAATTTTGCAATCCCTTATTATATGTAATGGTGATGGGTAGAGTGATGTCGGAGGGGGTGACCAGTGAGGACGGGGCTATTCCCACTAGTGGGTTTTGGAGACCAGAGTAGAACGGTGACACTGTCAGATCTCGGTTACAGACGCAGTGCTGTTTCTCCATTACCTTGCTGACAACTGTACAAAGAAAGAGAACAAAGATCCACAGATGCCATTTACAACAGGGGTAATAAGGTATCAAAGTGTTCTTCCGCAGACCAATTGGGCAAGAGTTGTAGGGCAAGTGGTAACGTAGCGTAGAGTCTCAGTATGAGTGAATTCTGTATTCACTCACACCAACAAACAATGACACACACAAACGCAATTCTTCGGAACTAAACATATCCCTTCTGAATTCTGAGGATTTAATTAATATTTACAAAAAGCCTCATCCAAAGACACATTATATCGGCACCAGCACTACCAAACCCCTAACTATTGTCTGACCTACGGTATACTGTCTCTGAGCTACTTGATAGCAATTTTGCAATCCCTTATTATATGTAACAGGAGCAAGACAGCTGTCCACAAGGAAATACCAAGCAAGGTGAGCTTGTCACTTCTCTCTGCAGTAAAACATGTGATTAAAAAGTCAAAAGAGCTGTTTTATTATTGTATTGCTTTGATTGTGGCTCAAGTTTTCATAAATTTTACTCATATATTCTTTATTGGCATGTTGACCAACACAACATACTTTCCTGGAATCTCCACAAAATCATAAACCTACCATGGTAATCTTCGAAAGTGATCACAAGGCTTTTTTTCTCCTCAAGCCATTTGTGGTCTTCGTAGTCACCTTCTCCACTCCTCTTCCTGTTACTGAAGTACAAGAGCAGCGCGTCCTCTGACATTTCGCTCATGTCGCCTTGGACGAGGACTGAGTCTGTGTGCTCCACACACATGGCTGTGATCTCCGCATCCTGATATTTCTTGGTGGCGCACCTCGTCAGGAAGGATTGTACATCTGGAGGACAAGTATACACAGACTTCAGTAGCTTTTACGTATTATGCATAATAGCTACATTTAGGTAATATCCTGATATATAAATAATCAACTATTAATTATCAATTATCACATTATTCTCACATATTCTCTCGTGAATACACTATGCAAATATTTATATTCTCAATATAAATACTGTATTTACAGTATATACAAATATAATCACAAATGCTGAAGTTTTGAAGCAGTCACCTATGCCAGCTTTGAAGGTGACCAGTATCTTGCCATCATCCAAGATTTCCCAGGTGTGCTCCTGTCCCTTACAGCGGTTGTTGATGTATAACTGGACCATCTGCAGTTTGGGAGACAAATTCAAACCATTTGAATTTGGCTTAGGCATTTAGCAACGTCTGTTGCAGGTGCCTTGGACTAAAATGGCTTGTGCCCTTATGGTTTATAGGACAGTTGAGAATATGACAGGAAGAGAGTAGGAAAGAGAGATGGGCAGGGCTGGCAAAGGACCCAGGCCGGGAATCGTACCTGGGTCAGCCGCATGGCAGGCGAGTGCCCTACCGGTTGTCCACGGCAGGGCCCCCTCCCTTGCTGACACCTTTCAGATAAGTAGAACTACACAGCCTGCTAGTAGGCTAGATCTTGATGTTATGAAAATACAGATTACAGTGGCTTCCAGGGGAATCCTTTCAGGACTATTATTACGGGTGTGAATGTACTGTATGTGTGTATGTGAATTTTCTCAAGTGAACCCCTGAAAATTGGTGCTGAACGGCAGCCTCCAGAGATGTTGTGTAAAGGTCGGAATGTATGTGTATTTGGAAAGCACTTTGAGACAACTTCATTGTTGTGATACTGCACTATATACAGTACATGTTGTATTGTATCATGTTGTTGTACCTCTAGTGGGCACTTCTCATCAAATCCACTTAGGATAAAGCGGCGAGGGTCCTGTCTCCTCCGCACAGCTTCCTCATCGTACACCTCCACTGAGATCCCCAGGTCATGCTCTTGCTTTGCCAGAACCTTCTGAACATCTGTGGAAAGTAATCAGGGAAGATGAACATTTTTGCACATTCCCATTGATGTTTAAAGAAAGAAAGTATGTAAAAGCTTTGGACCTCTGTATATTGCTGTAGGTAAAAGTTATCACCGCAGCTTCATTTGTTTTCACTTTCATTTGTTTCCAATTGAAGAAATGTAGGCCTACACGTATGTGATGTTGACAATTAAGACTATAGTAACAGACTTACCTGATTTGTCGTCAAATTTAACAATCCACTGTGTCATTCCATTCCTCTGAATGTGAAAATGATCCGAGAATATTTCGAAATACCAACGCAGTTTCTCCTCATCTATGGCATCCGTGCTGGTCACAGTTATTGCATTGGCCTCACTGTTTGACTCTGAGTGTAGGATGAAATATACATACAGTGTACTGCAACAGTTCAAAGATCCATGCACAGCTTCTACTGTAGGTGTCATCAGGTTCGCTCAGGCATTGAGCGAACCTGATGACACATAGAGGTGAAATGCGTTGTTCGCGCTGAATAAACGAGCAAAAAGTCAAATAAGTGTGCGGTAAACGTTCTTTTGAAGTACATACCGTTTTATTCATTATACGTATACACCAAATGTTGTGCTCTAATTAACATAAATTCAAAGAAGTCAAATTCTTGATGGGATATTGGATGTTTCACTTACTATTGAGGCCTTCAGGCTGTAGTTGCTGTGTGGAAAAAGAGAAATCAGTGAGTTGAACCATCACAGACATTATGCCATAAAGAAAATCAACACTTTAAACATCCCTGATTCATATGAACTGCTGTGGTTGGTTATTTTGTAAATAATCTTAACTTTATGTGTTTACCATGTTAGAAACTACAAATATTGACTTCTGACGTGGTCAGTGGTTTGATTACCTCATCATCATGGCACGCTTCCACATCGCCCTCGGGTGTCTTCTGATAAGGCAGCTTTGGAGAATCTAAAACAAAACATCATATTTAATAAATATTTGAGACATCCATTGCATGGAGTAGACCTATATGATGCAACATGATCAGGTTGTAAATAACTAATTTAGAGAAATCCATCCAGTTTTAAGGCAATATTGAAGCATGCATAGATATGAAAAGCAACTAGATTGCATCTTCTCACTGAAAATGCTAGAATATGTTTGCCCATCATGCATTCGTTGCCCTCCCATGCATGTGTTGCCCTTCATCATTAGTTGCCCTTCAAGCATGTGTTGCCCTTCATTCATAGACAACACACAGTTAACCATCTTCTCTGGATAGGAGGTAAGTTCCTGTTTGGCATACAATATTGGCCAAAACAATTTTTTGCTAATTGTAGCGCCTGTAGCGTTACCTCTGGGGGCAGTGCAGATCATGTGTAATAATTTTTGCTTTGATCCGTCAAGGAATCGCCAAGATATGAGCTACCGAAATATATATATTTAATATTTTTAGATGCGTCCCACGCATCTCTATAAGAGGCTTTGGTGTCCGTCCGTCCGTCCGTCCGGCCGTCCCTCCGTCCGTCCGTCCGCCCTCCCGTGATGTGTTTCCCTCCCGTGATGCGTTTCTGAATTGTGATTCCCTCCTGTGATTCCCTCTTGTGTCCACAAGGTGGCAGTCGCTCAGTTTTGGCCTGGAGCTCATGCGTGCAAACCAACCGTGCTCTTTGCCAGTGAGAAAAACATGGCGGCACTTCCTGTTGATTTTCACATGAAAGTTTTGCTTAATTTAAAGTCCCTAAGCGACTATAAATGTTGTGGCTTCCATATATTGATGTAAAAGTGCCCCACGAAGTAATGAAGCACAACAAAGTTACTCCACATTACCATTTGACCACTCGTTTTTCTATGCTAACAGGGTAGCTAATGTAGCATTGTAAATGATCCAGGGAGAAAGGGGGAAATGTTGTGATTTCAGTCCGCCTGAGGCAACGATTTTCGTGGGGAAGATGACCTGCATCTCGGTGGCATTGAACCACGCCCCCGTGCCTTATTTGGCTCGCTCAGCACGTGCGTCCTCAGTCCAATCGCAATGCTTTATTTTCCCCAGACGTTTAATCGCATTTAAGTGAAAGTGCCATGTATACACATCGCAAAATAACTCTTAATCCGATCTATTTAAATCGCATTTATTAAATCGGACTTAAAAACATCATGTATACGTAGCCAATGTGTCATTGATTAGTTTATGGAACTTACGGTTTGTCTGTTACGGTCCACGAAGACAATATCCACGTGAAAACGCAAACGCCTGCAAACCACTGTTTTGACAGAAATACAGTTCACCTGTCGCCTACTCTGTTTTCTTCCCAAAGCGGCATTTAAAAGTATTCCATGAAATCCAACATCAACGTCACTTCAAATAGGTGACAGCATCATGCTCACACATGAAATAACACTTCAGTGAGGGGGGGACATCACTGCTCTCATATTAAAGTGAAAAGAGAATTTCACATTTTAGTTTATTTAATGTAGGCCTATGCAAAATTGCAAATAGCCTATTCATTGAAATCTGTCCAGAAAGGGTTGTAATGTTTGCCTGTTTTTTATGTTTGTAATTAAAAAAAAAAAAAAAAAAAAAAAAAGTGATTTAAAAAAAAAAAATAGCCTAACAAAAATAGAGATTTTATGTTAAAAAAAATGTGATATGGGATGGACCGATGGCCCCCCCTAAGCTAAATTCGCCTTAGGTCCCCACATTGCTAAATGTAGTGTAAGGGATTATTTTGAAAAGACAGTAACATGTAATCAGCAATGCATTACAGTTTTTCAGTAAATTGCCCAACACTGTTGAAATCCTATGGTACTTTTTCAAATCCAGGCTTATACAGTACATGGTAGGCTTATTGATAAATTGCCTTGACAGGTTTTGAGGAGGCCAAGGGGGCGTTTGGGCAAAAAAGGTTCAGAACGGGCATAGACGGACGCATCTGTTGTCCGCCTGTCGGACTTGTTATTTTTTAAAACTGTTATCGACCATAGTTTACCTTTTGCTCTACAAATGTGACCTTAAAGGTCAAGCTTTATGTTGGTAACTGAATGATTCTTAAACCTTTGTCCATGCTTATAACTTCTGGCGTGGCTACAACCTTTTGACAAAAAAAAATGCCATCAAACGTTTCTTTCTTGTCTGGCTGGCTTATCTTGGCCACAAAACAATTTTGCTATTTGTAGTGCTCCTCAGTGTACGATTCACACGTTATTCGGTATGTATCCTCTGGGAATAGTGAAGATTCTGTGCATCGATTTTGGTTGAGATATGAGTGGGCATTGCCGAGATATGAGATCACTTCCTGTTTGAAGTCTTCACCGCCAAATTTGATTGAGTCCGGTTCGAAGACGGTTCAATCGATCGTTCCTGCAATTTCAGGGTAGATGTATTGTATATCAGAGTGAAGAGCCCCTGAAACAAATTCTGTGACAATCGGACAAAAAAAATATATCTTTATTGATTTTTACAAAATTCAAAATTGCCGGAAAACTTAAGGTCCAAGATTTGGCTTGGTCCAATAATGTGTATACCATTTTGGTTGTGATACATGTGGGTGTTGCTGACATATGAACTAACTTCCTGTTTGGCCTCTTCAATATGGCCAAAACACATTTTTGCCAATTGTGGCACCCCCCAGTGGCCAATTCTCACTCAGTCTGTTGTTTTACCTCTAGGGGTAATATCGATTATGTATATTCAATTTGGTTGTGATCCGACAAGTCGTAAATGAAATAACTTCCTGTTTGACGTCTTCCATATGAGCCAAAACACATTTTCGTAATTGCAGTAATTCGGTATGTATCCTCTGGGGATAGGGAAGATGATATGCATTCAATTCAGTTCTGATGGGAGTAGGCGTTACCACGATGTAAGTTCATTTCCTGTTTCGCATCTTTGCTGCCAACTTCGATTTGCTCCTGTTCAAAGACGGTTCAACCAATTGGTCCAGCTTCAGGGTAGCTGTATCTAAGCTGTATCTGTAAGATGCCCTAATAAAATTTGTGTGACAATCGGACAAAAATTGTGAGCTGGGCGGCATTTTTATTGATTTTCACAAAATTCAAAATGGCAGGAAAACTATCCTGGCAGAAAATTACATCACAGGGTGCATTGTATTCATCTTGGCCCAAGGATTCTAGGAATATAAAGTTTTTGAAAATACCTGTAGGACCTACGAATCAAAAGTTATATAACAATAATATATAATAATTTTCCTGTTGGTGGCCCAAAAGAGTTCAAACTTTCCTCAAACAAAGTACAAGCACAAGTATTTTGTACAAAGTACAAAGGGCAAGCGTATTAACAAATATCAAAAGCAAATACGTATGTGTTATCCTACAGTATTTAATATGTTGATAGATGTGTGTGTGCATGTAGCAATGTGATTAGAAAGGCATGTTAGTATATGAGTATTTTTATTCATGTAGGCCTACTAATAAATAAAGCATTAATGTCTGATGATGATACCTGTGCAATCCTCAGTCATCTATGGGAGGTCAATCATTGACAAAAAAAGAGAAGAGAGAAAAGGAAAGTGAAAATATTATGATGTCTAATGATGCTCCAATCGACCAGCTGCTGATCATGATCGGCCGATATTGCCTAAAAATAGCCTGATCCGCGATTGGAAAAACATGCCAATCAAAAAAGCGATCACAAGATATTAAATGGTGCTGCACATAGTCAATAGATCCAGTCGGCACCTCTGGGCCCGCCTATGAAACTGCCCATTTTCTCCTCTATATGCTCCACCCCCTGTATCTAGTGGCTGATCTAACGGTTCTTCTATGTCTAATGAATGGCAGTGATCGGCACCGCACGACCAGCGGGCGGAGCATACGGAGGAGAAAACAACAGCAGTTTCATGGGCAGCCCAGAGGTGCCGACTGGATCTGGCACTGGCTCTGTGCATAGCTCAAACTCAACACCAAAAGAAGGCATCTTTACTTCCTTTTAACTTTTCGCCATTTTCCCCCTTCGTTTCACCATTCATATCCGCATGAACCTGGTCTAAGTTTCCGGGCCATGCGAAGTTGACCTGATCCTTGTACTTTGCGAAAGACTCATCAATTAGCTATTTTGAGTAGGCTAATAGCCTGTATGGTAGTTGCCTCAGGCAGCACGTAACAACTTCATGATGTCAGCATAAACGTCAACATTGTTGTTTATAAAGTTGTAATTGACAGCCAGTCGAGTGAGAATGGAGGAGGATGATCAACCCACCGGACAGACCATTGATTCGACACCAGACAACGACCAATCAACAACGAAACAGATTGGCCCATCCCGAGTATGCCGGTGTGGGAGGATATGCAAATACCAAAGGGGAGTAAAGATACATCAGGCAAAGATGAAGTGCCTGCAGCTCACGACTCATGCGCAACGCTCAGGGCAACTTGGTTAGAGGCTGAGGCAGGAGCCAATCCACAGTCCACAGAATCTCCAAGCACAGGACGACGAGAGTGACAGGACAAACACTGCTGATGTAGAGGAGGAGGCGAGGCACCCAGAACAAGCAGAGCCCAACCAAGTCACAAGACCTATTCAGAACAACAGCACCAGTGAGGCCAGGAAAGAACAGGTGAAGTGGCCAGCTTCAAGGGAACGAAGGGAATGGGCGACCTTTGAAGAGGATGTCGAGAGAAAGTTGGAAGCATCAAGCACAGAGAATGTGGATAGAAAGTTGAAGGCTATGTCTCCAATCATTTGGAGTATGGGGATCGAGCAGTTTGGGAAAGCGGAGGTGAGAACAGGACCAAGCTCCCAGCCAAAGGAAAACCGGCGACTGAAGAAAATCACTACTTTAACTGGCGACTTGAGATTAAAGAAAGCGTTCCGGAAAGCTAAGGAGTAAGAAAAAGCAGAGATCACAGAGATCCGAACCCATCTAAGGGAGCGTATGAAGGCACTGCGAAAAGAGTGCCACCGTCGAGACAGGAGACGTTAGATGCAGGAAAGTGTGAACTTCACCAAAAATCCATTCAAGTACCTATCCAAACTGTAAGGGAAGAAGAGCTCAGGCTAGATGCAGGAAACAAAGGACGAGGTAAAGCACTACCTGCATCAAGTCCATAGCGACCCTAGGAGAGAGGAAAACTTGATGGAGAAGATCATCCCACCACCTGAACCTACAACCCCTTTCAAGGCAGGTGAGCCAAGCTGGAAATAAGTGAATTATTTCATCAGAAAGGCCAGGGGAATATCAGCTCCTGTTCCTAATGGTATTCCATATAAGGTGTATAAAAGCTGTGAAAGGTTCAGGAGAGGCCTCTGGATGTTGTTGGAATGGGTGAGAGCAGATGGTTATTTCATTCCAAAAGGAGAAAACTCTTCAAACATCAAGGAATTCCGTACCATCTCAGAGAAAATCTTCTTGGGGATCCTGGCAAAGATACTGACAACCTTTATGCTGGAAATTGGATATATGAACACATCAGTGCAGAAAGGACTCCTGGACACCATTGTAGTCACCAAGATCATAGAAGAGGACGCTAAAAGGCTTGACCTGGCTTGACCTAGCAAACGCCTACGGTACAATCACCCACAAGCTAGTGGAAACAGCCCTAAGGACTTATCATGTTCCACAACAATTCTCCTGCAAGGAACTTTACCACCACTTGGCAAAGGCTAGAGGTGGGGATTGTGATCGGCTGCACAATATCTGTGGTCCTGCTTTCAGTAGCAATGAATCTTCTTGTAAAGTCAGCTGAGAAACAACTGAGGGATGCGATACGGTCAAGTGGCGTCCAGCAGGTACCCATTAGGGCATTTATGGATGACCTGACAATTACAGCCAAGTCAGTACCAGAGGGGAGATGGATTTTGGAGGATCTGATAGAACTCCTTGATTGGGTAAGAATGGAGTTTAAACCAGCAAAATCCAGGAGCCTAGTGCTGAGGAAGGGATGAGTCCAGTATCGTATCCGCTTCAACATGAAGGATGTCACAATTCCAACATTTCGAGAGAAGCCTGTGAAGAGCTTAGGCAAGTGGTTCTGGGCAGGCCTCAATGACGGGGAGAGTGTGAAAGAGTCACTCATTCAAGTGGATAAGTGGATGACTGCACTGGACAAAAGCGGATTACCTGGAAAATACAAGGCCTGGGGGTATCAGCACAGGGCCCTCCCAAGGGTGCTCTGCCAACTACTTGAGTACGAGGTCCCTGTGTCCACAGCGGAAAGGCTAGGATCGGCTCCTACCTGAGGACATGGCTTGGTGTCCCAAGACGTTTCTGCTCAATTGGACTTAACAGCACTGGGAGCAAGTTGCAAATGCCAGTTACGTCAGTGTTAGAGGAGTTCAAGGTGGCGAAAACACGCCAGGCAATGATGTTGAGGGACAGCAAGGACGAGAAAGTTCACCAAGCAGGAACTGAAGTTAAAACGGGCAGTAAGTGGTCAGCTAATAAGGCATTGAGAGATGCAGAAGACCGCATGCACCAGCCCGACATCGTTGGCACGGTGGCTCAAGGGAGGCTGGGTCTGGGATGCATTACAAGGGCAAGCTGGGCAAAAGCGACCCCAAAAGAGGTATGGTGCCGGTATGGGCAGGGTATGGTGCAGAAGAAAGTCTGCAGGGGAGAAGAAGAGAGCAGACAGGCCAAGGCAGTGACGATAGACAAACAAGGCAGCTGTACAGGGTGGGAGGGGGTGCAAGAAAGGACACTAACATGACAGGACATATGGAACATGGAGGGGTACAGAGTAGGGTGACCAGATTTGGGTTTATGAAAAGGAGGACACTTTTTTGTGTGTGTGTGTGTGGGGGGGGTCATCGGTGTATCTGTGTATCTACAGGTATGAAAATGGGTATGAGGCCAGGCATGATAGTAGGCCTATAAAGTATCGGTATCAACACATCCAAAATGGTCATTTGTTTAAATGCCACTAGAACTTTTTGGCGTGCACATTTATTCGTCTACTAAAAATGACAATTAAAATCTCTTCAGTTAGGCCTATAGGCCTATCACATAATTTGTGTGATCATATGATGCAGAGTGTGCCTTTGTTACAATCCTAGATAGTAGGCCTAACGCCTATATTGGAGTAGCTCAACAGCATAACAATGCAGCTCAATTTCATAGGCCTATTCCAATTTCTGCATTAGGTTTTTAAAAATAGATTCACCATCATGTTGGCCCATCTCAGCCATTCCCCACAGAGATGAATGGCATTAGGCTATATAACATTGCAAACTAAATGTGAAAAACACAACATTTGTGGTTGTCAACTGAATTGATAATGAAGTGCTATTAGTCTACATTTTAGGCTGTATATGTTTATAAGACACCTCACAATTTACCCCTCCACTGTCATCCATTAGGTCTACTTAGCTAGGCTACTTGTAGTGGCATGGTGCGCATAGATTAGCAATAGGCACTGCAGCCATTAAGAGAGGAACTGGAGTTTTACCTACCATTAATAAGCTAACCCATACAGCGTTATCAATAACTGCAAAGGCAATAGACAGAAGAAGAAGCTGATGAAGAAGAAGCTTAATTTCTTAACTCAGGAATGTGTCCTAGCTCTGAGAAATTGCTTTTGCAAATAACTTGGAGATGTCAGATCATGAAAGAAGTTTTGTGACAAGGTGTAACAAAACTTGTACCTCCCTAAATCATGGATTTGGTGGTGTTACTAGGCTTGCTCCTGTGTTAGGTTACTTTCATACCTGGCTTCACACGCGGGATTTTTTTCCCCAACTCCACCGCGAACGTGCATTTGCGTTTCTATCGGCATTGCCGTCGGTAGAACCGGCGGACAGATGCGCTTTCGCTTGTAAACATGGGGCGCACTGGCTTGTCCCCAACTTCTTTCGGACACACGGTGCGAAATGGCTAGATTTGATGAGAAGGGCGTTACTAATTTGCGACTAACGGTAGAGAGAAACCTGGAGTGGAGTAAAATGGAGCGGAGTGAAAATTACAATGCAGATGAATTACGTCTATATTTCAGGCATTTCCCGGACATTTCTGAAATTCCCCCCGGACATTTTTTAGGTCTCAAAAGTAGGACATGTCCGGGAAAAAGAGGACGTCTGGTCACCCTATAGTACAGAGTCAAGTTCCTACTGTCCTCTGTGTACGACGTCCTGCCAACACCATCAAATCTGCACATATGGGGTAGCAGAAAGTCCTGGCTGCACATTCTGTGGAAAACCAGCTAACCTCGAACATGTCCTCTCCTTATGCCGTTCAAACCTGGCTGATGGGACAGATGTCTCCGCTGGAGACATGACCAGGTCTTGACCAAGCTGGTGGAAGGTTTGGAGCAGGCCATGAAGAAGCAGAAAAAACTGTTTAAAGGACCACAGTACATCAAGTTTCTCAGGGCAGGAAAGACCAATGTGCCACAGACAACAGCGAGAAGTATCTTGACTACAGCAGATGACTGGGAGATGCGTGCATGCCCAAATGCAGCTGAAGTTCCCCGAAGAGATAACGACCACAAGCCGTTCTCTGGTCCAAAGCCACCAAGCAGGTCGACAGGTGGAATTAACCATGCCATGGGAAGAGACAATAGAGGAGGCACATGAGTTCAAGTGAAGGAAATATCAGGCCCTCATCCTTGATTGCCAGCAGAACAGTTGGAAAGCCTGGAACCTGCCGGTGAAGTGGGTTGTTGTGGCTTCGCAGGGCTTCACTCTGGCAGACGGTAGGATAACTCGACATTGAGGGACTGGCTAGGAAACTAACTTATAAGTAGCATGACCAAGAAGGCGGAGGTGGCATCCCGGTGGATGTGGCTGAACCGTGATAAGTGATAGGAGAATGGAAAACCAAGTACAGTGGAATTCGCTTATAGTGGTCACGGATATAGTAATCAACCGCTTATATAGATCAAAAAGCTTGGGACAGAATCATTTCTATACAAATGCTGTTTAAATAATTCGTTTACAATGATCAAAAATCCGCTTATAATGTTCATTTTTGTCATTTTATGAATGTAAACATGTGCAAAAATTATTGAAAAACTCCGTGTAGCTACATGTATTTAATTTTTTACTCCCGCGATTCCTTTCTCGACGTCTGCTTCTGCCCTATGCCAGAGAGGTTTACTGCGCGAGACTCCACTCGCCACTTTTCCGGGTGGTAGCCTACTGTAGCCTACTCTAGGGGCGCCAACCGAGGAGTGCACACTCCATAGCCTACAGTGAATGGGCTGCGCTCTCCCGACAGCACCCTAGTGAACTGCAGGCATGGCTCGACTAGTGAGTGGGGACTAGTCGAGCCATGCCGGCAAACATAGAACCTCTCCAGTGATGAGGCTGTGCAAACATGCCTCTGTCTCGCTAGCCAACGTAGCCTAACGAGTTGACACCGGGCAGCAAGCACGTGAATCATGGCTCTCATATTCTGGGAATGAAAAACATAGGCTCTTCGAGACGTATGAAAAATTACCAAAAACGAGCCAAGGAGATGTTTCGGCGAAGCTTGGCATTCCTCAGGAGGCTACCTTGTGTTTAAACTGCTCCAGGCTGCGTCTCCCCACGAGTCCCTCCCACTCCCCCTCGCCCTTCTTATCTCTCCTATGCCAGCAAGCCCAGCGCTACTTCCCCAATTCCAACCAGTTCTTATAGCGTGGCTTTTTAAAACTGTGTCAAAAAAAAAATCACATTGTAGGCTAGGCTAGGCCTACTACTGTACAGCAGGCTATGCAACAGTGTGCTATTTATCGGTGTAGAAATTTTAAGTGCCCAGTCTAGCGGCGTTTTGCATGCATAACCTGGATCACACTGTGCAGAAACTCGCCAGAAAACGTTTGTGGAATGGGAACTTTACAAACTTATTTCACATCATAAGAGATGACGACCCGTGCGTGGTCTATGCTTTGAAATGCATATAAGCCTCGTCTTTCTCATCGCTCAAGAGACAAAAAAAGAGGTGAAATAATACAAATCCGGTTTTAGTAATCAACCGCTTACAGTGTTCAAATTGGCTCGGACAAACGTGACCACTATAAGCGGATTCCACTGTACTTAGAGTAGGGTGTCAGGAGGTATAGAGTATAGGGTCTATGTCAGTAAGGGGCTACTGAGCTGAGTGGCGGAGGTGGGGGTAGCTCCAGGAGGCTGGTTCTACCGCTGAGCCCCCTGGAGGCGTTGTGGGACTAAATCGGCAAAAAGCTTATGAGGGAGGGTGCCCATTTGACAACTCACTGAGGCCTCTCAGCTCCAACCCTGGTGCGTCTGGAGAAGGGGGGGCTATGATGACCAAGTCACTGGCTCAAAGGTGGGACAGGAGGAGAGCCTGTAAAGTTGAGCCAGGTGTGATGAACAATCGTATTCTGCATAGTCGCTGTAACACTTAATGGCAACAGAGAAAAGAGGGGAGAGGACGTTGATGACAGAGAAAGAAGGAGGGGCTTTCCTTACAGACAGGATGTGTTGTGCCTGTTAGACTGTGAGCTAGGGCCTCAAAATATGGAAACCGTTATTGAAAAGGTGGCTTTTCAATGATGTATGATGGCTAAATTGGCCATCTGACAAGAGTAGCTGTTGTGAGTTATTACACATGGTCATGTTAAAGGGGGACTCTGGGCTTTCATTTAAGCCCTTTTGTGGACATTTTGGATATGTACAGCCAACCCTGGAGCTCTTCAAACCTTTAATCACACACATTTTCTGCCATTTCCGCCTAATTCCTTTTATATCTTTTAATGCTGTGCCACCAGAGAGTATCAGAGAAACACAATCTTAATACTAAAATACTGACATGACCCTAAGAATTCAGAATGTATGCTTTAAACAAATGATTTGCTTAGAAGGGGGACGTTTTAGGGTCTTTTCACGTGACACTCAGACACTTTGGGACCCGACCGACACCGATTTCAATCATACTTGCTGTGCCTGTTTAGTAGCAAGGTAGCACCCCAGAACTGCATTTGTGTGAATCTGACACCAACAGTGAGGGAGAAACAGACCAGGAAAGGTTTACATATGAGGGTATGACACTATACATTCAGCATTGATTATATCAGTCACTGTAAGTCACAGGAAGTTGTCTCTGGTGTTATCTGAAAGCTCTTTTCTGGCTCTACAAATTCCACAAACAGCATGGAATACAACAACCCTCAGAATATGAATTATGATGAATTGAAAAATTAAAAATAGAATATAAAAAAACTTATGTTTTAAAATGGCCAGTTCCTTGTCTAAAAGTAACCTGCAATGTCATGAACAACATCTGAAATGCTGGTGTTTGGTTCTTTATTCATTTTAGAGATGATGGGACTAAAAAATATTGCATCATACAGATCACCTAGTAATAATATGGTAATACCATAGTGATATCACATGACATGTCTATCGGAATATGTGAAGGATGGAGATTGTCCATGAGAAATGCAGGAAGTTCAGTTTCACCTCTCCAGTGCTCCGCATACATTCCTCAACACATGCTAGCCACTAGTTGACATCATATACAGCTACAACATACCCTTTAATGCTTGACAATTTTTTTTAAATCCTTTATTGAGCTTATTCTTTCAACCCTGCCATCTCTGAATGCTGAAAAAGGTCTAGCGTTCACTGTGTCCATTGACAATGCGCAGAAGCTGTGTAGTTTTTGAGTACATTGAATAGGGACCGACGAGGGTTCAGGGCCCACCGGGAAAATGCCTGTTATGCCAAATGGCCAGTCCAGTCCTGTCCCTGACACTACTGTATTACTACTTTATTACAACTCATTTCAACCTTTACTTCCTATTATCACCCCATTTGTAGGTGTTGTTTCTGACCTTACAGGCTATGTTCAGACAAGAAACTGGCCATTTAAAAATATACGTTTTTTGATATTCATTTTTTTCAATGTATCATAATTCATATTCTGAAGGTTGTTGTATTCCATGCTGTTTGTGTAATTTGTAGAGCCAGAACAGAGCTTTCAAACAACACCTCAGACATATTTTTGTGACTTACACTGACTGATATAATCAAGGCTGAATGTATAGTGTCCTACCCTCATATGTAAACCTTTGCTAGTCTGTTTCTCCCTTAATATTGTTGTCAGATTCACACAAATGCAGTTCTGGGGTGCTACCTTGCTACTAAACAGGCACAGCAAGTATGATTGAAATCTGTGTCGGTGTCAGTGTCTGATTTCACGTGAAATGAACGTGAGTGTTATATCAGACATAACTCACAACAGCTACTCTTGTCAGATGGCCATCATACATCATTGAAAAGCTGAGATTCCAAGTTTTCAGAAAAGGTATGGTGGACTTTGCCACCTTTTCGGTAACGGCCAACCCATCTGGCTCACAGACTATGTTGCCTGTTCATGTCACACCACAGCCGTCTATTTTAGTTGTGTTCCTGTTTTGTACATTGAGTCTCTGTATGTCTGAGTGTCTGTATATGTTTTTGGTTTTATGTTATATGGTCTGTAAAGTGTCTTAGTCTTGAAAAGCTCTATAGAAAAACAATGTATCATTATTATCTCAAGTGACAAGGTTTTTTTCTTGAACATAGACTATCCTAATCTGCTTCAGCTCCATTCAATTCTAAATAGTTTTGTAATTCTATGCAGAAACTTATTTCATATTAGGCCAACAGTATATTGATTAATATGCTACTGTAGGCCTCGGCTATATTACAACACTACTCTGAAAAATAAATAAATAAATAAAAAATAATTATAGTAATGCATTGTGAAAGCTTAAATATGGACATTAAGATTGATTGATTGGTTTATGGATAGAGATGGAGCATAGATGGTATTCAATAGGTTTAATTAAGGCTATTAAAAAAACTCCATAAGATTCCAATTTCTGTGATCGGCAGTGATCGGTGATCGGCAGATCATGATTTCTGGTCATTAGCATTGGTCCAAAAAATGCTGATCAGAGCATCTCTAATTATACCCAAGGAACTTCATACACAAATGCAAAAAAGCAAGTTCAACAACTTTATTTATAGGACAGGTGCGTCTAAGTACAAGTTACTGATCCAATAGCCCAAGTTCACATTCAAATTTCATTTACATGTAATTTCAGGTGATTTAACCTACTGAGGTACTACAGTAGGTTTGTGGTTGTCTACAGCAGTTTCCTACATATTGTGAAAGCAAACAACCCTGAACTTGTGACAGAGCCTGTAGGCCAATGGGGTTCATATCATCTTGCCCAGTGAGGTGGTAATTGGCTTTTTTGGTGAACCAGGTGTCAACTTACAGTAGGATGAGGTGCAACAGGAGGGGGCTTCTTTCCCACTGGCATGGAGACGTCCTCCTCATCATTATAGGGTTTCACTGTGAGCTCCACTTCTCCAATATCTTTTATGTTAATCTTGTGCACACCTTTGTCAAGGACCTTTTTAGCATCTGAAAAGACATATGTTGTTTGTTTCTGGTTATTATGCCATAACTACAATTTAACATAATGCTTCTATGGGCTAAATTTACATGACGTTCTTAATTCCGAATTAATAATTCAGAAAAAAATAGTTCCATCGAGTTTACTTTGATCTTTCATTTAATTCAGAATTAAATGTCTCATGTAGCCTAAATGTAGCCTGCAATACCATTATAGTAGGATGGAGTAGTCAGACAATATTTCAGTTGGTGATACAAGCACACCTATAAATAACAAGTAATAGTAACAACAATAGTATAATAGCAACAGGACACTTTGAAATAGTAGACCTATGATGTGAAGATTTTAAACAAATAGGTTACGCCTTTCACTTGGCTGTGACGAAAAATGTAATTGGCTCAACTTACCCTGGTCTCCCCACCTGTGTGAAGTTGGCACCCCATATGTTGAAAATCTGATTAAAAGCATTTTGGTTCGATTGTGCATCGTTTGTGCACGATGATGCAGGCAAAATGAGCGTTTGTGCACAAACCCTCTTTAAGATATTTACATTTTAAGAGGTTGGTGACCTTAGGTCACTCAGCACCCCATTAACCTCCAAATGACTCAAAAATGGTTGGAATCGTTGGAATTTGTGCACAAACGCTAATTTTGCCTGCACAAACGTGCACAAATGTGCACAAACGAAGCACAAATGAGTCCAACCATTTCCGAGTCATTTGGAGGTTAATGGGGTGCTGAGTGACCATAAGGTCACCAACCCCATAAGGTCACCAAGGCTCCTTCCACTATATCATTTTATTATTACAGGTGGAATGAAGTTTTGACCATCGGTGCGTGAATCGGAAGAAACTTTTAGCTTGGTACCGTCTACTGATAGCCTATTCCTGGGAACTGCCAGCGAGGTCTCCTCCACAGTTTAGGCGTATCTGGTTGCTATTTCTGCATGCCACATCAGCATTAGGCTACCACTTATGCTACTGTAGGCAAACATTTGTGAAAGGTGCTAGACGTCTCCATCCGACCGTCCTCTAGGCTACCTCTATCTGTCATAACATGGAACACCTCCCTGGTTTTGGATGCGTTACGCATGGCCCCATTTAAACGTGGACCTGAAGTGTCTTTCCATTAAGATGATAGGCTACTATCCCTCGCTCTGTCCACTAACCTACCCTACCAAGCGAGCCGGGTGAGTTACATGTGACTTTCTGTCAACCCAGACTGCAAGCAATTTTCCCCAAATGGCACCATGGTCAACTTGCATCTCGCGTTTGTGCCCGAGGTCACACACGGACTGACGTGCCGTGAGAGACAGAGTGCATGTAATACACGCCATTATCGACTTGCACTTGTGGAATGGCCCTTCGCAGACGCTTCCGTGGAGAAAACAGTCCACCCTACCAGCCTAGGCAGAACAATGTTGGAGGACATTTCTTCATTCAATATCCCAATGTCCCAATGACGCCTTGTGATATCACAAGGCTCTAGCGCCTCAACGAGACCATACTAATGTACCGCGAGATGCAAGTTGACCATGGTGCCATTTGGGGCAAATTGCGCGCAGTCTGGGTTGACAGACAGCACATGTATCATGTAACTCACCCAACTGGTGGGGTAGGTTAGTGGTCAGAGCGAGGGATAGTAGCCTATCACCTTAATGGAAAGACACTTCAGGTCCACGTTTAAATGGGGCCATGCGTAACGCATCCAAAACCAGGGAGGTGACAGATAGAGGTAGCCTAGAGGTCGGTCGGATGGAGACGTCTAGCACCTTTCACAAATGTTCGCCTACAGTAGCTTAAGTAGTAGCCTAATGCTGATGTGGCATGCAGAAATAGCAACCCTAAACTGTGGAGTAGACCTCGCTGGCAGTTCCCAGGAATAGGCTATCCGTAGACGGTACCAAGCAATTGAAGAAAAGTTTCTTCCGATTCACGCACCAATGGTCAAAACTTCATTCCACCTGTAATAATAACATGATCTAGTGGAAGGAGCCTTAGCCCATTGGATAGTCACAATTATTAATGTAGTTAGCCTATGGGGTAGACATACTGGACCGGACACAGTACAGTGCGTAAAGGAGTTAGGCTATATTTACCACCCACAGGCACCGACATAAGGGGCTACCAGTAGGACAGAAATATGTTCTGTGGAGTAGGAGCATCAGCAGGCTGATTATAGGCCTCGGGGAAATGCGTAAAGCAGCGCGTTTGGCAGCCACTTGTGCACTAGGCCTATCTTGTCTTACTAAGGCGAGCAATAGAAAAGCACCGCGGGAAATGGGACCAATAATCGTAAATCAGAGTTGTTATTTCGTTTTGGTTTTCTCGTTTATTACTTGTTCTGTTTTGAGTTGGGAAAAGGAAAATCAACACAACTCCCCATTTTTTGGCCATATGGAAAAACGGGAAAACAAAATATGGAGTCGTTATTTAGTTTTCCGTTTGCAAAATTGAATGGAATAATTGAATGATCGGATGATACACGGACCATGAATGCTGGAAATAAACAACTAAAAATCTCACACAGTGTCCCTTTAAAATGTAAATATCTTAAAGAGGGTTTGTTCACAAACGCTCATTTTGCCTGCACAAACGTGCACAAAACATGCACAATCGAACCAAAATGCTTTAAATCAGATTTTCAACATAAGGGGTGCCAACTTCACACAGGTGGTCTCCCCTTGTCTGGCGGCAAATGCCAGACTAAATCAGAACGCACAAGGCAGCATGGGTACTCCCAGGCTAGGTCTCCCCTACACTGGACATCAATTAGCCTACCAAATATGGTGCTTATATGACCAACTGAAATATCAAGCACGGCAGATTATTAGAACACCATGGTGCTGCTTAGCCTACCTTGCTCTTTCAGATAGACGAGTAAAGCCTTTTTGTCATCTGTAGGATGTTTGCGAAGCTCTGTTATTATTCCTCCGGATTTTCTTTTAATTTTGAAGTATGATTCCAACCTTTGTCCAATTTTGCTGCATTCGTCTGGTAGACCACCGAGTTCTAATATTGTTTCGGCCATAACTGTGTGTGTCTCTTCATGCACCAATATTTTGATGCCAATGCATTTGCTTCGCGTTTGATTTAGTGAGACAGCAGGTATGCTATACGTCCTGATCTTTTTGAGCTGCCAGCTGTTCGACCATGTCCCAACCTGACCTTATTGACTCTTGACAGACAGTTTCGCTTTTGCTTTAGGAAAACCCATGTGATCTGTCCGAAGAAGGAACAATAACCTAACACTAGAATGAAGATAAGGTAATAATTCTGATAGGCTATATCAACTGTGTTTTTGGAATCGTGAGGAAAATCAGGTGAACACTCCAAGCAAGCGAAGCGAGGGCGATGAAAGTTACTTTCGATTTCTAGCTCTAGTTCATTCCAACACGCAGACTCCCGTCCTTTACTTGTGCTTGTGGCCTCGTTTTGCTGACACCCCACCTCTGAGGAGAAAACGCTAAACTTTGCCCGATGCCAGCCAGCTTATCCGCAACTTTTATGGGGGACTGCTCTTCATTCACCATCCCGATTGCAAATGAGGACATTACATTGGAGTCGTGCCTTTGAAAGATAGTGGCCGCGTTCCAATATGCGAGATTGCTTCCTCCCCTTGTGCTTGTGGCCTCGCCCCGCCTCCTGGCCCCTCCTCAGTAGAGAAAACAATAAAGTTTCCCAGCTGTCATAAATTTTAGGCTATTTTTAGCGCCTTTCAAGATACCCAAGGACACTTTACAATCAAAACAGATAGATAACAGTAGATAAAGTATAACAAAGCTTCAATGAATTAACAATAGGACAATAATTATTAAAATGCAAAATAAAATAGAAATAGAAAAAAAGTAGAATACATTTGAAAATGAAATAAAAGTGAAAAAAATAAACTAATAAATTAAATTAAATTGGAATGTACCCGATGTCTACAGATCCTTCGATTGGCTGCCAGCAACCCCAATTGCTCCAGGGACTGCAACCAGTACCCTATATTAAAGAATAGGCCTACTAAAGAATTACTGTTAAAAGATAATAATTTAAAAAGGCCCTACATGTAGGCCAAATCACTTTGAAGCTAAATGTCATGTAGTCGTCAGCTAAGTGTAATGTAATGTAGGCCTAATGTAACCTAATGTAACTCACAAGATTGCTTACCCTGGAAGTCGTATTCTGGAAAATCCCCAGGCCAGGTAACAGCAGGCTACTTGGGTTGATCAGTAACCTGCATAACACAGTGGACACCAACAGGTGTGCGCCCTTGATGAACCAGAAACCCATGAACACAGAGTGGAGACACTTTTATGTTATTGTTTTATTTTGTTGTTGTCACAACACACTGAGAGAATATTGTTGTTGAAAACATAAACTGTATGGCTATCTACAATCCCATAGATTCATTAATAGTCTAGGCCAGTGTTTCTCAAACTTTTTCAGGGCAAGGACCACTTTATCCCCCCAAAAAGTTCAGGGACCTCCTGACAACTGAATTGACAGTTGACGGGTGCTAATTTGACACTGCTAATTTCGATGCAGATCACATGCTTTCACTTGTATACTTGTTATTGCTACAAATATAGCCTACTGCTAGCTTGTCTTGGAAATGTAGAATCCCCCTCACGGCCCACCTGAGCTCTGTCACGGACCACCAGTGGTCCCTGGACCACACTTTGAGAATCACTGGTCTAGGCAATGGGTGAAAAAATCGCTCGCAAGGTGATAAAAGCATGAAACTTGGCACAAGTGTTCATTAGGACATACCTATCAATTTCAGGGGTGGACCCACCCAGAATTCAATGTTGCATAGCAACGGTTGCTAGGCAAAGCATTTTCTTAAGCAACCAGCATCATGGATAGAGTTTCTTAGCACTTTTGTGGTGTCATGATGTCTGTCCATGTTCATTTGGACATGCTTATCAGTTTCAGGGGTGGAGCCACCCAGAATTCAATGTTGCATAGCAACGGTTGCTAGGCAAAGCATTTTCCTTAGCAACCAGAATCACGGATAGAGTTTCTTAGTACTTTTGTGGTGTCATTATGTCTGCCCTTGTTCATTAGGACATTCCAATCAGTTTCAGGGGTGGAGCCACTCAGAATTCAATGTTGCATAGTAATGGTTGCTATGCAAACCATTCTCCTTGGCACCCAGCATCACTGATAGTTTCTTAGCACTTTTGTGGTGTCATGATGTCATGAATCTAGAGTACTTGTCCTAATATCACTGCAATAATGGTTAAACAGTTGATATACCTTCAATATCGGAGATAATTTCCTCTTTGTTATTCTTGCCATTCTAACTCGTTCTTGTATTGTGCTCATCTAAATTAAAGAGAGTTTAAACACTCATACAATTTTACAGTTGCTATTGCTGTATCCAAATAAAAAGGCAATTGTCTGACAACATACAACATTTAGGAATTACACTTTCAAATTCCTGACAGTAAAACACATACAATTCAGATAATAACCATAGACAATGCTTGCTTGGTTCACACCAGACCATACCACAAGTTAGATATGGTCTGTAGACCGCCTACTCCTAGAGAGGAGTGGTTTGCGATTGCTAACGGCCATTTATTTGCTGTTATCATTAAGTGTTATCATTTGGTCTATATGTAGCCCATAGCCAATTGTGTCAGTTACTGTATATTGAAACAAACTGAAAGCTTCCGTTTGTCAAGTACTGTAATACACGTCATCATCTTTCCACCCATCCCCACTTGCTGATTGGCCCCCAAGATCTAGTTGCCTCACTGAGGGATAGAATCCATGCAAGCTTTTCAGACTGGAATGTGCAAAGCAACATAGGATTTCCAAGGGTAAGATAACACAACTGATACTGTGTAGGCAGCAGTGGCTTAAGCACTCATTCAAACCCAGATTGACTGTTTTTGTCTAGATTCAGCCCATTAAGGTTAAGGTTAAGTAACAATAAGGTCAATAAGAGTGTTTTCCACACCTTCCTATATGGCTGAAGAGAGTTTGAGCCCCAGGAACTGTCATTAACTGGCACAGAAAGATGACCGTAACAATGTGATGCCTAAGCACTTGGCAGTGAAATTGTATATTTTGTACACATGGCAATAATCAGGTTAATGATAGAATGGTACGTCAGTAGGTTTTTGGATAGAGAAACAGTGCAGCGCTTCTATTCCATTTGATAAAGTTTCAGTGTAAATACTGTAAGAATTAAGTTAAGACAAGGATGTGAAACTCAGGCCAGGGGACCAAATTAGGCCCACGGAACCACTTCGGCCATTAGGCCCGCAAGATCTTTGCCAATTTGTATTACAGTTGGCCCACATACACCATCAATACATAGACAATGTAACTTGAAGGCAAAATTCAGTCAGTCCAAGTTAGAGTACTTTTATAAATCCACAAAGCAAAATTTTGTTCATCACAAGAATGATGAGTGAGTCCAGACTAGTGTAACATCACATACATAGTTAATTTTAAATTTGGATATTTGGAATATACAAAAAGTAATTATATATTAATACAGTAATAGGCAAACAGTACCCATGATTGTAACCAACTGCTAACCTGACAACTATTGATTAAGAGAAAAACATTTCTTTGCATTTCATCACTATAATCTGCTGCTATTAAACCATATAATTGTAGACAGACTCCATTCATTTTGAAAACATGTTACAGTTGTCTAAATGATTTGTAACACATAATCCATTTAGGATTTTATAATTAGTTCCTGGGTATGCATATCAATAATCACTTTGTCATTTGACACAACACAGGCAAATGATGTTGTTCATGCAGGCATCTTTCTTTCCAAAGTTGTAATTTTGTGCTCTGAAAGATCAGTATGCAGTAGGCACGTGTAAAATGCAGTGAACTAAAGAGAGGCCTGACTTGAAGTGACACTTAAAGCCCCTCATTACTACAAATGTGTTCAAGAACTTAAGTGAGAATACTATTCAGATAATTGCAATGCTTTGTGGTTTCTAGAATGACACCAAAGGAGTCACAATGCCCCATTTGCTATATAACCTTTTAAAGTATTAATACAGTGATATAGCGAAGTCAAGATACATATATCATACCACAGAACTGATTAAAAACTGTGTTGTTGATGTTTGTTGCTCAGGAAAGTTCATTGATTATGAAAGGTCATGGTCATACATATTGCAGTATTTGAAGCATTATGATGCATTATTTTAGTGATATTAGGGCAAGGAGTCAATATTTAGACATAACAACAAAATTGCTGGGCACTGTATTACTGATGCTAGTTGCTAATGAAGAAGCTTTACCTAGCAACTGTTGCTAGGCAGCATTGGATTTTGAGTGGCTCCACCCCTGATATTTTGTGATATTTGGGCAAAGAGTTAATATTTACACATCATAACACCACATAATTGCTGGGAACTGTATTACTGATGCTGGTTGCTAAAGAAGATGCTTTACCTAGCAACGGTTGCTAGGCAACATTAAATTCTGAGTGGCTTCACCCCTGATATTAAGTAATATTAGGGCAAGGAGTCAATATTTAGACATCATAAAATCACAAAATTGCTGGGAACTGTACTACTGATGCTGGTTGCTAAGGAAGATGCTTTACCTAGTAGCGGTTGCTGGGCAGCATTAAATTCTGAGTGGGTCCACCCCTGATATTAAGTAATATTAGGGCAAGGAGTCAATATTTAGACATCATAACACCTCAAAATTGCTGGGAACTGTATTTCTGATGATGGTTGCTAGGGAAGATGCTTCACCTAGCAACCGTTGCTAGGCGACGCTGAATTTTGAGTGGCTCCACCCCTGGAATTAATGAGCATGTCCTAATGAAAATTTGTGCCAAGTTTCACGCTTTTATCTCCTTCCGAGCGATTCTCCCATTATATTGGACCCATTGCCTAGAGACTATAATGTTCCTACAAATGGAAATGCACTTTAGAAAGATGGGTAGCTTTTCTCAGTATTTCACCAATAATCACAGCCCTGGTAATGAATAATGTTTGGGATTGGGATTAAATTAAGAGTTCAGATTCAAAACCCTCTTAGTGCATTTGTGATGAGTTTACAAATAATTGGTAATATTTCTATGATTCTGATTAATACTGGAGTGTTCAATATTTCAAAAGAAAGAGGTTTACCCTTGCTTGACATTTTACTACTCCTCTGCATGAGTAAAAAAAATATATCATAATCCAGTTAAAATACCATCAGCGAGTAACACTTTGTGAGCAATCTACTGGACGAGCTACTCTTTGTAGACAACCACCGACTGTGGTGTCTTCTCTTAACCGGGATTGTCTCTAAACATTATAAAAAAAAGAAAACGAAATGCAACGGACACAGTGGTAAGAAGACCCCCACAAGGCTTTGGGGGTATTCCATGAACATGGTTAAGTGTAAATGTACCTATAGGAAGTGGTAGACCTGCTAAAAACTAGCAGCAGCAGTTTTTGAATCGAGGTTCCCAGCTTTTGGTTTAGCCCGCCACGGAATTAGAATGTGTTTCTATTAGTTGATGATGACAGAATGTAATCTAGCATTCTTATGTAAATAGAAGAATGGAAATTAAAATATGTTTTTCAAAAAACCTACAGCGGCCTCTTGAGTGTGTGTGCAGATCTCATCAGAATTAACATAACATCAGCATTCTGGCAAACAGCTGAGTTTATACAGTATTTTTTTATTTTGCACATGATTCCAGTCAACGGACACTTTCACCACAAAGTTCAAAACAAAAAATAAAAAGTTGTGTTGGTGTAATTCAGGTGAGGATACTAGTGACCACTGTTCACCAAATTTTGATCATCAGAAATATAATTTTCTATTTCCAGTTTAACATATCCAATTTAAGTAAAACATGGCAAAAAGGTTATACAGTAGGCCTAGTGTAAACATGAGCCACCAACATCACCATTACATCACACATCATTACCAAAGACAGACATAGTTATTGCTCATGTGCAAGTTTATTAATTGTTACAGTTACAGTTACTTATAGTGTAGACATTTGTGGCAAATAAGGCAAGTCTACATTCTTTAAGGCTGGAAGAACAGTGCAAAGAGATTATCTTAAGAGGAGGATGTCACAGTGCACATAACTCCACTTAGAGGTTTCACTTGGAAGACTAACGTCAAACATCTTCTAATACAGCAAGATAATTCAAACTCCACCCACCCAATGCAAAGGAATGTGCTCAAGTTTGGTCTCCTAAGGGGGCTTTGTCACCTCCTTCTTTTCTTTCTGGGGAATTTGGTGACAGCTCGCATAAGATGTGCACTACCACCATCTACAGTGCCAAGGGAACTCCATTCATTCTCTCCAAAGGTCTCCTAACCAAAGTTCTCCTAAAGGGGCTTTCATCTGACATCACATGGATCTAGGAAATACACAGACTTGAAGTATCTTGAACCTGAAGACTTGAACTGTACTAGAAGATGTTTGCTAACGGTTTCCCCATGATAACAGAGCAATATTCATGTTAATGTCATTATATATGTATATTTTATACATCTTCATGCCTTCTTAAACTTGATGAGGTAATCTGGGTAAGCTCCTGCATCACAGAACACCACGAAGATGAAGGGATTCTGTGGGTTGTCCACAGCGCAGTCGTGCAGGCCAGCTTGTGGGTTGCTGGGGTCCAGTGGGTCTGGTTCCTTCATGTTGCCCTTGGACTTGCAAGGTGAGCCGGTCAGCACTCTGGCTCTATACATGTACTTCAGGCCTTGGTCATCAGGGTTAGAGTAGGTGTCACAACAGGAGTACCAAGCGTCTTTGGCGAAATACGTCCCTAAACCATGCACAGTGGCTGTGCAATAGAGAAGATTAATTGTTAGTACACAGTCACTGTTAACTTCCAAATGCTTTGAAAAGAAAATTCTAGACAAGAACTGAATAATCAGAAAGCATGTCAACACTGATTACTGTTCATTTTTTTTCTGGAGTGAACAACATGCTTTGTCTGTGCTAAATGAAATGTGTAGTTTGTTACAGAAAGCAGTAGGCAGTAGGCTGTATTTTCTTATAATTCACTCAATGATCAATGCCTCACATCTACAACTAGGCAACTACTTCTAGACAGTTTTACTTTTAAGTGAAACGTATAAATTGTACCATTTCTTCCACAGAAGCTCCTGTTGAAGCCGTATGTGTTGATTTTCTGAGCTATGTCCTTTGTGGTTCCATGGTAAAGCCAGCGCTCGTTTTTGTCTTTCTGAGCAGGGTGCTTCTTGTTAATTGCTTGCTTCAACACTTCGTATCTTTGCCACTGGGTCTGACTCTGAATCCTCTCAATCTGTAGCGCCATAAATCAAGGTCATAAAAATGAACATTTAAAGGGACACTCCATCCATTTGCATTAGGCTTTCCATTTCTAGACACCCAGTCATACTTTTGAATGGTCGTGCGACACTCTCTCAATTCCCCCTGAGACAGGAGAAATCCGTTTTCACCTCTTAACACTTCCTCCTACTGTACAATGATGAAAAATCGTCATTTTGCAGCATTGTAGGAGGAAGTGAATGAGAGGTGGATTTCTGTTGAGACTACAAGCCTTTTTCCCACCCTTTCAAGCCTGCCCATAGGGGGTTGGACCTAATGCGCTAACAGAGCTATCAGTGTGCCAGTGCTTTTGAAATCACTGGCATTGAGGCTCCAGAAAGTCACTTGCAGAGCTGCCTGGGTGTGGCCTGTGGAACTTGAGCATTGCAATGCATTATGGGGATTGTTGTCACAAATCCACAAGCACTAAAAAGTCATTTTCTGCCTTTTCTCGGCCAAGAAGGCACCAAATTAGAAATTCATGCTAATATTCTTCTACATATATGACCCACTTTCAATACATATTCATGTCTCCACCGGTGGAATGCCCCTTTAAACACAGGCACAGTGGGCCCACTACCGACCAACTCAAAAGGGTGACACTTATAATTTGCAGATATAGGCAACGAATTACCTGAACTACTTGATACTTCTGAGGAGATTGTGAATTGGAGTTTACACTGCTTGTGAGGAACGTCTTTTCAATTTTCTTGTATTCCTCAGAAGTGGGTGACAGTGTGACAATGTCATCAGTTTTCCCTCCCATGGGGGTCCAGGTAGCTGGATACTGAACAACAGCTAAGAACACAAAGAACAAGGAAGCAGAGAATACGGTAAGTGGTTATCCAATGTACACCCAACAGTGGCATAGGCCTAGTGACAATATACATTAAAATATCTAAAGTAAAGTAAAGTAATAGCAAGGACAACCAATCAGGAAGCACGGCAAATAATCTGCGTCATAATTTAGGTGGATTTATAATAAGCACAGAAGTGAGCGAATTGAGGCCAAACAAAGCATATTGAATCCCAACCAATACACAGCGTTTTCACATAGCCCTTTATGAAGGTTCTAAGACATTTTAGACCCAGCCAATTTTTTTTTTTTGGCTATATATCACATCACAGAACAAGGGTAAATAGCCCATTCAACCATTCTCTATCCCCTTTAAGCTGTCTGAAATGTAGTTCCGGTCTAGAAAACTCTGAGGACTACACACCTGTGTCTGAGTCCCCAAGTAGGCTTCGCTTTATGCGACGCGTGGTCCCCTTGCTGTCTGTGCAGGTCTTCTTCACCAGGTCCACCGTGTAGGTGTCGTTTTGGCCCTTCAAAACCACCTTCTTCTCCTTCCGGTGGTGCGCCAGCTCGATGTCGTAGCTGACACTGGAAGATAAGGGTTTCCAAACCTCGTCGTCAGCCATCTGCCACTGCACAGTCTCGTAGGCCCTCGTCTCCTCCCTCTCTCGGGTCGCCCTCTCTTGCACCTGAAGGAGAAGTTCCTGGATGTCCACCGCAGTGGTCAGCACGTCATCCTTCTTGCCCGAGACGGTGAGCTTATCATGGCCACTCTGGAGGATCTGCACCTCCTTCTTCTGACCACGTGCCACCATGGCCTTCATGTCCTGCTCTGAGAACAGGGCCAGGTGTTTGGAGGTCACCTCCTGAGTGTAGCACTCCTCAGACAGCAGGTCATTCAGCATCTTCTCGACCCGCTGCAGGTCATTAGCGGAGGTACTGTAAACCTCGACAGACATGATGGGGAATGGCACACTGGCTGGTACATTGGCTGGCACAGCTGGAGGAGGAGAGGCTGGAGCTGTTGTCCTAGCTAGCATTCTCCTCAGACCATGAACGAAGCTTGATGCAATGCTAGTATCTAAGAAACACACAAGGTTGGGTGTCAAAGAAATGTTAAGATTTATAGAGAGAAGTATACATACTATGTGATTAATTGAGACTTCACTTCAGAAGGCGTTAACGTGATAGGAGTCATCATAATTGCATAAATTGGTTCGTGAAAGTACTTTGGGAGCACTTAGCTTGATACTCCCCTCCATAAGACTGACATTATCATAACTAGGACATAATACTGGTCATGAAAATTAATGAATGTCAATGACTGTTATCATTAATTGTGATGCTGTAAATTATGTCACCTTTGACTGTCAACATCACATTGTTTGGGATGTCTTTATTGTGACAAGTTGGCAGTTAACATCTGCCACCACTAGTTGGGAAGGGTCTACAGTATGTCATGCTAACATGACATTTAACAGCCTGCAGGTGACGTTGGTTTCAGCCTTACACCTATGAGCACCAGGGTTTGGGATGGAGACGTACTACCCAGTGAACTAAAATAAATTAAGAAATCGATGAACAAAACAAAAAATTATCAGGAAAAAAATGGTCCTATTTTGGACACCAGATAGAAATTAGCGATTGTGCTATAATCTGGCACATTTACGCGTACCTATGTATGTATGTATGTGTGTAAGTATGCATGTATATGTTCCTTAATGTGCAATGTCCAGAAAAATAAAAGTTAAAAAGTAAAAAGTAAAATCACAAGACTGATCAGAAGCCTTTTCAGTGTCACTCACTAGCTGCCGCTGCTGCTGCCGCTGTGGGTTTCACTTTCTTAAACTTCTTCAGGGACCCCACAAAGTCTGGCAACATCTTGGCTTGGAATATGACGATGTGAACCAACTTCACAGCTTTTGGACGGTCCACGGTGAAGTTAGAAATGGCTTCAACCATGGCCTGTGCTACCTGCGTGGCTCCTAGGTTTCCAGCACCTGTGTGAACAGATAAAAAACATAGGACAGGTTGATAAGTTCTTATGAAAGATTGCAGAAGCACAACAGAAATGGAGGTGCTGGTGACACTAGCAATGGAGGCTCTGGTGACCTGGCTCAAGAGATGAAGGAGAGGGAAAAGCGCAATACACTTAAGATTTTCAATCAGGTCTATTTAGGTAACAATGTTTCACCCCTCCTGTGATCTGAGGAGGGCTTAAACTTCATCGCTCAGTAAACCTTGTTGAACCTAAATTAAATAAAATAAAAAATCATGGGCCGAGGTGTTGGGCAGGAGAATAGCAGCAAAGAAAGAATTCTTCTATCTCACCAATCTTTTCCCACTTATTTCAGCCCTATGCATGCCTAGTACACAGAACACAAAAGTGTTTTACAGCACCTCAACCACTTCAAAACTACATATTACTTATCAACTTTAACGCTTCAACGTTAAGTAAGGCCAATGTGTCCATATACAGTACATGTTTAGGGAAACTGAAACAGCTACATATGACTGTTTAACTGCAATTTGAAATCTGCAGGAGGGTGTGGCAGCATTTGCTTACCTGTCCCCAGTGCAGGAAATGCAACAGATTTGATATTACTCGCTTCACACAGCTGTAGGACCTTGTGCGTTGAGCTTGTGATGCTTTTCTCGCTGGTTTGACCAACCATGTGCACAATGTGTTTGGTTGCCAGGTTACCAGCCTTGGTTAGGACGACACCATCGCTGGGCTGAGTGCCTTAACACATAGAGGAGGGGAAATTGTGAAAGCAGTACATCCAGGCCATGATGGTGTTGTGTACTTTCTCTATAACAAATCTCACAATGTTAAATAATATTTTACATAATATTTTAAATGCAACATCCAGAATGAGGTTGAAAGCACATATTCAATTGCATCATGGTCACAAAATAATAGCTGTAATCCAGATCTGGATGTGTACCTTTTGATGTGCATTCGTCTACCACAGTCTGTCCAGCAGCTTTCAAAATGGCCCCTGAGACACCTAGATATGACAAAGGTCAAATGGTAAGAATTTATGGTTGTTTCTTTCTTTTTCTGGAACCAACTTCCTGTCCAAACAGTATCTTGTTTTTAAAAGGAAATTAAAAAACACTTTATTCTCATCTGCCTTTGGTGATAGTTAATTACACACTATCTATAACACAATATAGTTTTTTTTCTCTTTTCTCTATTCTTGAGCACATTGAATGACATTTATGTATGATAATGTGCTATATTTTGATTGATTGGTTGATTGATTGATTGTCAGACAAAAGAGGAAGCTGTTGAAACACTTGAATCTATTAAAATGACTGACACCATGGCCTGGTCAGAGAAAAGCCGTGACCTCACCTGAGTTCAAGTCCAGACTTGTAGTGGTGCTATTGACGATGGCGTCTGTCGTTTCTTTTGTGAGGTCACCACAGAACACTTTGACTTTAATTTTCCCAATCATTGTTTCACTCGTTTTGTCTGTGAATGAGTTTGGGGAGAAAAAAGCACAGATTTCGCACAACTGTACAAAATGTGCAGTATATGCACATATTTCACACAAATCAGGTAAACCCCAGTGAACCCTCTGGCTGTTATTAATAATCCATCTAATTATTTTCAGATTTACAATGTGCACACACAAGCATCTTAACACCACACACCACACCCAATCAATACCTTACAGATGTATAGCAAACACATTGCGGTTACACTTAAGAATAACTACCTATTCACATCTTAATAAACACTTTATAAATAATGAACTAATGATCAACAAAATGTTTACAAATGTTTATAAATGGGCAAGACATACTATGTTAACACAGCAGACACAGCTCAGTCGCATCGGTCTTGGAAGTTTCTCCTCCAAAGACCAGAAGGCATAAAACCACATAAAAATCACACAGTAGAAGTTGATTCCCACTCCACTGTGCAGTCATAGTTTGGTTCTTACTCATTTACAAACATTTGTGAATGCTATGTTACATGTTAATTATTAACATATTTAATTATCATTCAATGTTAATAAAGTGTTTATAAAGCTGTGAATAGGTAGTTATTCTAAAGTGTTACCCACATTGCCTTGTAAACGTATTAAGTATTTTTGATTTAGATTACCATTTGACATGTCATCTGATGAATCTGATGAATCTGATGAAGCAGAGTCTTCTCCTCCAGTGCTGCTGTCATCGCCATTCCCCTGTCAGCCCATCAAAGTCGATACATTATTAACCACGAGTCACAAAAACGTATTATTCTTACATTGCATGAACAGCTTGTAAATGTTACTGAGGTATTCCTTTTACTAGTTTGCCACTCAGGGCTTGAACCCGCCACCCAGTCAACAACCCAGTTCGGAAATGGGAGGCACAGCATGATAACGCTGAACTGAAGGTTCAGACCCATAGTTCAGCGCTACCGATACGATACGATGTTCTATGTCGAACTGTGCTGGCTGGCATCCATTACAGATTACACAAATGCACAGCACGCTATCCGGTTATTAAGATGCTTAACTACCATAGACTATAGAGAGATGTCAGAATTCTTCTTATTCACGTCTCCTTTTTTACACTTTTACTACATTTTTTCTTTTTTGTGTGCAAAACATTCCAATTCTCAACTAATGAAATTCATGAGTGCAAATGACAATAAAACATCTTGTATCTTGCCTCATAGAACAGTGGCATGTTATCGACCTACTAAAGACTAAAAGGTCAGTGTGTTTGGTCCACCTGCTTGTTGGCTGTCCAGTGCTTGAGTCCTTGCAGAAATGCCTGGAGGATGTCGTCACGGTCGATGACTATGTAGATGAGCTTGAGGGCTGTTGAGGGGCGCTGGGACAAGTGGTCCTCCATGCCCTGCAGCATGGCAGCCACGGCGTCCTGCCCTTGCACACCCCCTCCACCTTCACCAGGAGCACAAGAGCACCAGGGAGAATGCAGAAAGAGAATCTTACCATCTCACATTAAATGAAGTGAAATTAAATTACTTAATGTACATTTAAGACAGCCACCAAACTTTTGGAGCCATTTCAAGCCAACGTTATGGGTAACAATGCAGCTCTAAAGTCGACGCTCCAGTTCAGGCATGGGAGGCACAGCACAATTACTGCTGAGCTAAAGGTTCAGACCGATGGGCCAGCACTACCGATACTGTATGAGGCTTCAGGAGGGGTGTTTACGAAAATTCTACACCAAACTCTGCTAGTTGGCATTGGTTGGCATCTAGTATAGTACATAATTATAACCACGAACTCCTGTTACCCGTGCCGACGGCTGGGAAGGAGACGGTGGTGATGCCTTTCTCCTCGCACCTCTCCAGGACCTTCTGCGCGCGTGCAGTGGCGTCGGCTGCAGAGTGTGGGCCCATCATGTGGATGATGAAGTCACACTGCAGGTTGCCAGCGCTGGTCACCGCAGCATCGTGTCCCTGGAGACCGCCTTCATCGGACACCACAGGAGAGAGCGAAAGTTTTAAAGGTCTTAATAATATTGTCGATAATCATAATTGTGGGATTCAACAGATCTGGTCTTTGTGAATTTATTCAAAGGAATGTCCCTGTGCATCAATAAATGTGTTGTATTCTCTATCAAAGCGAAGGCTAGGCTAGGCTGTCTAAGGTAAAGCTTTCAAGAAATGGTGGGATTTAGTTTATACTTTCTTTCTGGATTTAATTTCTTCTCTGTCTCTCTCTGTCAGTTTAAGTGCCTGGACTACTGTATGCCAGGAATCAGGCTGTGTTGAGTGTAGGCTACATATACTAGGCAGTGTCTGAAGGTGTAAGGGCCTTCGCACACTGATTCTGACAGCACTGCGGACCACTATTGGTTCAGACAATTTCGGTTACCCCCGCACACTGTCGCCGCGCAATAGCAAAGAGGAATGGCCAATTTCATTACAGCAAAGCATGGATAATCAATGGGCGGCTCCGAAGAAAATAGATCTCTCCCCTTATCGGCAGCCGACTTCCACGAACATCGGCACCAGTGTGCAGGGTTGTATTGAAAACAGTGGAATGGAACCAGTGTGTGGAATCCCTGAGGGGGCATCGATTGGTATTGACAGCTTACCATGGTTCTGGCACTCCTGCTCTACCGATGACCCAGCAGCCTTGAAAATGGCTCCTGAAACTCCTGCAATAGAAAACAAGAGCTATCAGGAGATGGCAACCGTGACAACGTCTGATGCATTAGATGTGTTTTTGGTGCCACCTTCAGGTGACCCAAGCCACTACGAGCAGACCGACAGACAGACAGACAGAGACAAATAGACAGACAGAGACAGGTGGACAGACAGACAGGGTCATTCCAATACCTGGCCGTTTGTGAAATAAGGTATCCCAGAACTATTCCGCACCACAATAGGATGCAGATATGTAACAGAACTAACTTTACAGTATTAGAAGAAAGTGAGAAGCCAGGCCAATTGTATTTCACTTAACATCCAGACCACAGCGCCAGACAGCAGTGAAAAAGAAAAAAAATGTTTTGCTTGTTGAACTATTTTCATAGTAATAGAATTAAGAGTTAGTGGCAGAATGTTGATGATATTGTTTATTCCACCTTGCCTTCAGAACAGTGCAGGCAATAGTAAAAGTGTTTCCTGACATTTGTTCTAGTGCTTGCTTGCCAGCTCACAGTGTTTTATTACATCGAGAGCCAGAACAAAGGTCCATTCTGTGGAACGATTAACACTCGCCACATTTCCTCCACCCATTATCTGTCCAAACTCAGTATCTGTATATAGCCTGATTATCATCGACTTGAGACTCTTCGACACTTGGTCTGACCAAGAAAATAACAATAAACATTTCCCAAACGAAATGGTTGACCCGCCTCCCTTGGTTTGCTTATGGTTGTTTGCTTACTGACAAAGTGGGAGGAGTTCCCGTATTTTCTGGAACTCAGAAAGTACTTGCATTGCTCTTGATCTGACATGTTGCAACTCTGAAAGTGTTGCGTCAATAGGAGGGCACAGCCTGGCTATATCTGTATAGCAAGGACAAGCACACTGCATTTGGGAAGTGGAACACCTGGACCAGAAACTGATTACATCACGCCAACAGCCTCAGCTCCTATTCTTAAAAGACAGGAAAAACAGCACATAGTGTGGGAACATCATGTAATGATAATAATATATCCTTGAGTGTGTGTGCTCGAAATGACCTTTTCTATGGGGAATATGAATGAACTAAGGTCAATGTTTCCTGAACTCTTACTTGGTTTTTGGACCTGTGTGCTCTATGTAGATTTAGCACCTTTTGCCAACAAATGGGCACATTTTAGTTTTAATGCACATGAAGCATTGTGTGGTTGACAAAACACACAATGTCACATTGTCTGTGTGGCTGTACATTGCATTTTTTTCACTCTATTATACACTCCGTTTCCATTTCTTTTGAATGTCTTTGCTAAAAGCCCAGCTCAGAATTTTTTGTGACTGCTTTTAACTGTTTGTAGGTGAGGTGTTGACGTGTTGATTGTTTAGCACGTGCCACTGACTTGAATACTTCATTATATCCCCGAAACGCGGAGCGTCGGGGATGTAATGGTTTTGCGTGCACCGCCGCCGCCGCCGCGTCCGCCGCCGCCGCGTCCGCCGCGTAAGGTCTTTCGTGTTAACGCGATAACTTTTGAACGGATGTTTGGATTTGTCCCAGATTTGGTGTGTGAATGCTCTAGGGCAGGTTCATGAACTGATTCGAGTTTGGAGGTCAACAATTTCAAGATGGCCGAATTCAAGATGGCTGAATTTTTGTTTGGCCCATTACTTCTGACCGGGTGGATGGATTTTACCCAGATTTGGTGTGTGAATGCTCTAGGGTGGGTTCATGAACTGATTAGAGTTTGGAGGTTAACACTTTCAAGATGGCCGAATTCAAGATGGCCGAATTTTTGTTTGGTCCATAACTTCTGACCGGGTGGATGGATTTGTCCCAGATTTGGTGTGTGAATGTTCTAGGGTAGGTTCATGAACTGATTCGAGTTTGGAGGTCAACAATTTCAAGATGGCCGAATTCAAGATGGCCGAATTTTTGTTTGGCCCATTACTTCTGACCGGGTGGATGGATTTTTCCCAGATTTGGTGTGTGAATGCTCTAGGGTGGGTTCATGAACTGATTAGAGTTTGGAGGTTAACACTTTCAACATGGCCGAATTCAAGATGGCCGAATTTTTGTTTGGTCCATAACTTCTGACCGGGTGGATGGATTTGTCCCAGATTTGGTGTGTGAATGTTCTAGGGTAGGTTCATGAACTGATTCGAGTTTGGAGGTCAACAATTTCAAGATGGCCGAATTCAAGATGGCCGAATTTTTGTTTGGCCCATTACTTCTGACCGGGTGGATGGATTTGTCCCAGATTTGGTGTGTGAATGCTGCAGGGTAGGTTCATGAACTGATTACAGTTTGGAGGTTAACACTTTCAAGATGGCCGAATTCAAGATGGCCGAATTTTTGTTTGGTCCATAACTTCTGACCGGGTGGATGGATTTGTCCCAGATTTGGTGTGTGAATGTTCTAGGGTAGGTTCATGAACTGATTCGAGTTTGGTGGTCAACAATTTCAAGATGGCCGAATTCAAGATGGCCGAATTTTTGTTTGGCCCATTACTTCTGACCGGGTGGATGGATTTGTCCCAGATTTGGTGTGTGAATGCTGCAGGGTGGGTTCATGAACTGATTCGAGTTTGGAGGTCAACACTTTCAAAATGGTGGAATTTTTATTTGGCCCATAACTTCTGACTGGGTGGATTGATTTGCCCGGTAACTCCTTAATTTAATGGTTCACCATTTCAGTGAATCTACCATATCAGGTAGGCCTACAGTGTAATAACCAGTGTAACAATATTTAATACCATGTAATACTAGTGTAATACCAGTGTAAAAATATGCAATACCAGGTACAGTGTAATAACCAGTGTAACAATATGTAATACCATGTAATACTAGTGTAATACCAGTGTAGCAATACCATGTAATACTACTTACTCACAAATACATGATGTAAGTACAAAATTGGCACATGGTGTTACACTGAAATTACATGGTATTAAATATTCTTACACTGGTTATTACACTGTATCTAATGTGGTATATCCAGTCTAATAGTGAATCATTAAAGCAGTGTTACCATTTGCTACATTTTTTGCTTCATTTCTACAATAGTCGTTTGGTTTTAAGCCTATGCACGTCATTGATCTATGTATAGATATTAAATATATTTCTTTTATATTTTGTATTTATCATATACCTTTATGAAAAGGTGGACGGGAGTGGTAGGAATGCTTGGGGACTGGAAGCGTCGCGTTTCGGGGATATACCTTAAGCAGTCGAAGGCGACTGCACAGGCAGTCTAGTTCATGTCAATGGTGCGTGCACATAGGCCAGAGGTGAAGTACCATTTTTCAAGTCCATGCTACTGTTGGTGGTGTTCACGATGGCTTTCACAGACTCTGTGGTAATGTCTCCTTTCTTCACTTGAATCCTCACGCCACTGATTATCACTACAAAAGATAAAAACTGCATTCAGGTATTCCTATATATTTTTACAGAGATCACTAGAAAGAATATTCACATTAGATTCCATAATTACATGTAGCAGGTAACAAAAGTAAGGTTATGTTCTTCAGAAGTTACTAATCTTAATATAGTAGGCTTTTATTAGCTTTTTTAGTACCTTCATTTGCAGGAAGGGTTCCACGGTGACTGTGTTTTGTTGCAGAAGGCAGCTACAAAATAAAACCCATCATTAGCTTGACAAAACAATGGACATTTGGTGTGTATAGGGACTTTATTACCTAAACCAAGGAGGTTATGTTTGCGGTCGTGTTGGTTTGTCTATCTGTCTTGTCTATCTGTCTATATTGTTTGGCAGCAGGATAACTCAAAAACGTATGAACGGATTTGGCTGAAACTTTGTGGAGTTGTTAGGAATGGCCAAAGGAACAAGTGATTAAACTTTGATGGGGATCCAAATCATGCACCGGAACCAGTTTTTCCTTTTGAGATTCTTCACTATTGCTAGCCAACAAATCAGTGACTGCAAATTGAATTGCGGGACAGGGCGAACTTTGACATTCCAGTTTCTAACTCCTAACAGCTTCTAACTGCTAAGCTTTCTAACATCTTCCTTGGCGGAGGTCTCCACTCTCTGAGTGCATTTCTAGTGCTTTTTGAATGTTATATTTTCATTTACAGCAACGTGCCAATGAATGACCTACCTTTGTGTTTTTCTTTTTGAAGTAGTCTGAGAAGGCATCAAAGACGTTCTGTTCAAAAACGACTAGGTTGATGGCCTTGATGCTGGTTGAGGTGGTGCTAGATAGATGGTTCTCCACGCCTTTCACAATAGCACTGAGCGCCATCTTATTTCCAATACCAGCTCGGCCTGTGGGTAAAACCAAAGATATGTATAACCACCCATATGAAAAAAATATAAACAGTATACGTACTGTATATATAAAATGTTATGAGCGTTTAAGTTTTTATTAAATCTTGTATAAGAAATTGGCTACTTTCAATTAAGGTATGAACTGTATAAGTAAGCACAGAACTGTACATTACATGTACAATGTCATATGTCGCCGTATATATGGAGCATGTATGTCTGCCTTGCTTGTACAGGTATATGCAGAAGTTTTATCTTTTCCATAAACGAGAGAACACATCCCCCATGCTCAACTATAAGGTTCTAAAAGTGCTGGCATGTTGTTCACCTGTTCCGATGGCAGGAACCGACAAGGAAGAAGTAGTCTCTCTCTCACAGAGCGCTAGAACCTTCTCAATGGAGGATGTAATGTCAGCATCAGTGTTGAACCCCGTCGTGTGGGCAATATGCTTACAGGAGAGGTTTCCACCAGAGGTAAGGACCACAGCATCAGACGGTTGAGTGCCTGCAATTGAAAACACAAACGCATCACAGTTCAGAAGCCATTGACAGCTTTGGCCAGGCCTAGTACAAGAATCAACTAAAAGGGCCCCTGAGCCAATACATACAATGTAATGAGAACCCAATTCCTGGCCCCCTCTCTCTCTGGGCCCGGGACGACTGACCCCTTTGGCCCGCCCCTGTCGGCTTCTGTAGCGAAGGGGAGTAGAGTTGCCCAGCTGGGATTCGAATCCAAACCTTCTGGAGTATTAAACTGGGGCTCTGGCTCGTTGGCATGTTGGTCAGAACACACCCACAACCCTAGTGATGGTCACTTCATCACACTGCCTTCCCCTTCGGGAAGCGCACCTGTGCGCTTCACACACTTATGGTGTCCCTCACGCAACTGCCCATCATGCTTCTCCCATCCAGTGTGCCCCATCATCAATGCTTCACCCATCACTGGGGTCCCTCACCCCAGGGTCACCAATCCTGGGAGTCCCTCACATGGAATTACAGCTCATACACAATGGGTACTCTTCCGATGGCCTCACAGTAGCCATCCCACTTCTGACACCATTTGTAGCGAAGGGGAGTAGAGTTGCCCAGCTGGGACTCGAACCCAGACCTTCTGGGGTAGTAAACTGGGGCTCTGACCGCTACACCAAAGAGCCAGGCTCGTTGGTGTGACAGTCAGATCACACCCACAACCCTAGTGATGGTCTCTCCATCACAGCTTCCCTGCGTGGGTCATAGACGTTTTTAGTAGCAGGCGTCAGGTTGTACAACCACAGGCAATACCACTCTAATGTTCATTTAATAAACTAATTAATAAGGGATAATTAATGTACAAGCAAGGAATATGCTTTTAAGATAATCAAGTAAAAACCAAAAATCTTTTAATTCATACAATAGTGTCATGAGCTGTGGTTGTGCCACCCTGACGTCTGCTACTAAACAACGTCAATGACACACTTAAAGTACTTTGCTGAACACATATGATACATGATGCACAATGATACATACCAAGAGCTTTGCATTCATCTTGCACCGCCTTCCCTGCAGCTTTGAGAATGGCCCCGGACACACCTATAAAGGAGGACACACTTCAATTATAAGAGAACACAAAGGCCTTGTACTGCAAATCAAATTCTTTCACACAGCCCAGAGCCGTGTGTTCCAAGTTACCACAAAGTTCTATGGAGAAATCAATGATAGCCTACCAGTGTCAAGATCCAGAGAGTTATTGGAGGAATTCACAATGACATCAACGGCCTCTGTAGTTATGTCTCCTTTCTTCAAGCAGACTGGCACACCATTGATGATGACTGCTCCATCGCAGACACAGTATGCAGTGACAACAGAACACTTAGTGAGATCCATGGACTTTTATGTCACAGCACCAAAACATTTAAATTACAAACTGTATACACTATGTATGAGAAACTATTCAAGTCACCTTTTCCTGAACTTGATGTTGGAGACAGTCCTCCAGGCCCGGCCTGCACACAGACAAGCAAAAGTCAGCGGATCTGCTTTCACGTAGGCAAGTTAGGGCAATCACATAAGACAACTTAATTTAAGTTCATCACTCAGTTAAGGTGTTAATAATTCCTGCCATTGCTGGGATTATGGTGCACAGCAAACCACGTTAGTCACGGTCTGATCCATAGGTGTCAATTCTGAGTTCAGAAATTAAAAATCCTGCCACAAATGTGATCCAACCAGCTCTGAATCAGCTGGTTGTAATGAGTACACAGTTACTCAGTGACGTCACCTGTGTTGGAAACAAACTGTGGCAGGGTTTTGAAACCTGTTTTTTTGACACCTCTGGTCTGAGCCATCAGAGCATGCACAAACTACATGCATGAGCATTCTGATGCCATGACAGATAATGGACATGAATACAAGGCTGCCTGGTAGCATTCCAGAAACGGTGAAGTTTGCGGGAACTCACAGATTGTTGAGTAGCAGCAACAGGAGCGGCAGCAGGGTTGGTAGCAGGAGCAGCCACAGGAGGTAGCAGGAGAAAGGCCGCTTTCTTATCAAAGTAGAGTTTGCAGCCCATGTCTTTGGCTTTAGTTTGGAGGCTGTGCTTGTGTTTCTCCAGGACCTTGGACTGTCCTGCCTTGGGGTAACGGAAAGTGTCTTTCACAATTGCTTTCACTTTATTCTCCACCACAGTCACGGCTTCTTTGATGGAACTGCTTGGTGCAGTGATCTTCAGACTTGGTGAGGCCTGAGTCAAGTTGGGCAATATGGTCACATAAAGACGCTCCAGCTCCGGAGCTGTGGAGAGGTTCATGCAGGAGTCGACAAACTCCACTTCTCTCACTGACGTCAACGCTACCTCTTCCGTTGCTGGCTTGTTGTGTTCCAGATATCCCTTCAACTTCCTTGACACATCCGCCACCACGGCCGAATAGCCACAGACCTGGATATCAGCTTCTGTAACTTTGAGATTGAGTATGTTGTTGCTGGATTTCACCTCGTTCTTCAGGCTCTCATAGAAGTCTTTCCAGTCCTCACCATGGGTGACCATACTCTGCTCCGGATTGAGAGGGATCTTTTCCTCTTTGAGTATCTCAGCAAGTTTGTCTTCGGCCGTCTTCACATCCCCCTGATCTGCAATGATCTGAATCGTCTCCTCTAGGCTGTGCAAGGAAACAAATATGTTGCTTTGAGCTAGGTCTTTTCCTAATTTCTTTGGACCAACTTTGATAATGAACTCTAAAAGGGCTGGTTCGAGTTGAAGAGACTGATTGACCACATTTTGCTTAACATTGGTCAGGACCTCTTCTGCCTTCGTCACCTGCTCCCTCAATCCCTGGAGGACAAAAGCCAAGTCAGTTTCATCCTTCAGAAGTTCACATCGGTGAACATTGGTGATCTTAGTGTGCCAACGTTCCCATATGAAGTCCAGCTCTTCCCTGGAGTGCACTTTGACCTCCCTCTCGATAGTGTTCCTTTCCACCTCCAGCTGATTGAGAGCAGTCTCTGCGATCTTCCCGATCTCTTCTGCGCAACCCTCGACATCCCCCTGAAGACCCACAACCACCACCTCGCCAGCCTCCTTCCTATAGCGCACGGTGGCGTTCAGGGAGCTCAGCTTCACCGCATCATCCTCGATCCGAGTCCAGACATCTGGCTCCACGGGCAGTTCGCTCACGCTGTACTTCTCCAAAAGGACCTGGGCTGCCTTCTTGGCTTCGGCCTCCCACTTGGACCCCAGCCTCAAGGCAAGCAGTGTCTGCGGCTCGGCATCAAAACTCAGTATGAGACTCGTCTCTGCACTATCGTCAAAGGCGACGTTGCTGTGTAGCTTACAGAGTTCAGTCATCATCTCCTTCTTACACACTTCGTTGCGTATGATGTAATCATACAGGGTGGGGTTGATGGGGAGAGTGATGTCGGAGGGGGTGACCAGTGAGGACGGGGCTATTCCCACCAGTGGCTTTTGTAGACTGGGGTAGAACAGTGACACTGTCAGATCTCTGTTATAGACGCTGTGCCTTTTCTCCATTAGCTTGCTGACAACTGTACAAAGAAAGGGAACACAGATTCACAGATGTTATTTACAACAGGGGTGATATACTGTAATGTATGAAAGTGTACTTCCGCAATACCAATTAGGACAAGAGTTGTAGGACAAGCTGTAACATAGTTGAAGCACAGTCACAGTATGAGCAACTACTGTAATCATTACATTACATTACGTACATTATTACATTACAATGCATTTGGCAGACGCTTTTTAAACCAAAGCGACTTACAATCGAGGACATAATCATAGCTGACATCAGTAGTAAAAACAAAGTGCACAGGAAATATACAGAACAACAAGTGCAGATGCTAAGTAGGGTTAGTTTTTGTAGGTACATTAACACACGGTTAAGTACAGTATAAAGAAACACATACACAGTTCAAGCGTAATCAGTTACACCAACACACAATGACACACACAAACGCAATTTGTTGGAACTAAACAGATCCCTTATGAATTCTGAGCTGTGGGCTGTGGACTGTTTTGTATGGAAGAATTCCAGGATTGAATTAATATTTACAAAAAGCCTCATCCAAGGACACATTATATCAGCACCATAAAACCCATGACTATTGTCTGACCTATGGTTTACTGTCTGAGCTACTTGATAGCAATTGCGCAATCCCTTATTCTACGTAACAGAAGCAAGACAGCTGTCCACAAGGAAATAGTAAGCAAGGTGAGCTTGTCACTTCTCTCGAAATCAAAAGAACTGTTTTATTACTGTACTGCTTTGATTGTGGCTCAAGGTTTCATACATTTTACTCATACTCATTTGTTATTGCCATGTTGACCAACACAACACACCTTCCTGGAATCTCCACAACACCACAAACCTACCGTGGTAATCTTCGAAAGTGATTACAAGGCTTTTTTTCTCCTCAAGCCATTTGTGGTCTTCGTAGTCACCTCCTCCACTCCTCTTCCTGTTACTGAAGTACAAAAGCAGCGCGTCCTCTGAAATTTCACTCATGTCGCCTTGGACAAGGATTGAGTCCGTGTGCTCCACACACGTGGCTGTGATCTCCGCATCCTTACATTTCTTGCTGCCGCACCTCGTCAGGAAGGATTGTACATCTGGCAGACAGATACATACTTCAGTAACTTCTACTGTAGATTATTCATAATAGATACATTTAGATTATTTATAATGGGCAACAATTTCAGAATAATCCCTATAAATCATGTAGAATTCACCATCTATAGATAACCATGCTTTTACATTATTGCTCTAGAATAAAGCTTTTCTACAAATGTTTACATTCTGTCTACTTATTAAAGAGGGAAACTGGTGCACAGACCCAAAGATACGGTATATACGTATATAAATCACAAATGCTAGAGTAGTGAATGATTGTCTTTATTGTCATTGTACAGGTACAACAAAATACTTTGACCTCACCCATGTCATCTTTGAAGGTCACCAGTATCTTGTCATCATCCAGACTCTCCCATTTGTTCTCCTGTCCTTTACAGCAGCTATTGATGTATAATTTGATTACCTGCAGTAAGGGCATACAGTTAAGTGTGTTAAGTATGCACGTATACCTGCACATACTATATTCAGGGCTCTAAATAAACTGTTTTCATCACTAGCTAAAATGTCTCGTAGATGTTACTAACCAAATGAATGGGTCAAAGTGGCTATTAAGTTGGTCTTTTCTACCAGCCAAACTGAAATTTCAACAGCATTTGGCAGGTTATTTATTTAGAGCCCTGCATGTATTCTAATGTACTGTATGTACACAGTATGATGTGCATTTATTTGACTACCTTCAGTGGGCACTTCTCATCAAATCCACTTAGGATAAAGCGGCGAGGGTCCTGTCTCCTCCGCACAGCTTCCTCATCGTACACCTCCACTGAGATGCCCAGGTCATGCTCTTGCTTTGCTAGAACCTTCTGAACAACTGTGGGAGGTTAAAAGTCATGAAGTTCAGATGTTTTGTTTTTTTTGCAGGACAAAGGCTGATTTGAGTTCTGATTAAGATAAAGTCCCCACATTTGGAAAAAGACTGTTCTGGGGATCAAGAAGAAGGATTTCAAGTCTGTGAACTTCTCCTCATCGGTCGAAATGTATTCAAAGTATTATGGTTTTTAAAAAACATTTTCTTTTCACTCGTGCTGAATGAACACATGTGATGTTGCCAAATATGTTGTCAGGAGTTGCAGGCTTACCTGACTTGTCATCAAATTTCACAATCCACTGTGCCTTTCCCTTGCTCTGAATGTGAAAATGATCTGAGAACTCTTCGAGATACATGCGCAGGGTCTCCTTGTCAATGCCATTAGTGCTGGTCACAGTTATTGCATTGCTCTCACTCTTTGACTCTGAGTGAAGAATGAAATATACATACAGTATATTATATACACGAAATGCTGTGTACTCTAATTTACACAAATTCAATGAATTCACATTTCTTATTGGATAATGGATGTTTCACTCACTGTTGAGGCCTTCAGGCTGTAGTTGCTGTGTGGAAAAAGAGAAAACAGTGAGTTGAACGTTGAAGTTCAACGTCTTGGTCTACACTTCTTGAATGTTCAAAATCCGAGTCAAAATAATCAAAAACTCCAAAAGTCAAATTAATGTATTTATTTTCTAAAATTGCCAAATAACAAAATTATTATTATTATTATTATTATTATTATTATTATTATTTTTTACATTTTTCCAAAAATAAATACAGTAAAGCACTGAATACCAACCACCAAGAGGGCAAGTTAATCTGAATACAAGTTCCTGTTTGCTTATTTAGTGTTTAATGCCACTTATATCCTACTGCACAGCAATAAAAGCAGGGTGCACAGCAATATGTTATGCGGGTGGAAACAGGTAGAGGATTGTGCTTTGTGACTAACACCTCGAGAAAATTGTAATTACTTACACGGATGAAATCTTCCAATAGTCCAGCGGATGGGTGATTTGATCGTGCACTTTTGAGTAAAAGCATGAAAATCGGTACACATATCCTTCTTGGTATGCTGATTAATATTAGCGTTGGAGGCGTCGCGAAAAATTCTGCGTTTTCAAGATGGCCGCCAAATCCAATATGGCCGACCCATATTAATGAATCTACCTGACACTTTGTAGTAAAAGCATGAAAATCGGTACACATATCCTTCTTGATATGCTGATTAACATTAGCATTGGAGGCGTCATGAAAAATGTATTAATTTTCAAGATGGCCGCCAAATCCAATATGGCCAATTCATATTTATGAATCTACCTATCTACCTAACACTTGGTAGTAAAGGCATGAAAATCGCCACACATATCCTTCTTGATATGCTGATTAAGTTTAGCGTTGGAGGCGTTGCGCAAAATTCATCGTTTTCAAGATGGCCGCCAAATCCAATAAGACCGACCCATATTAATGAATCTACCTAAGACTTGGTAAAAGCATGAAAATCGGTCCACATATCCTTCTTGATATGCTGATTAACATTAGCATTGGAGGAGTCACAAAAAAGTCATCGTTTTCAAGATGGCCGCCAAATCCAATATGACCAACCCATATTAATGAATCTACCTGACACTTGGTGGTAAAAGCATGAATATCGGTCCACATATCCTTGATATGCTGATTAATATTAGCATTGGAGGCTTCGCGGAAAAAAAAAATGTTTTCAAGATGGCCGCCAAATCAAATATGGCCAGCCAATATTAACTAGCTGGTAATTTGTGGTAAAAGCATGACAATTGGTACACATAGTTACTTCTTTACATTAGATGCTTATTCATATTAGGGGCCATGAACAAAAATCAAATATGACTGACCCATATTACAATACAATACATTGCAATATGTATTTATGTAGCACAGTATCACAACTATGAAGTTTACTCAAAGCGCTTTGAAAAAAGACATACACGCATACATACACATTCACACACCAGCTGTGCACAGTGTGCAGACTGCCGTACGGCACCGGTTGTCACGCGAGACACAGACACAGACACAGACACAGACACACACACACACACACACACACACACACACACACACACACACACACACACACACACACACACACCAAATCTTCACATCATTATCATGGTCTAGAAATGAATCCTAATACTGTACACATAAACTTTTCACACACAAGTTATATTTTACATACCCTGAGTTGACTTTTTGATGGCCATCATGTTCCAACTGTGCCATTCACCATTTATTCAAAGTTTATGTCAATCTTTTAATTAGGCATTATTGGCAGTTTGATTGATGTTGGCCATAGTATATACCATAGCCTGTGAAATCCTACTACTTAACACAATTGTTCTGATCTGAAATGTAACCATCCCTCAGTGAGGGTAACAGATCTTGGGGTGCAATCAGGAGAAAGAGTAGGGGTGTAAAGGCGATGGCTGCAGTTTGTTTGAATAGATACAACTGACATGATTGGATATGGGCTACACATATGCCAAATACCACATTCTTAACGACCTATAAACTGCCATAGGCAATCGTAAATCACAACTTTACTATGAGAAATTGCATAACCACCAGATTATATCACTTGTGAGATCAACTTGTGTTAACCAGGCAAGATATAAGCTTACCATACAACTTGCATTGGGTGCAGGATTGCAGTTAGTTTGAAAACCTTGTGCAGCTAGAAGTAGTCATCAACTATTAGTTTCTTTAAAGTAAGCAATCATAACAATGTCCATGAATTAACAAATCAAGTTAACTTTCTGTCTAGCAATCTTGAAATCCTGGCCCTTTTGGAATTTGTACAAGGCCTATGCAGTTATCACTAAGCGCTAGAGGTGCTGTACATCCCACAAGCCCCTCAAAAGCCTTGGATTTGTACATAACGCTACTGCCGTATTACCTATTTGAGGCCTCAAGAATGCAATCAGTGTACCGATTGAAGAGTATTAGCAGAGAACATTTCATACATATCTGTCCATCTGTACAAAACCTATAATGCAAACAAAGTCAACAATCTTCAAAGTGTAAGGCTTTAACGCTTAAGTTCATGTACCTATTATAGAGAGGTACAACACAAGAGGTGGTGCAAACTCTTGCACCTACTCTAAAGTTATCACATTACAGAAAATAATCTATTGTGGTGGTGGCAGACACAGTTTGGGCAAAACCATAACATATGCATCACTTCATTTGATAACATGCCAATAATGTTTAATCCTTTTCAATGGTATTTTGTGAGTGTTAATTATATGCAATGCCAAAATATTTTTGTAGAAAAATATGTATTTTCTTATAAACACTATCTTAGTTGGCCATTTTGAAAATGTGTTTTTTCCCCACAATGCCTCAATTTCTAATATTAATGAGCACATCAAGAAGTAAATGTGCACCAGTTTCCATGGTTTTACTAAAAGTGCCTGAAGGATTTATTAAAATGCGTTTGCCATATTTGATTTGGCAGCCATCTTGAAATGTAAACTTTTTTGCAAAGTATCGAGTTCTTTTATCAATCAAAATATAAAAAAAGTAACTGTGCACAAATTTCCATGCCTTTACTACAAACTGTCAGGTAGCTTCATTAATATGGGTTGGCCATAATGGATGTGGCGGCCATCTTGAAAATACAGCATTTTTAGCAATGCCTCCAATGGTAATATTTATCAGCATATCAAGAATGATATGTGTACCAATTTTCATGCTTTTAATACCAAGTGTCAAGAAGATTCATTAATATGGGTGGGCCATATTGGATTTGGCGGCCATCTTGAAAATGCAAAATTTTTCACAACGCCTCCAATGCTAATATTAATCAGCATATCAAGAATGATATATGTACCAATTTTCATGCTTTTAATACCAAGTGTCAGGTAGATTCATTAATATGGGTCGGCCATACTGGATTTGGCGGCCATCTTGAAAATAATGCATTTTTCCCTACATCTCCAATGATAATATTAATCAGCATATCAAGAAGGATATGTGTACCGATTTTCATGCTTTTACTACCAAATATCAGGTAGATTCATTAATATGGGTTGGCCATATTGAATTCGGCGGCCATCTTGGAAACGATGCATTTTTCGTGACGCCTCCAACGCTAACATTAATCAGCATATCAAGAAGGATATGTGTACCGATTTTCATGCTTTTACTCAAAAGTGCACGATAAGGCCCTTTTGTGTGTCCCATCCGCTGAACTACAACCCAAAGTATCAATTTTCACTCACAATACCCGTGTAATAAATCCTTTTGACATTGTCTTGAAATTATAGTTGAGATTTAATATTTGTCTTAACAGTTTGAAAACACACATGAACTGATTAAAATAGCAACTAATGGAGTAAAAATTACCTAATATCTGCCGGGGATGCATAGTTTTCCAAGTAAGGAACCTGTTTGAATGAATCGCTTCCTGACCACTGCTTCTTCTGGAGACGCGCAGTTAGTAACTACTTAAAGTTCCTTGTCCTTGTGTAAATTATGCTGTCTGCATTTTTATCTAATCATTTAAACTTCCGTACATAATATTCATCAGTTGAACGATTTTGAAATATTTTGTTTAGCTTACATATAAGGAATGTTCATTAAAATGTGAATTTAAAAAAAAATCAATGTAACTAGTGTTTAAAAATGTATGGTATGGTATGGTGCTGTTAAAATAATTGCTCAAGAAAACGCTTTTGCACACCTCTGTAGGTGGGCAGGTGCGTAGGATATTATCCCAGTGGGGTTGTCATTCAAGTGTAAAGAAATCCTGCACACTGTCCATTCCACCAACAAACTTTAATATAACATGAAGAAGGTCGGATGACCAAAACAATGTATTAAAGTTTGTTGGTGGAATGAACAGTGTGCGGAATTTCTTTGCTCTTAAAATAATGAATTCATAGACAAAACCTTAGCAGGTGAGCTGAAAAACTTTGGGGCGCACATTTTCTTCCTCTGGGGCTAGGTCCCCCTGGCTGTCAAACCTAGTGACGGGCCTGTTTACCATGTTAAAAACTACAAATAGCGACTTCTGACGTTGTCAGTGGCCGTTATTACCTCATCATCATGGCACGGTTCCTCGGGTGTCTTCTGGATAGGCAGCTTTGCAGAATCTAAAATAAAACGCCATAAATAATAAATGTTTGAGGCATCCATAGAGTAGGCCTATACAGTATGATGCAACATTATCAGGTTGGAAATAACTAAAAGAGAAATGCATTCTTCAACACTCACCAGTTTTAAGGCAATACTGAAGCATGAATACCAAAAGCAATAAATATCAAAAGCAAATATGTGTTATCTACAGAAAGTATTATTTGTGTGTGTTGATAGATTGTGTGTGCCTGTAGCAATGTGATTTGGAAGGCATGTTAGCATATGAGTATTTGTGTGTTTTTTTGTTTTGTTTTTTAGTATTTTTATATTCATGTAGGCCTACTAATAAATAAAATAGGCTACTAATGTCTGATGATGATACCTGTGCCATCCTTGGTCATCTGTGGGAGGCCAATCATTGACAAAAAAAGAGAAGAGAGAAAAAGAAAGTGAAAGACTTCCAAATGCTGTGTGAAAAACAAGTTTGACGACCTTTTTTATTACGACAGGTGCTTTTAAGCACAAGATAGGCTACTGATCGAATTGCCCATGTTCACATCCAAATGCCATTTTATTCCAAGTAGGCCTAGGCCAAGTGATGGATTCCTAGGCCTACTGAGACGGGTGCAACACTGTAGCTTGTGGTCGTCTACCCAGTTTTCTAAATATTGTAAAAGCAAAAGCAACCCTGAAATTGTGACAAAAACCTATGGGTTACATTACATACCGTCTTGCCCGGCGAGGGAGTAGTTGGCTTTTTTGGTGACCCAGGTGTCCACTTGGGACGAGGTGCAACAGGAGGGGGCTTCTTTTCCACTGGCGTGGAAACGTCCTCCTCATCATTATAGGGTTTCACCGTGAGCGTCACTTCTCCAAAATCTTTAATCTTAATCTTGTGCACACCTTTTTCAATTACTTTCTTAGCGTCTGAAAATACATTAGGAGTCGTCTGTAGTTGTCTGGCTCTCATGCCATAATGCCACTTAGCAAAATGCGTCCATAGGCCACAACAACAGCACATTGATCGACAACTTAACAACAGCAGAATATTAAAATACTGTGAACCTTACCTTCCCCTTCCAGATAGACGAGTAAAGCCTTTTTGACATCTGTTGGGTGTTTGCGAAGCTCTGTAATTTGTCCTCCGGATTTTCTTTTATTTTGGAAATGCAATTTCAACTTTGATTCAATTTTGCAGCATTCGTCTGGCAGACCATCGAGTTCTAGTATCGTTTCGGCCATAACTGTCTCTTTACGCACCAATATTTCTGATGCTAAGACATTTCCGTCGAGTTTGGTTTAGTGGGACAACAGGTGGACTTAGGCCTACATGCGTCCGTATTCTTTCCACCTTGCTGAATTTCTGATCTTTGGAAGCTGGTTGTCGGAGTATGCGGGAATCACCTAAATGCCCAACCTGTCCTGCAGTCAGCTTGACAGTTTCGCTTTTGCTTCAGGAACAGGATAACCCATGTGATCTATCGGAAGCAGAGGCAGCCAGTCCTTCAGCTGAAACAACCAAACAACAACGCGGAAACAATCGGAATGAAAATAAGGCAATAAACTCGTCTGATTTGCGAACAGTTTCTACAATAGGCATAGGCTATCGTCGAGAAGGAAATCGGGTGAACAGTCCAAGCGCGTCGAGGCAAGGTTACTTTCGATTTCGCGATGGCAGATCCTTCGATTGACGGGCAGGTAGGCCAGTTTTGAACTTTGTTGGTTAAATAGATTTTTGTTAATTTATATTTTTGTGATGACATTTTCTGAACTCTCTCCGTAGCCCTCTGACCTCTTTCCTTTTGTTCCCCGAGCCCTCTCTGGCGTCTCAACTTCATAGCCTATAGGCTGCTCCATCTGTAGACACATTACAAAAACATGCAAGTATTAAATAGGCTACCTTAGAACTACACGTTTTACAAATTTTACCTAGTAGTGTACAGGCTATGTTAATTACCAAGCCGCAACATGTCGAGGCTGAACTTTGGTCATATCAAATCGATGGCATACGTCGTAGGCTATAGTCAAATTGGTTGCGCCCCCCCATCCCGTTTTAGCGCGTAGGCTACTGAGTGAGAGTGACAGATCGATTAGAATAGGCCATGCAGTAGATTAATTGACATGACAAATTAGTAGGCTACTACCGCCTATAGACTACCTACAAATATTTCTGATACCATACTGTAAAACGAATAGGCCTATTCGGCAGTGGCCCTTGCGGACAATTCTGCATAATAGGCTGCATGTTTTTTGTGTCATGTAATCCCTTTGATATTAAGAAAGCCTCTTGATGGTATGTCTTTGTTCTTCCTCTTTCAGCCTCTCTGCACTGATGATGAACAGGCTCTCGTCCAGGCAAAGGCAGAGCTGGAGCAATGGAAGGTGCAGTAGCCTGAACTTCATGCAATATCTTGTTGCTTTGGTAGTTGGTTTGTGGTGGTGGTGGTGGTTGTTGTTAATGATGGTCTTCCATAGCTAAAATCACAACACTGTCTCCACATTCTAATTCAGAGCAAGCTTGAGAAGGCAGATGATGAAAAGTCAAGGCTGACCCTGGACAAACTGGACACTGATGAGAGGAAGAAAGAAGCTCAGAGTGCTGTCACTTCGCTCATGGATGCACAGGGCCGACTTGCTCTAGAAGTCGCAAACAAAATGAAGGAGATTGAGGTATGGATAAAATTCATTGAGTTCTATATGACCATAATACTTACTGTATGTGTCTGCATCTTGTAGGCTTGTAGGCCTACAGGCCAGGTGTGATTTGCTAATGAAGATTATTAAAACGGATTGTATGAAGATTTCACAACTTGTCAGTGGCACATTCTTTAAAAAAACCTCTTCTGTGTTTCTTAACATGATTTATTAAAGCATGTCAAGAATTGCTTTTTTTTCTTTGTTTTTGAATGGTCAGCAGAACCTAAGTTTCTAATAGTGATGATTGTGATACTATGCCACACAGGTACAAATCCAAGGCATTGAGAAGGACAGTGCTCACTTGAGAAGTAACCTGGAGAGGTTGTGTGAAGAAAGGAAAGCAAAGAAGGCAGAAACAGACTGCCTTCAGAGGAGGTTTAAGGTACAGTTTAACACACTTTAGCCTGAACCTTTTTTGGGAAAAGGTGCCCTCTGCCTTTTAAATCCTAAATATCTCAGCCTCCGAAGCACATACAAACATGAAATAGGTTACATTTAAAATCTTCATTTTGCACTAGTATAGTAGTATAGTGTTCATTCAGCTCTAACATGCCCACATTTTTAATAAAACAGCCCAAATCTCAAGAACTTGAATGCAGCGTATATGTCGCTCCAGGACACAATGGGTTAAACCAGCATCTGACAAAGGGGCGTCATTGCTGTTGTTGATTTTATTCAAGACAAGATATTACCATAACATATGGAATCAGTGAATATGTGGAGGTGCAAGTTTCTCATATTCATAAAATGACCCTTCATTAGATTAAATTAGTCCAAATATGGTTGCATTATCCACAGGGTGTCATAAAAACAAGTCATTTTGAATATATCATGTTGAACTTTGGTATTGACTGGTGTTTTTGTAGTAAAAGTGAGATGGTCGTGTTTTTCCCTCAGATCAGAGCTGCGATCCCGGAAAAGCGCATTAAGTTCTGTGGTGTGGAGAAAGCAGAGAGGGATGGCCTGTGCTGTGACACTGAAGGGGTTTTCACCATCACCCAAAGGCCCTGCACTCTACTCAGTGGCGGGGAGGCGCTCATCACCTTTGAGGAGGAGAAAGGTAAATAATAAGCCTAGTAAACTATTAAAATAGAAATGTTTCTGTAAAATATTTCAGTTTTTGCCTGGCAAGTTGGTGTAGCGCTGTTCATTGTAAGATTGGCACAACCGGCACCAACCAATCACAATGCGACGTCCAAAAAATGAAAGGCGTTATTTCATTGGGGAGGTGTGGTTTACTAATGTCCGTGGCTGTTTATTGGGCACTATGAATGTCCATCATTGTGTGTATGTTGCCTGTAACCAACACTACATGCAAAGCAGTATGGGAATTTCCCAGGCTAATGAAGTGTAGTCTATTGTTGATCTATCCAGTTTGACCAGCTCTGTTCTGCTCTGCTCTGCTCTGCTCTGTTCGCAGTGGCTCAGCAGATCCTGCGCCTGGCCAAGTGCTCCGTGTCTCTTGACAAAGCCAAGATGGACATCAAGCCCTTCTGCATGAACCTGGAGCCCTCGGCCAAATTCGAGGTACTGCTTTGACCACCAACAGCCTGGCCATAGAGTCCTAGTTAGCACCGGTTGCTTTTGTTGCTGTAAACAGGGTTTGACATTAACTTTTTCGCTTGCTGGTCACTGTGGCTAGTGGTTGGATTCACTAGCCATCCAGTTTTTCTACTAGCCACAATTGTTTTTTTGTTTTCTTTTTGTTTTTTTAATCATGACACTGTACATCTAACCTCAGAAGATGGGGTGCTTAAAGCAAGAAGATGAGTGCATGGGTTTTTACATGGAAATAAAACAAACAAATAGAAACTGGCTTTTTCTTGAACTTTGTACCAACAATTGATACAAAAGGGGCAATGTGCAGAATATACGCTATTCTGATATGTCATACCATAGAATAAGCTACCTGCCAAATTGGCTAGTGTCACTGAAATTGTTACCAGCCACAGCCAAGTTTTACCAGCATTTGGCCGGTTGGCAGGTGCCAGTGTCAAGCCCTGGCTGTAAACCCAATGTTAGTTATTAGTTAATTTCATATACTTCTTTATATACTGTATGTAGTACATGCATTTCATGTACTACTGCTGGGCCAGCAGTGTATGAATGTGACATTCATTGCAAAGCGTTGAAAAGCGGTAATGCAGCACAGTACAGCATTTATTTATTAATTTTCCCAAACTGACAATATTTGCTCTGTGGTTTAAGTGGGAAAAGAACTCTATAGGCAATAGATTTAGCACAACTCTAGACAAAAGACTGAACGAGTTGGTGCGTGTGCATGTGCGTGTGTGTGTGTGTGTGCACTGCAGGTGCACCTGATTGTGTCCAAGAGGACTGTGCAAGTCACTCAGATCCCCCCCGCCCTCCCAGACGAGCGCATGAGAGACAGGCTGGAGATCAGCTTCTCCAAGCCCAGCCTCGGAGGGGGAGAGGTCGAGAGGGTCTCTTACGACAGAAGCATTGGGACGGCTCAGATCACCTTCCTCAACACTGGAGGTAAATGGCTATGTCCCCTAGGCATGTTTTCTCCATTAATATTGCAAGATTTTCCATTTTTCCAATTATATCAGCTGTTAGTTGTCAACCTGTGGCTTTCCCGTCCCAATTTCCCTTTTGTCGACCCCCCCTTCAGTGCCCCCCACCCTCAGTTTGGGAACCACTGGTCTAATGGCTTGGCAGGTGGTCGTAGATCAGACTGGGTATTTCTCAAAGTAAAGTGTTCTAGCCTTGCTAGTGTGAGCAGCGCCTATTTTTAGTATCCAATTACTAATTACACTGAGGACTAGTCACTGGATACTCTTTGGTGAAATAAGCAAAGAATGAGCGTTACCAGGCATTAGCAAAGCTAGAACACTTAACTTTGAGAAATAACTGTCTCTAAAAACAGGAGCACAGGAACTGCTCAGATCACCCTCCCCCACGCAGCGCTATTAGAATGGACACCAAGGGGTTCAATTCATTTACAATTAGTGAGTGCGTTTATATGCAGTTCAGTATCCCGAATATGCAGCATATCCCGGTTATGATCATATTCGGGATAAGGTGTTTATATGAGCACAGAACGTTATGTCCCAGTCTACATTCTTGGCCGTAATAGAATTCTCTTCAAATATGTGTAGCTTGCATACCAGCAACAGCGTTCTGTGGGAAGCCCCTGTATTCGGGATAAGGTTCAAGTTCAAGTTCAAGTTCAAGTACTTTTATTTGTCACATACATGGAAATTGTAGTGAAATGATGATGGGGTCATCAGCTCTGCATCTTAAACAATATTATTATTTTTTATTTATTTATTTATTTATTTTTTAATTTTTAAGATGCAGAGCTGATGACCCCATCAGGTGTTTACATGCGTCAGTATCCCTTCTTTCGGAATACTCCACCTAGCATATCCCGATTTCTCAGTATCCCAAATAAGGGCTTATTCGGGATACTGAAGTGTTTATATGCTCAAACGCAAATTCGGCATACTTAATATCCTGATCAAACTCGGGATACTGAACTGCATGTATACGCACTCATTGGATCTGAAGCATTTTCAACTGTGGGTTTGCTGTTTCCAGTTAGCAGCGGAACAGAGCAACCATGCGTCTTTACGCTTTCTCCGCATTATTCTTGCCTTGCTGATGTTCCAGCAATAGATTTTTTTCCCTAGTTGGAATCACAAATCAGAAACGAATTCTGCACAGGGCAAGATATTGAGTGGGCACTTCTGCTCAGAAATATTCATCAACTCTTCATGTAACATGATATATCCATCCAAAACATTGCTCATATTTTCTAGACCTAAATTCTGTTGTTTTTAAATTTCATTATTTGGATGCCTTGATCCTTGAGTACACCACTGTCACTATCAATATTACAGTAAACGGGTATCATCTTTTTGTTTCTCAGTTGCTGAGAGATTGGCCCTGAAACGGAGACATCCTCTGGACACTGGCATGGGAGAAATGATGGTGGACGTCAAGCCTCTCTACAGCTACCAGCTGAAAAAGTTCCAGGTAAGTTCCTCTAGACCAGGGATGTCAAACTCAGGCCCGGGGGCCAAATTTGGCCCGCGGAGCCATTTTATTTGGCCCGCGAGATCATTTCAAATGTGCATTACAGTTGGCCCATACACAAGTAGTATTAAGATTTGAACATGAAAATGCGTATATCACAAGAATATGAGTGGGCCCAGGCCATTGAAACAACTCACACTCAAATGCAACAGAATATGTGGAGGCACATTTGAACTATGACGGGAATCTGTTTAAACACGAGCAATTTCAGTCCATTTATGTAAAAAATATATATTGAGTTTGGCCCGCGACTTCGCTCCAGATTTTGATTTTGGCCCTCTGCCAATTTGAGTTTGACACCCCTGCTCTAGACTACTTTTTATGGTACTGTATGTATGATGACGTCCTGATCTCCATAGTACAAAGCCTATTGTGTTGTAGGCCTACTGAATGTATAGTGTTCTGATCTCCATATAATATCTGTTGTGTGTGTGGTAGTACTGTGTGTACTGCAGCACCCTGGTGCACTGTGAGGTTTCTGTCCTCTGTATATCTGGTCCTGTGTGTGTGTGTGTGTGTGTGTGTGTGTGTGTGTGTGTGCGTGCGTGCGTGCGTGCGTGCGTGCGTGCGTGCGTGCGTGCGTGCGTGCGTGCGTGCGTGCGTGCGTGCGTGCGTGCGTGCGTGCGTGCGAGAGAGAGACAGAGAGAGACAGAGAGAGAGAGAGAGAGAGCTCATGTATATAATATCTGTGCTTGTTTTTACACATTCCAGGGCGTACTGTGGTGCGCCAGTGCGCTCCATCTTGCTGAGGTTTCTGATCTCTGTATACCGCTATCTGTGTTGTGTGTAATCTCCATATACGTAATATCTGGTGTGTGTGTGTGTGTGTGCGTGTTTATGCACTTCCAGACGTACTGTGGTGCGCCGGTGCGCTCCATCCTGCTGAGGGGCATCCAGGACGTGATGGAGGAGGAGGACCTTCAGGACCACCTGGAGATCCACTTCCAGAAGCCCAGCAACTACGGAGGAGAGGTGGAGAGCATCAAGTATGTAGCCCATGGTAACGAGGCCAAGGCCTTCTTCACTGAGGACACGGCCATGTGATCTTGTTATACCACAGAGGACCTGACCATGTGCAGAGTACAGAAGTACTGTTATGATCATAATAATTACAACAGTACAGAACCTACGTGAAATCATACTACTAGTGTAGTAATTACATTTGTTGCTGTACTTCTACTTGTGCTTTATACTGTCCTTCAAAGGCAAAGTGCAGCAACTACCCCAGCATTGAAAGTGACTCGTGAGAAGAATGCCGTAAAAGTATTGGTATTAGGTTGGCTATTGTACTTACAGCAAAATTGACATGGCAATGTCTCTGGAACGGGACACCTTTGGGCCATAAGGCTTTGTCACAAGATGAAGGAGGTACAATGAAGAGCACTTTCAGCTGGAACTCAATGCTGACAAAATATGTAGTTACTGCACTTTGCCTTTGTAGGGCAGTTCCAACTCTGACTGGCCATGTGATCCTGTTGTACCTCCAAGGACCTTATCATGTGGTCTCTGGATAGGCCTGGAATCAAATTTGTGGCATGTTTTTTCTTTCTTTCTTTCTGAACTTGGAATTGACTCCTGAAGTAATTGCCTTTGGCACAAAACAAATCAGGATATGGTGAATGTGAAGGGAAAATATTTTTCCATGCATATTTAGATTCAGTCACAAGATAACAGGGAATCATCTTTGGAGAATTGTTATTAAACTTAATCTGTGTATTGCACTGAAAATGTGTACCGAGTTAGGTTTTACTACAGTACTGTAATCACACTATAATCCTTATATGGTATCGTTCTCTTGTTCTGGTAAGCAACGTATTAAGAATAAATTAGAATTATAATAAAGCAATGAATCTGGGTGTAGGTCATAAATGTACTCTTGCCATGCCATCATGTATCATTGTATGGAAACCACTCTTGCATGCAAGAAAAATAAATCACATGTCTATCACCTAGGAGCTGGGAATGGTTCTTTACTCTGGATGATGTAAAAAAGGACAAACAATAGTTAATGTAAATATTTTATTCAATTAATAATGTGTTAAAATATTCTTGCAATGGATGCACAGGGGTCTGCTAGTGCCTGTAGATGTAGAATGTAATTAATTATTCAGTGCATTGTTCAGATATAATCATGATATGAATAATACAAAAAATAAAATGCTTAAAGCCACTCCTCCTTGTATAGCGCTTCAACATTGTCAAGAAAAACGCATTATCTCAAGTTATTCTCACATTAGCCATATTTTAATTGCCGTTAAATGCTGTGTAGAGAACTGAGCACTAGGTGGTGATGTTGTAACACAAACTAATGTATTCTACTTTGCTTGTTCAGTATACAGGTAGTCCTTTACTACTGAATGATCAAATGAAAAACCCCAACAACAACACTTAAATCAATATGTATCAAAGTTATTGACTGGTACTGTTATGGTTATTGTTTGGCATTTTAATTCAATTCAATTATTAATTCTAGACTCTAGATCCATATCACAATAATAAATACCGCAACACAGTAGAAAGTAAAAAAGACAAACAAAAAGAACAAAAGACAGATAGAACATTGTATTAATGCTCTCCATACATCTCCATACATCTCTTCTCCAAGTGCTTATGGATGCCATGTCTTTCCAGGTATCCAGTAAATACTATCAGCATTTCCTCTCCAAGTATAGTATATATATAGTATATAGTATAGTATGCCTTTAATTATCCCGCCATGGAGAAATTCATTTGTTGCAGCAGTAACATACAGATTGTGCAAAGACAGTAGACAGCATATATACAACACAGGACCAGGAGGTTAAAAAGTATATGTAGGATAGATAAAAAAAGTGATGTTAAAGAAAATAGAAATGTCTCTGTTAAAAACAACAAGTACATTAGTAAAAGTGAAAGTACATTTGTAAAAAGTGCATTAGCAGAGGTGTCCTGGGTGGGTCTCGACACTGTGGTGTAACAATGGTTGAATTGACCCTTGTATTGCCACCCACAAAATTACAAGAAGAAGCGGTAGGCCTATTGAATAGATGACTGATGTCAAAGACAAAGAGAGAGTGAAACATGGTGAATATATCCTCTCCACTAATTGATACAATGCACATGCTGATGCATATTATCAAATGCTTGGATATATTTTTGATAATTATTTGTAGATTCCAATGGTGCGACAAAATATTGGGTCACAACATAACGTCAATGAACATGGACAACTAACTGTGGGTCCCAAGACTATCCCAACACTGCTCTAAAGCATGTCGATGTTTTCTGAGTGTTGTTAGGACATATTTAACCTTTAGAGGGTGCTATGGTTCAGCATTGCTGTGTGACTGCTGATGCAGACATTTTTTTTCTGATGTGGCAACATCTCATTTTTAGATAGGTAAAGTGACAGCCGCAGCATTCCAGTACCTGTACTTCCAAAAAAAAAGTTGGAGCACTGCACAGGGAGAAAGTAGATTTTGTAGAGTGCTATTTCACAGACATATGCTGGGTGATTTCATTGCTTATTACTGCTACAGATGAATGAGATATGAGAAAGATATGGCATTTTTGCCATAATTATGTTTCTGCTTTTGGGATTTAAACATTTTTAATCTATATAATACTTTCTAATCTTGGGAGCAATGACTGCGCAGGCCCGAAAACTTGTTGGTTTCATCAGTAGGTAACAAGAGCAGTTTTTGGCCAGTAAATTGAGCTACAGGAAGTTTTGAAGTAATTTAAAGACCCCCAAGTAGATTCAACCCGCCTGCAATATATCCAAAATCAGGTCAAACATTCTTTTAAAGACCCTATAGGTACCAATTCAACCCACAGTGCAGTAGAATAGAACCATCTCCATCCTTGTGATGCCCCACAGTAGTTGTCTTTCCCCATCACAGGTGGAGGGAGGTTCATTAATGCCTCATTGTACTGACCACCCCCATTCATCAAAACACAACAGCAGTGAAACCGACATCCTGGGCCAGAACTTCCACCCCTCCCTCGTCAATTATTCATTCGTCTCTCTCATTGTCTATTTGTCCGTCTTTGTAAATCACTCAGCAGTGATTTAAGGCTCTCTAACATGAATAATGAATGGACCGTATAGTGGCTTCCTGACTGAGAGAGCTGCACGTTTCAGGGCGTATTGATCGGTGTAGTTGAGGCATTAGAGTTTGGCTCGAAGAACTACTACTACTACTGAATGCTGCCTGTGCTATGCCACCAGGGAGGAAGCCACAACAAAGTGGTTCTGGTTGTCTCACTGGACTACACAGTCCTGAACACATCGGAGAACAGTGAATGAGACTGAAAACAGAGAGACATCTACCCAACCATTGAAGTGCATGTATTTAAAGACATGAACATACAGTGAAACCAACTGTATAAAACAGATTCATTACTTATTTTGGAGGCTATTTTATTCATGGGAATCTATGGCAAATGGTGCCAAAAGCATTTCTATGAAACACATTACATCATTCCAGAAGTAGGTACCTTAACAGTCTGAGGCAAGTTTACTGTACTGTAGATGGGTTCCATTTGCAGGACCCCCCAACCCACCAAACACACCCATGCATGCACGCACACATAAACGCACAACGCACACGCACACACACACAAAAACATCTCCCTCTCTCACACACTCAATTTCTTTCTCTCTCTCTCTCTCTCTCTCTCTCTCTCTCTCTCTCTCTCTCTCTCTCTCTCTCTCTCTCTCTCTCTCAGACCACCACCTAGGCTACACCTCCGCTCTCAGCAAACCCCCCATTCAGCTGTACTGTACTATATACACCCAGCCACAGCGCAGCAGCAGCACAGTGTAGGGGGGGCATATCTCCATCAGCAGCCCAGCCCATTTGTCAGGTGAGGGGAGTCAGGTGGCTGCATGGGGGCGGCAGAGCAAGCAGAGCCGGGACGTTTATAGTAAGTGACTACAGCGCCTCATTAACTCCGCGCAGGAGAGAGGGTGCGGGTCGCTAGAACAACAGTGACCTCACTCACTCTCACTCACACTCCGTCAGCAGAGCCAGCCAGCCAGCCAGCCTGCCAGGCAACTCATTGCTGCCTTTCAAACACAATCAGATCGCAATTACAGACAAGCTTGATTCGCTCCCTCAAGGTCGAGATTATGTTTTTGCAAGCGGACCCCATGCCGTGCCATGTGGGTCCATGGTATTGGTCCGTGCGGTGGTGCAAGGTCTGAAGTGTGAGCTGAGGACTGATTGTTAGTGTTATGGGCGCTGACTGTCGTTTTACTGTTCAGAGAAAATGTGGTTATACTGAGACTCATTTTTTTTTTGCAAAGAATGAGGTTGAGGACTGGGTGGGTAATCTGTCATACAGGGCATGTCTCAGTGTGGACCAACAGTCCGCAGGGAGGTTGAAGCTGTTGGTTTGGTGTTCATTCTGAGACTTTGAAGAATGAGGTTGAGAAGAATAAAGGAACGTTCTGCCTGAATCAAAGTCCATATGACTCGAGTGTTGCACTGCTCAACTGTTACATTGGAAGCAAGTCAGAGGCAATAGTCAAATCACATTGGCATCATGAAGTTTTTTATAAAGGCAGAGGTGTTTGCATTGATTGTTTATCATGGTTCATTTTGTCTTTAAAGTAGGCTAGTTTTTTTATAACCTACTTTAAAATGCTCCCCAGGGTAATATGATGTTTGCAGTAACTAAGACGATACAAAAGTGAAATAAAACTAAAACTGAAGATAAGGTATTAAGTAAGAAGTTGAATAAAGAAACCATCCCATTGTTTGTTGTTAAAAACATAGCTGAGATCCATGCAGCATGTATACTGACTGACACAGCACAGCACAGCAGGGAGTAGAGTAGACTCTCCAGAAACAGGTTATTTTAGGACTCTGCTTCACAGAAAAGTTCAGCTAGAGGGAAAAAAAGATAAGCGTTTTTTGGGCGGATGCTGTGGAGCTCCATATAGCCAGTCCTCCAATACACTGAGAAGGGATTCCAGGGAGATGAATGACACACAGGTCTCTGTTAACCCATTGATGCTGGATGCACCTGGAGTGACATAGACACAGCATTGAGGCTCAATAGATTTTAGATTTAATATTAAAAATGTAGGAATGTTAGAGCTGAATGAACACATTCTAATGCAAGAGGAGGGTCACAGCTGTTAAATGCAACGCTTTTCATTTTTTGATGTGTTTTGAAGGATGAGATATTTAGATTTGTATAGGATGAGGGCACCTATTCCCAAAAAGGGCTTAGGCATTTAGCAGGCATTTTTGCGGGTGTCCTAAGCTAAAATGAGTTAAGGTAGGGCCTACACTTTTGCTGCTGACAGTGACCTGTTACATGCCACTGTTTAAGAGCCCCTAAATATTCTCTGAATCCTTTAGAAAACCTTGTATTGGGGTTCTTCATCATCATAGAGCCTTTAGGAGTTCCCCCCACAGTGGCAACTGAGAGTTCTTCAAGGAACCTTTCATTTTTTTCATAGTGATCTTACTGACCAGCTTACAGCCATCTCAGTTCATGTTTTTTTCGTTGTCTTGTTTATTCCAAAGTCTTCTTTCCTACACCTGTTATATTACTGTTTACAGCCCAACAGTTACAGAGAAAAGCACCGCCGGAAGCAGACAAATCAAGGAGGTATGTGGTGCGTAATCACTGCCATGTTGGCAGATGATGCAACACTGATGTTTTACAGTTGGATGCACAGGATGCTGAGAGATGGGAGACAGTGAGGTGTTGGCCTGCTGTTGGAACTCAATTGGGGGCAACTTCAAAGGTGACCTCCCCCCCTTACTCCCTTAGTATGAGCTCATATGCCTCTCACAACTGAGAACAATTTAGTCAGGAGTTACAAGAACTGTTATGGCAACACACAAAGGGAAATGTTTTTCTTTTTTTTTTTAATGCCTGGATGTTTTATCAAGGCTTTAGTTAGTATGATGGAATGTTACGGAATAACATTACAGGGGTTCCCAACCTTTATCAACTTGGGGCCCACTTTAAATGTTCACAAATGTTCAGGGACCACCTCTGACCACATAAACAGTAAAACTCAAATAAATAATCAACTGCAACACACACAAATATCATTTTGATTTTAGACAATTATTTCAAGGCCCACTTGAAATACCTTGGGGGCCCACCAGTGGGTCCCGCCCACAGTTTGAGAATCACTGTCATAGAATATTGATTGGACAGAGCTGTCAAATCTCTATTTACATACAAACACAAAAGCTTTGATGATGATATTTTTGAACATGTGTGCAGTAGCCCGTGTACATTTCGTTTGAGATGATGTGTCCTGGATGAGCTCATGTGTCAGCTGAGTCAGGAGGAGTTACAGGAACTGTTATGATCATGTTTGTATCTAACTAAAAGGTTTCACGTGAAACAACAGGATTGACATCATGGAATAACACAGGAATGACATCATGGTATAACAGGAATGGCATTACAGGATGATGATAATGCCTAAAGATGTACTTTTCCCACCAACCACATGAACCTTGATAGGAATATGACCAATTTCACTCCTAGTCCATATTGAATGTTTGGCATATGGTAGTTAGAGGGAGAAAATAATATAACAAAGACAGAAAGATGTAAAAGCTGAAAGAAAGATTGAAAGAAAGAAAGAAACACAGCGATAAAAAAAGAAACACGGCGAGAAAGAGAGAAAAAGAAAGCCAGCAAGACTCCAGTATAAATGTAAACACATGTGGGGGCTTGATGTGTCATGTATTGAGTGTCTGGTGGGATGAACTCGGAGCAGAGAGTACGGCTGGCCAGCTGCACATGGAATGCTGTTGTGGAATGTTGCCCCTCTCCCGGCTGCGGTGACATTCCTGGCCAGTGAGTTTATCCGTGGTGTGTGTGTGTGTGCGTGTGTGTGTGTATGTGTGTGTGTCCAAGCTCACGTTGCCCTGCACACAGAATGACAAATGTACAAAGGTCAACACTGCTCATAAAGGGGCTTCGCCACTTACCCATGCCTAATTGGAAATGTTTGACAAGAAGGAGAAGTGCGGGTGCACTTTGTCAAACCTGTGATTTGTTTTGTGTACTCAACTCAGCCCCGGACATAAATCCTTGTGACCAATATTAATATACAAAATCAAACTTATTAGGCCTATAATGCCCTCTCTGCTACACACTGTCAACCACACACACACACGCACGCACAGACGCACGCACAGACGCACACACGCACACAGGCACGCACACACACACACACACACACACACACACACACACACACACACACACACACACACACACACACACACACACACACACACACACACACACACATACACACACACACCTCTGTCTTGCCTATACTCTGTCTTTCTCTTGTCAAGAAGGAAAATGCTTTTGTTGAATTCCGACGCCCCAGGGGTTCCCTCTTGACAAAAACAGGGGCAAATAAACAAACTTACTCTGACATTCCATAGTAGTCCATATAGTGCAGACCAGGGCTTGACACTTGCACCAGCCAACCGGCCAAATGCTGGTAAAACTTGGCTGTGGCTGGTAACAAGATCAGTGTCACTAGCCAATTTGGCAGGTATAGCTTATTCTATGGTATGGCGTATCGGAATAGCCGATATTCTGCACCTTGCCCCTTGTGTTTCAATTGTTTGTATTTAAGTTTAAGAGAAAGCTCAGTCACTCAGTTTTTTATACGTCTGATTTATTTCCATGTAGAAAGCTACTATATGCACTCCTCTTCTTGCTTTCGCACCTCATCTTCTGAGGTTAGCGACAGCGTCATAATAAACAAACAAAAAAAATCTAATTTTTGGCAAGTAGAATAGCTGGATTGCTAGTGACTCTGAAAAACCACTAGCCACAGTGGCCGGCAAGCGAAAAAGTTAATGTCAAGCCCTGGTGCAGACCACTGTTAAAACCAGCCATGTGCCAAAACAAAAACCCAAACCACAACATCATCAAATGGATTGATTGAACTGGGCAGGTCACTGACCGCTCTCTGCTTTGCCAGTTGGACGACAAGCGTGACTGACATTGAACAGATTGGCGTGTTTGTTCTGTGTCTGCTTCTCTCTCTCTCTCTCTCTCTCTATCACACACACACACACACACACACACACACACACACACACACACACACACACACACACACACACACACACACACACACACACACACACACACCTAATGACAAAAGTTTTCCCTGTCCCATGTTATATTAAAGGCTTTTTTGTCCTCAAATCTCAGAGTGCCTCTGCTCTTTGGACCCGGTTCCCCTCCTTTTTTGGTCTTTCCCTGTCTCTGGTGTCAATACAAACTGTAATTCAAGAAGTGGTTTGTGTTTCATGGAAAGTGGAGGCGGGGGCACTCTCAGTCTAAAGCTTTTGTGGCTTTAGTTGGCACATGATGTGTGATGTATGTGTTTGTTTTGTCTGGCTGGCTTTGATACTTTGACTGGAGCCAAGCAAGCACATGTCAGAACATCATCCACTGCTCACTCTCCTGTGCTGAATTGAATAGCTGTAATCGTATAGCTCTCTCTCTCTCTCTCTCTCTCTCTCTCCCTAAAACTGCTCTGGCTTACTTCTATTTCGGTCAGGCTCCTGCGTTTTTAACTCGGAGGCCCTTACTGTCTCCTTGTCCCGTGTGAACCACACACTCAACGACTCCATTATAGGATTTCAAATCCGTTTCCGCCTCTCATGTATACAGTATATTATCCTTCATTAGGTCTCAAGGTGAAGTACAGTACATTAATGTATGTGACAATGATATGGCAATATTTGACACAACATCCATATGATACATAAGTGTCCATATCAACATGAGGTAAGCCAACAGTGCTCGTATACTTGCAGATGTAGCGCTAAATTGGATGGTACACACACACATACATGTATTCTATTACTGTATACAGTATATCACGAAAGTCAATACACCCCTCACAGTTTTGCAGATTTTTGAGTATATCGTTTCATAGGAAAGCATTACAGAAATTTCACTTTGACACAATGATTAGTGACCTTCTAACAACATATTTAACCGCTTAAATTTCTTGTTCACTCAGAAAAAAACAAAATACAGCCATTAATGTTTGAACATGTACTCACAAAAGTGAGTACACCCCAGATTAAAATCCGGTATAGAAGGGGCTATGTTGGCTCGAATCGTCTCGAAATGAAACAAAATGAAAAGGGATGACAAGGGCAACAGCATCAGTGTGGGTTTCAACCTTTCTTTGCATTGAACTTTTAGATTTTGAGTCTGCATCTGGCTTAAATAGATTGGTGTGAGATTTGAATGCAATCCTATGGAGAATATCATGATCTGCTTCAGTAGTCACAGTGCATGTTGACATGTATGTTTCTTTTAGGTGTATTTCAGATTGCCAATGTTGACAGCATTCATGCATCCCCAAACCATGTCAGTCCCACTACCATGCTTGGCTTATGAGAGGATACACCGTTTTTGTAAAACTCACTTGTTTACCACCACACATGCTTGACACCATTTAAAGCAAATTTGTTTATCTTGGTCTCAAGAGAGATGAACAGACCAAGGATATGGATCACTGGAACCATGTCATGTGATCTGAAGAGACCAAGATAAACAAATTTGCTTTAGATGGTGTCAAGCATGTGTGGTGATAACCAAGTGAGTTTTACAAAAAAGGTGTATCCTCTCATAAGCCAAGCATGGTAGTGGGACTGACATGGTTTGGGGATGCATGAATGCTGTCAACATTGGCAATCTGAAATACACCTAAAAGAAACATGCATGTCAACATGCACTGTGACTACTGAAGCAGATCATGATATTCTCCATAGGATTGCATTCAAATCTCACACCAATCTATTTAAGCCAGATGCAGACTCAAAATTTAAAAGTTCAATGCAAAGAAAGGTTGAAACGCACACTGATGCTGTTGCCCTTGTCATCCCTTTTCATTTTGTTTCATTTCGAGACGATTCGAGCCAACATAGCCCCTTCTCTACCGGATTTTAATCTGGAGTGTACTCACTTTTGTGAGCACATGTTCAAACATTAATGGCTGTATTTTATTTTTTTCTGAGTGAACAAGAAATTTAAGCGGTTAAATATGTTGTTAAAAGGTCACTAATCATTGTGTCAAAGTGAAATTTCTGTAATGCTTTCCTATGAAAAGATATACTCAAAAATCTGCAAAACTGCGAGGGGTGTATTCACTTTCGTGATATACTGTAAGAACATGATGTTTTGATAGGTAGACGACAGCTTCTTTGCTATGTGGCGTGTAGGGATTTCCATTAGTTTTTCTTAACTTGCATGAAAGACCCAGCATCAAGTCTTTGGCAGGAGAGCAAGTAGTCCAAATGAGGGAGACATGACTGAACAGGAATATGCTAGCAAAAATAAGTAGCCATGTTGAGGAAATGCTTTTCCTGCTTATTGATTTTTAAATGTTAATTTTAATTGGGGGGGGGGGCTTATAATATGACAGTATATAGTAGATGGTACCGTGGATGGCGAATGGTTAGTATGTAGGGAAATGACCCAGTCCAAACTCAAACCTGCTTCCCCGTGGCCAATGCTGCCCATATACGGCAAGGATGTGTAAGCGCATCGCACCACAGCAACCCCCAGGGGCAATAGATTTTAAACACCCTCAGTCACTATACTGAAACTATTTGCTCAGGTAAACGCGTGAGTTCAATGTGAGTTCATCCTCCTCTGAAACTTCATCCCCCTTCATGCTCCTTTTATTGCCGTTAACACTCAAGTCGAGGAAAAAAACGTATGGTTTGATATGTATGCAGTGAGGTAATGCCAGCCAAATCAGACATGCCTCCATGCAGACCTGTCGTAAAACAGCTGCACTCCCACATCAGGGTCTTTTACTTTGAAGATAGGAGACACCGGGTGCTTTGAGGCAAAGAGCAAAGCCAAAAGTTCAATAATAGGTCGGGGAAGTCTAGAGTTGGATCATGAGAAGAAAAAATATCCAGAGGAAATGCAGTTCCTACTCAGCAGACGCAGAGACTCTGAGATAGATAATATCCACACAAGAGGCTTGCCCCAGGTGGTGTGATAAAAGTTTTCATAAAACTACAATAACCATCTAATCGAGGTATCACAATGGGCCTTCTCCCTATTTTCATGTTTGGTACTATCATTGCGAATTACGGCAATAGGCTAATCGTGTCATGAGCACTCTCTCTCCCTGGTAGCAACCTTAATTGCATTCAATTCTCTGCCACTCTGCTCACTCTCTCCCTACTCTGCCTAACGAGCTCCACCTGGCTCCGCCCTGCTCTGCTCTTGTTACCTGGCCAGCTGCACTGCATTTCCTACTCACCATCCTCACCTTGCCTCACTATGTTCTAATTACTCTGCCAGCTGCACTGCATTTCCCCACTAACCTCTCCCAGTATATCAAGCCCTGTTTTTCAGCCAAGCCCTGTCAGATCGTCTTCAAACCCGGACCAGTAACCTGCCTGTCTGCGCTCTGACTCCTGTTTGTGATACCGATCCTTTCTTGACTGCCTCCTTGTTCTACTGCCCCGACTATCCCGACCTGCCTTCTGGATCTCGACTACTCTCCGATCTTCAGCCCCTCCGGTAACTCGATTCTGCCTTCTGTCTCTCACCACGATATTTGCCCAGCCCTGATCTGTACTTCTGCCTGCCATTCATATTGCTGTTGTGTGTGTGTTCCCCCAGGTCTCCGACCACCAGATGAGCGAGCCCAGACGCTTCACCACCCTCAGCCCGATACGCCGCTCCATCACTGGGGGACACACACACTAAGCACTTGGACTGGACACCCCCGGACATTTGGTGACCCCCGGAGCCCAGGTAACCCACAGGACCCTGAAAAACCCCAGAGCCCCAAGCACCCCTGGAACCCCTGACACCCCTGGCACTCCTAGCACCCCTGGAACCGGAACCTCCCAAGACCTCACAATCATCTCACTCCTCTTCCCCCCTGAAACCTTAAATAAAGAACTCTGAATTTGAACTTGCGCTCTTGGGTCCTCTTCTGTCCGTGACAGAACGATCTGACCATCATAGACCCAGCGCACCCCCTGACCACTATGGAGGAAGAGCCAGAGATGACTGCCCTACAGCGACTGGAACGCTCTGAGGGAGACATAAATCGGATGGCTGGCGACATCGCTTCCCTTCTCCAGTTAGGCAACCAACGACAACAGCAATTCAACCAGCAGCAACAACAGATCCAGCAGCAACAGCAACATCTTCAGCAGCAGCAGCAACAGTTTGAGCTACAACAGCAACAGTTCCAACTGCAGCAACAACAGCTAGCCCAAGCCCTGCAACTACTCTCAAACCCGGCTACTCCACCTGCACCCCCCCCTGGTCCTTCTGTTCCTGTACCACCGACACTCCTTCATCCCTCCGCTCGAGGTCCCAATGCTGCAGGCCTGGCAGTGCTGCCACCAGATCCCCACACTCCTGAACCAAAGATTGGGAACCCGGAACGTTTTGATGGCAACCAGAAGCAAGTAAGACCATTCTTGAGCAGCTGCCGAATCCAGTTTGCACTACAGCCCAGGACTTTCTCAACAGAGGGAGCCAAGGTGGGGTATGTCATCACACATCTCACCGGTCAGCTCGGTTGTGGGGAACGGCGGAATTCGACCGGCAAACCCCAGCCTGTGCCTCCTTCAGTGCCTTTGAGGAGGAGATGTTAAAGGTCTTTGACCTAGGCTCGCCAACAGCCGAAGCGTCACAAGCTCTGCTCACCATCCGTCAGGGCAATCGGACAGTGGCAGACTTCTCCATTGACTTTCGTACCCTGGCCAGTCAAAGCTCGTTTAACCCAGAGGCACTGGTGCAAGCCTTCCTCCATAGCCTGGCGGACTATATCAAAGACGAGCTTGTTCCCCATGACCCGCCCTCAACGCTTGATGCCGCCATTGACCTTGCCGTCCGCATTGACCGCCGTATACAGACCCGGAGGAGGGAGAGGGGCCGTCTCAGTCAACCTGCCATCCGCACTCGGGTCGATACCGCCTCTGTCCAGCCCCTGCCTGTCAAGTCCCAAAGCCAACTCAATCAGCCTGAGCCCATGGAGATTGGCCGTGCCTCTCTGACTCCCGAGGAGCGTCGGCGCCGTCTAAGCTCCAACCTTTGCCTCTACTGTGGTGGTGAAAATCACCGTGTCGCCACTTGTCCGGCAAAAGCCGCAGCTCACCAGGTGTAGGGGAGATCCGGGTGAGCTCAACAAATCTTCAGTCTCCCTCCATCCGAAAAACCCTGCTTCATCTCCGCCTTCAGCTTTCTGACAAGACTCATACATTGGCCGCCCTTGTGGATTCCGGAGCCGAAGCAAACATCATGGACCCTGAGCTTGCACGGCAACTGGGCGTGAACCATCATCAACTGACACAACCCATTCCTGCACGAGCCCTGGATGGGCATCATCTTGGCACTGTCACTCATATCTCCACCCCTGTGACAATCCTGCTGTCAGGAAACCACCAGGAGTCCATCCAGTTTCACCTCCTACACTCACCTGGCCAACCACTCATTCTTGGATACCCGTGGCTCCGTCAGCACAACCCCCACATCGACTGGGAGACAGGAACAGTCCGTGAGTGGGGAAGGAGTTGTCACCAGACCTGTTTAAGGGGGGCCACCCTGCCCGTTCACCGGGAAAGACCTAGCGCTACCCCCGACATATCCAATGTTCCGGCCTGTTACCACAGCCTGAAAGAGGTGTTCAACAAATCCAAGGCGACATCTCTACCCCCACACAGACCCTATGACTGCGCGATTGATCTCCTACCTGGCACAGCACCTCCCAAGGGTCGTCTGTATTCACTGTCAGCCCCGGAAAGAAAGGCCATGGAGGACTACATTAATGACTCTCTTGCCGCCGGGATAATTAGACCGTCATCTTCCCCCGCAGGAGCGGGATTCTTCTTTGTCGGCAAGAAGGACGGTTCTCTTCGTCCGTGCATAGATTACCGGGGCCTGAACGACATCACGGTTAAGAATCGCTACCCACTGCCCTTACTTTCGTCTGCCTTCGAACTGCTGCAGGGAGCCACCGTATTCACAAAGCTGGACCTTCGCAATGCCTACCATCTGGTGCGGATGAGGGAGGGAGACGAATGGAAGACAGCGTTCAACACACCAACCGGCCACTATGAATATCTCGTCATGCCCTTCGGCCTCACCAATGCCCCAGCAGTTTTTCAAGCCCTAGTGAATGATATCCTCAGGGACATGCTAAATACGTTCGTATTCGTGTACCTTGACGATATTTTAATATTCTCAAAGACTCTGTCAGAACACACGCACCACGTCCAGTTGGTCCTGCGCCGCCTGCTGGAGAACTCTCTTTTCGTGAAGGCAGAGAAGTGCGAGTTCCATGCCAAGACCGTTTCATTCCTGGGGTATGTGGTGACTGAGGGCAGCATTCAGATGGATCTCACGAAGGTGTCGGCTGTCACTTCCTGGCCAGTTCCTGAGTCTAGGAAAAAGTTGCAACAGTTCCTGGGCTTTGCGAACTTTTATAGGAGATTCATCAGAAACTATAGCACAGTGGCTGCACCCCTCACGGCGCTAACCAGCACTAAACAACCGTACCAATGGACATCAGCTGCTGATAAGGCCTTCAATATCCTCAAGACACGTTTCACTTCTGCTCCCATCCTCCAGATGCCAGATGCAGCAAGGCAGTTTGTGGTGGAGGTAGATGCTTCGGACGTGGGAGTGGGTGCAGTGCTTTCTCAAAGAGCAGCTGAGGATGGCAAGATGCACCCCTGTGCCTTCTACTCCCGTCGGCTAACCCCTGCCGAATGCAACTACGACATTGGGAACCGCGAGCTGTTGGCTGTCAAGCTCGCCCTTGAAGAATGGCGGCACTGGTTAGAGGGGTCAAAGGAACCATTCGTAGTGTGGACAGACCACAAAAACCTGGAGTATATCCAAACAGCCAGGAGGCTGAACTCCCGTCAACAGCGGTGGTCTCTGTTCTTTACGCGCTTCAATTTCACGCTCTCCTACCGCCCGGGATCTCGCAACATCAAACCTGATGCTCTTTCCCGGATGTTTCAGAAGGACGAGACCACCGCCATGACAGCCCCCATTCTTCCCAGCCACTTTGTCGTAGCGGCCCTCACCTGGGAGATCGAGAAGCAGGTCATGGAGGCTCTTCGGGACCAGCCAGGCCCAAGCACCAGCGCCCCCAACCGTCTGTTTGTTCCAGCAAATCTCAGGTCACCTGTGATTCAGTGGGGGCACGAATCCCGTCTGGCCTGTCATCCCGGCATCACTCGCACCCTTCATCTGGTCCGCCAGCGGTTCTGGTGGCAGCGGATGAGACGGGATGTCCGAGAATTCATCCGAGCTTGTCCCACTTGTAACCGAAACAAGACCCCCAACCAGCCTCCTGCTGGGTTGCTGCAACCCCTACTCATACCCAAGAGACCCTGGTCCCACATTTCACTGGACTTTGTTACGGGCCTTCCGCCCTCTGACGGACACACAGTCATCCTTACCATTGTTGACCGCTTTAGTAAGATGACCCACTTCGTGCCCCTTCCCAAACTACCCTCTGCTAAGGAGACCGCCCAGGTGGTCTTGGAACATGTGTTTCGTATCCATGGCCTACCCCAGGATATAGTGTCAGACCGGGGCCCGCAATTCTCAGCAACCTTTTGGAAGGAGTTCTGTCATCTCCTTGGGGCCACCGCCAGCCTATCGTCTGGATTCCACCCGCAGTCAAACGGCCAGACTGAACGCATGAACCAGGAGCTGGAGAAGGCACAGGTGTGTGGCCTCCCAAAATCCCCGGGCCTGGGCTCAACACCTGCTCTGGGTGGAATATGCCCATAATTCACTCACCAGTTCCTCCACCGGGCTCTCCCCCTTTCAGTGTGTCTACGGGTATCAACCTCCACTGTTTGCCAGCCAGGAAGCGGATGCCACCTGTCCGTCTGCTCTTGCGTATGCCCGCCGCTGCCGCCGCACTTGGGCCCAGGCTCGCACTGTGCTCCTGAAGTCTGGAACCAGCTACGCCGTCGGTGCCAACCGACGGAGGACCCCAGCACCTACTTACCGGGTTGGTCAGAAGGTCTGGCTGTCTGCCCGGGATCTGCCGCTGCGGGTTGAATCACGAAAGCTGGCCCCTCGCTTCATTGGTCCTTTTCCTGTGCAGAAAGTCATCAGTCCAACGGCAGTCCGGCTTCAGTTGCCCGCTTCCATGCGGGTCCACCCCACCTTCCACGTCTCCAAGGTCAAGCCGGTCCATGAAAGTCCCCTGGTCCCTGCAGCTCCGGCGCCACCTCCTCCGCGCCTCGTAGATGGCGGTCCTGTCTTCACCGTCCGGCGGCTGCTCCGCTCTAGGCGAAGGGGTAGGGGTCTCCAGTACCTCGTTGACTGGGAGGGATATGGTCCAGAGGAGAGGACCTGGATCCCGGCCAGGAGGATAGTGGACCGGACCCTCATCACTGACTTCCACCGACTACATCCTGATCAGCCTGCAATCCGTAGGGGCCGTCCAAGAGGGGTCCCTAGCCGTCCTGCCCGCCCTGCTTCCTGTCCTGTGCCTGACCCTGCTCCTGTCTCAGTGCCTGTCCTGTCTCCCGACCGTGACCCTCCAGCTCCTTCTGAGGATGAGGATATTCACTCGGACCGCTCGGAGGAGTTCTGACCCGCCGCCTGCTCCCCTCCACCCTCCCGGCATGATGTTGTTCTTGGGACTTCTGGGGCCGTCCCTTGGAGGGGGGGTCCTGTCATGAGCACTCTCTCTCCCTGGTAGCAACCTTAATTGCATTCAATTCTCTGCCACTCTGCTCACTCTCTCCCTACTCTGCCTAACGAGCTCCACCTGGCTCCGCCCTGCTCTGCTCTTGTTACCTGGCCAGCTGCACTGCATTTCCTACTCACCATCCTCACCTTGCCTCACTATGTTCTAATTACTCTGCCAGCTGCACTGCATTTCCCCACTAACCTCTCCCAGTATATCAAGCCCTGTTTTTCAGCCAAGCCCTGTCAGATCGTCTTCAAACCCGGACCAGTAACCTGCCTGTCTGCGCTCTGACTCCTGTTTGTGATACCGATCCTTTCTTGACTGCCTCCTTGTTCTACTGCCCCGACTATCCCGACCTGCCTTCTGGATCTCGACTACTCTCCGATCTTCAGCCCCTCCGGTAACTCGATTCTGCCTTCTGTCTCTCACCACGATATTTGCCCAGCCCTGATCTGTACTTCTGCCTGCCATTCATATTGCTGTTGTGTGTGTGTTCCCCCAGGTCTCCGACCACCAGATGAGCGAGCCCAGACGCTTCACCACCCTCAGCCCGATACGCCGCTCCATCACTGGGGGACACACACACTAAGCACTTGGACTGGACACCCCCGGACATTTGGTGACCCCCGGAGCCCAGGTAACCCACAGGACCCTGAAAAACCCCAGAGCCCCAAGCACCCCTGGAACCCCTGACACCCCTGGCACTCCTAGCACCCCTGGAACCGGAACCTCCCAAGACCTCACAATCATCTCACTCCTCTTCCCCCCTGAAACCTTCAATAAAGAACTCTGAATTTGAACTTGCGCTCTTGGGTCCTCTTCTGTCCGTGACAAATCGCTGGTTTGTACAGCACAGCAAGATGAAGACTTTGGTGCAGAAAGGGAGACAATAGTTTTAAACAAAGAGAAACACAAAATAAATATTAATTTGCTACTGAAATCTAAATATTTAAAAAGTAAATTGCATACACTATATTGACCAATTACTTTGTACAATGATGGTGCTTCTTTGAACATTTGAATAGAGTATAGGATGTTTTCTTTACATACAGATATCAATGCAATGCCTATCATTGTAGTTGCCATTTGATTCAAGCTTACCTAATAAAAGGAAGAGCATCTGCACAGGCTGCATCAATTGCACTGACCGCCTCATTGATAGCAGTAATTACACTGTCCTCCTCCATGCTTTGTTTGTTAAATAAAGACTGCTTTAGTCATGCCAGACAACACTAAGATGTGCTGTGTGTGTGTGTGTGTGCGTGCGTGCGTACGTATGGTGAAGACAAAAGCGTTTGAATGAAAATGAAACCACAGTAAATAAACCAAGATTTCTATCATACAATAGGCCTGCATCAGAATGATTGAAAGTGGGCCACTGTATTAGTCACATAGCCTACTACCAGATATCCAAACCCTGAAAACTGAAAAAAAAAGAAACCCTGAATTTTTTTTTCTTTTTCTCTTTCTTTCTTTCTTTCTTTTAAAAATGCCATCAATAAGCCTAGTCCATTTTAAAGGCTCTTAATGTGAATCTCCAAAAGAAAGCATTGTTCTAAAAATAAATAAATAAATAAAACAAAATCAGAGTTGTGCACCTGGACATGAGACCTGGCTGCATTTTGAATGGAGTGCCCTGGAGACAAAAGATCCACGACCAATGCAAGGGGTCTGGGTGTTGAGAATCAGAGCTAGCTAATATGGTGTGATTTATCAAACACTGCTTGGCTGGCTGGCTGGCTGGCCGGCTGGCTGGCTGGCTGGAAGGTAAGACTTCGAAGCAATTGATTTTCTTCAAAGGTTCATTACTTCCATACGACCGCAGGCTTTTTTGTTTCACTGCTGATGGTGCAATCAACAAGCACGTGTTTTTAGCCAATACTACTAGCCCCGAGCTGCATAGCGGAGAGAGTGCTGGAGGAGAGAAGAGAGTATTTGCTGACATGATTTGGGCAGATTGATGTTTGCTACAGAGTTGAGTGAGTATGAATACTCTCGAGGAGGAGGCTTAATGCCAACTTATAGAGATTGTGTTTTTTTACACAGTGGATGGTAAAGAAAATTGTTCAATCAAACATAATAGTTTCACAAGATTTGTGATGTAATAATCTTTCCAATAAGCTTTGCTTTCATCTGTAAGTCACACATTGCACATACAGTCAGAATAGGACAATGACAGATTTACTTAAACACACACACACACACACACACACACACACACACACACACACACACACACACACACACACACACACACACACACACACACACACACAAATCCAATATCTTTGTGGGTTCCTCCCATCGACTTCCATTCATTAAACCTAACAATAGCTAAAGAATGCTAAAATGTGCCCACCAAAACAATCCCTAACTTTAACCTGTCAGTGAGGGAATGTTTTTATACTTTTACTTTTACCAGTAACAACAAAACTACCAAGAAAAACGTTATTTGATTTGTGATGCCCAAAATGTGGGCCCCAAACAGTACAATTTTTCACCATTTTACTACTTTAGTGGGGACATACAGTATGGCCCCCAAAATGGTTGTTAGGTGTGTGTGCACACACAAATACAAATACAAGTACAAAGCCTTTTATTGTCGTTATACCAGTACAAAGTATGAGATTCACTCACACACACACACACACACACACACACACACACACACACACACACACACACACACACACACACACACACACACACACACACAATTCTATGCTGTTCTCCCTTTAATGTGTTTACTATGAATCAGTGACTGAGTCATATCAGAGAGAGAGAGAGAGAGAGAGAGAGAGAGAGAGAGAGAGAGAGAGAGAGAGAGAGAGAAGGCGTGACCCTGTCTGTCTGGATGTGGTGGCCCAGTGGAACTAAAGGGATGATCCTCTCTCTCATTTCACCTCAGTTGCACATAAACCCAATCCGTACATTCTGCAGTGATACTTCAACACTCAGCGAGCTGATTTTTACACTCTCTGTGTCGATCCCAGTCTTTATTCAGTGCTGAATTCACACTGCAACTTTGTGAGTGCTGGGAAGATGCAGCCTGGGGCCACAGTGACGTCACTGGATCTGCTACCATCCACCACCACCGGCAATCATGCGCTAATGGATGGTGGCCGAGGAGTTCAGTCATGCAGAAGAAAGCCCCAGTGGATTTCATCTCCACAGTAGCTCAGATATGCTATATGGCGTTTCAGAGATTAAAGTCTTAATCGTATCCTTCATAATTTGGAGGATGGTCACAAAATATGCTTTGGATATGACATAGGCTTGTTATGATAGGCCTATTTGCTTTTGTTTGTTTGTATTATCTTTGTTTTATTTAATGCGTCCTAATCATAAAATGTATCATAGTAAGATGTGGGGCATCCATCGCCTACAGAGGTATTGGGGGCTATTTGCGCGCACGCACACACACAGACACACGCACGCACGCACGCGCGCACACGTACATACAGTAGACACGCATGCAAACATATACATTGATTGCTAAACTGATATGTATGAACACACCAACTGCCTTGAAAGATTTTGCCCTTCAGATGTGTGTCTAAATGTAGTGCAAGCCTCGCAATACTCATTTAGGCTATTTCGAATATGTATGGCATGGATTTTCTTCGTAAGTGTGGCACCTGCTTTTTAGGGAGATCTATTGTGTCCAGTCAGTCGCACACAGCGAGCGAGGAGGGTTGACGTCTCAGAGCTGTAACTCAAACGCGATTGGTCCTCTGCCTAAAATTGAATCCTTGCCAATTTGTAAACAAGATTCGAGCGGCGCGGACATTCACGCACTGCTGACAACCACGCGAGGGTTTCACCTGCCCCAGCAAGAGCCATATGAGCGGTTGGCACGAGGCGCTCGTTGACTGTATATCTACATTTTTTTGGAGTTCTTTGCGTCGTCAATGCGCACCGGAGACACTGTAAAAAAAAAAAAAAAAAAAAAAAGGAGCAAGGCAACACGAAATGGACCTCAATCAAAATGTCAAATACAAAATTGTGGTGGTCGGGGACAGTCAGTGTGGAAAAACCTCATTGCTTCACATCTTTGCAAAAGACAGTTTTCCAGAGGTAAGCTACCGCTTTAAAATCTTTGACCTTCACGGAATGTTGGACTTGGAATGCTGCATGCAGTGGTTTCGGATTATAGCCTACATCTTGGAGTAACCTAATGAAACTCTTTTAAACTTATCCCATAGTCTATAACTATAGCCAACTATAAATGGTACGTGTGTGGATATTGCTGTGCGTTATAACTGTGCATTGGTTCATCATTAATTGTATAGCCTAATAAATAAAGCCTACCCTAAAGACGCCGCATTGAGTCAATGTATTGGGACGAATATAAATTCACGTGTTCACGTTTGTTTTCACGTCCAGAGCTACGTGCCAACAGTGTTTGAGAACTACACTGCCAGCTTTGACATCGACGGAAAGCGAATTGAACTTAGTTTGTGGGACACCTCAGGTAGGTTCACTGTCTCTGTTGCGCATAGTTGAAATGTAAAAGCCATGTGTGTAGCAGGTCTTTGATGGACCACATCGGTGGCTGAAACATTTGCTAACTGAATTGGTCGGTGTGGAAAACAATTTCTTAGCATGCAGACTGTCTTTTGAAGCTTGTGATGTAGGATAGGTATGTTGTAGCCTATGTCACCCCTGTCGACATTGTATTGAAACAATGCCAGGATTTCAGAAACCAGAATTGCGTAAATGGATTCGGAACAACACTGCAGATTCATCAGTTATTTCAAATGATGTAAAGGCTAGGATATGCCTAGGGTTAGGGTAGTTATTGGTGTGTGTGTGTGTGTGTGTGTGTGTGTGTGTGTGTGTGTGTGTGTGTGTGTGTGTTTATTTTATTTATTTATTTTTAATCTAATTTGTGTTTCAGTGAGAGGAGATGGAATTTAGACTGAACATCTTGTTCCCCCCCACAGTAGCCTACCTTGTACTATACTCACACTATTCCATTATTGGTGACATAGGCCAAGGTCTACTAATTACAGTAGTCAAAGGAATGCCTTTTTAAAAATACCCTTTAAAATAATCAGGTGTATAAAACGTGGTGGTATAGGCTAGTAGGTCTGCTGGAGCTAAAGTGCCGTACTCCTCACAGGCTGTGGCCTTTCATGTGGTCAGCTGCGCATCCACTTAGCCGCACAGCTCAGCGGTTAATTGGGCACAGCATCATCCGCTAAATGTGTATCGCCACGGGCCCCCTCTGGCCCCCATTAGCTTTAATAATTTAAAGTGATGCAGGTGGTGCAGCCGGAACACTCACTCAGCCAAACACCTTTCACTGATTTGAGTCAATGAGCTTTTAGGCAAAAATGTGCCCCTCCTCAAAGTCATCTGGGATAGATAGATAGATAGATAGATAGATAGATAGATAGATAGATAGATAGATAGATAGATAGATAGATAGATAGATAGAGAGAGAGAAATAATGAACAGGCCAAATCATCATCCTTCTCATTAAAATCATAACAAAGCTCTTTTTTTTATTGTGGTTCATTCACAAAAATCACTTAGGCTACTAAATCTGAAGCACTCACAGAGTGCAAACCTCCCCCAAGGCCATGGGGTAACTGATGCCATAACATCTACACGCTGTCGAATCCTATGCCTGCAATATAATATAGCTTACAATCGGAATACGATCGTTTCATAGAACATTTGACTATGTTACACCATATTTTTTTCCAAGCCTTTCTGCCTTCTTTTAGTTCCCGCCCTATCCCGCAATGGTGAAAAGTCTTTTTTGAAAATTCCTGGATCCGGATTGTGATCCGGATCACCACCAACATGTAATCACTTGTTCCTTTTGTCATTTCCAACAACTCCAAAATGTCATCAAATCCGTTCATAACTTTTTGAGTTATTCTGCTGACAAACAGACAGACAGACAGACAGACAGACAAACAAACCAAGACGACTGAAAACATAACCTCCTTGGCGGAGGTAACTATGGCTTCTTATTTATAGGTGTCTGTGCAGAAAATTCTCATTCACTCAGGTCACGTCCTTCCAAATGCAGCGTAGTTCAGTTGGGGTTATGCTAAGTTATCACACTAATATGGCAGTCATGCATGCCGCTACGACTTAAGCCTCTTAAAATGATTTTTAGATATCTGCGTTTCGTTTCCCCCCTCACCTTACCTCAACTCTGCTGGGATGAGTAAGCAGTGGAGTTCATTTGTGGGGCCGAAGCTCAGACACAAAATGATTAGTCAGTCACTAGCATGATTCATTCATGAACAAGTCAAGGGAGCAGATGTTTCCAAAAACAGGCTGTCATACCAGTGAACCTGTATCACAGTCAGCTGATTCTGATCTGGTTGGATCAAATTTGTGGCAGCAGATTTTACTTTTTATTTCCAGTAACACTTTACTTTAAAGGGTTACTGTTACAATATACACGTATATCTAAGTAAATGAAAGATGAATCACCGCACACTGGTATCTTTGCTGGTAGTTTATTTGGTGAACAACGCGTTTCGTGAACCTGATGAAGCAGTAGCGAAACGCGTTGTTCACCAAATAAACTACCAGCAAAGATACCAGTGTGCGGTGATTCATCCTTCATTTACTTGGATTACTCTTACTGCACATCACCAGCACCTGGACAAGTGGTTGTGCACAGGGACGTTACTTTGAATACACGTATATCTATTCAAGTCCAGATTAAAATGTTACACTGTGTGTACCAAAAGGCTCACTCATAATTGGTCAAACACAACACATTGTCCTCGCAATAATACCTTGTGTGTTGTGTGTAACGTGTTTTACAGGTTCGGCCTACTACGATAATGTTCGGCCCCTATCCTACCCAGATTCTGACGCGGTCCTCCTCTGTTTTGACATCAGCAAGGCAGAGACTCTGGATAGTGTCCTGAAGAAGGTGAGCATTCCAACGGCTGTAGCGCTTCCTCCTTTTACATAAACCCAGAGCCGTATAACCCATCCTTACGGAGATGTCTGGCATGAACTTCTGTTGGCCTTGTTGCTTGTGTAATGATTGTGGGTTATTTTTTTTACTTCTGAACTTTTTCTGTAAGTAATGTAGCACTATCAAGTGTGATTAATAGGCCATTTTTTTGGCGTTCTTTTAGATATACACTGTATTTTGACCTTGCTGCCTGTTGAGTGCTTTTAACTACGTATATTTTCATTTCGTTAGCGTGGTTACACGATCTACATTAAACGGCATGTATTTTATTTAGTTGATGGTATGCACTTTATATACAGCTAGGACACACGTTTGGACAATCCACTGAAGCTCACTCAAAACATAAACAGACTTCTCTCTCTCTCTCTCTCTCTCTCTCTCTCTCTCTCTCTCTCTCTCTCTCTCTAGTGGAAGCCTGAGGTGACAGAGTTTTGCCCCAACACACAGATATTTCTGGTTGGATGCAAGTCAGACCTTCGCACGGACCTGTCCACATTAGTCGAACTTTCAAATCACAAACAGATACCAGTATCATATGACCAGGTGAGTATGACTGGCTTGGAATATCTAGTTCCATGACCATTCAGAGATTGCCTAATAACACTTACAAACCCACTTACAGTATAAATGGCATTATTTATTTCATGTTGTAATTGTTAGTACAACTATTATGTATCAGTCAACATGTATTACGGTATGTACTTACTGTACACTGTACATGCCTAAACCTTCAGTCCCACTGAAATAGATAGAGTGTATTGTTTCTGAAAAAAACTGCCACCAATATGATCCAAATTGCTCACAATTTGCTGATTATAAAACGGAAACTGCACAGTAGCCTACAGTAACTGTAGACCAGCTACTCTGTGAACTGCTATTGGAAGGAGACTGTAGCATATTATTTTACGTCTACTTTTACTTTTGACATGTCTGCTAATCCTAACCCCAACCCTGAGGTACAGTGCAAATACAAGTTACAGTCATTGTTACATCATTTGTCACACTGTGATTAAACCATGTAACAGCAGGCACATTTAAACAGTGTTTACAATCAAGCACTTTCTGTGCCGTAGGCTTCAAGCACGGCCAAGCAGATCTCCGCGCCGTACCTGGAGTGCTCGGCCCTGCAGTCTGAGAACAGCGTGAGGGACATTTTCCACGTGACCACGCTGGCCTGTGTCACCAAGGGCCACAAGAAAGCCAAGCACCACCACCATCCCTCCGGCAGCGCCAAGTCCAGCTCGGCCAAGGCCACCAAGAGGAACTCTCACATGCCGGCTCAGATGCCCGGCCTGGCCGCCGTGTCTGCCTCAGAGGCGCGCAAAAACAAAACCTCAAGCTGCATCGTCATGTGAGGTACAGAACACGGGACATTTTGCGGTGTTAATGCAACTCTAAGGGAGAAGAATCAACACTAGATAAGGTCTTCTCTCTATGTGCTGAATTATAACAACAAAATGTAAGAGCCACTTCTTTCCTCCGTTCCATGTGCTTTTGATGCGACTGCTATGGGACTTCCAAGGTTAGTCAAGCTGGACCTGGTGAGAAGCGGTTATGGTGCAGTGAAGAAAGCATGGGACAACACAATCCTACTGTACTTTTACAGCATGGGACAACACAATCAGTGGTTCCTACTGTGCTTTTACAGTAGCCTGGCAAGCGAGACCATGACATGAGGCAACATTGTCTACATGTGGGGAGTTATGGACCTAAATGTGTTCATGAGAGAAAAAAAGCCTCACAACTCCGCAGAACATGGCGGTAGCCTAAGACAAATCTAAGGTGATCTTGGCACGGTTTGTGCGTCTATGGAGGAAAAAAGGGAGAAAACATCCATCCTGATTTTGTAAAACTTGAGGAAAATAGAACTCTGGCTTTATCTCAATATCTGTCTCCAGATGCTGCCTCTGGCCTTGTGATTGAAGGCTCAACTTCATCTAAGACCTTGCAATACATCAAAAGGTGACAGGACAGTAGCAGCAGAGGGCCTGCGTGTGGTGCTTCATTCCCCCATCCTCCTCCTGTGTATCTTCCAAGGGAAGAGTGGTGACACAGAGGATGTAGGAATCCACTGGAGGAGTGATATTGGGATGGAGCCTGCAGTAAGTGTGATTCAAGGACTGCAGGACACCTGAATGTGAGTCACCTCAACCTCATCGACCTGTGGGAGTAATTTCGTGTCTTAATTCCTCCACGTCTTACAGGTATTGGCATATTTATTGACCGACCGGCCGCCGAAACTAAAGCCAAGCTTGAGCAAAAAACATCAGAGACAACGGGTGGAAAGTCAAGTCCTGGCAAGAAGACCTGGCATGGACTCCGGAGGTGTTGTTATAAGTCAGTCTTCATTTACGTGTGATAGAAAATAGTGACATGCCATCACTGTGATCGAAACCTTATTTTGAACCTGTTTCTCCACTGATTTTTATTCGTTTTTTTATATGTACTGTATATATTTTTGTTTTGGGGCATTTTAGCCCCATTGAGACAGGACAGTCGAGGATGGATACAGGAAATAAATGGGAGAGAAAGATGGGGAAAGGTTGGGAAATGTTCCAGGCAGGACTCGAACCTTGGTCCCCAGGGCCATACAAGCCGTAGGCTCTCCATTTATTGCACTGCTAAAACAGTAGATTTTTAAACCACTCTTCTAGGATGCTGTACTGTACAATTTGCCTTGCAGATCCCCTGCTCTTTTGTATTCAAATATGTACAGTACCAAAGAGAATCATCACGCTTTTTGGTGACACCCAAACCGTTAACTTCAACAGTAGCTCGACATTATAGTCTGAGCTGCGGTTTTGGAACATGACTGTGGATCGCTCTAACAGAAGTTTCTGTTGAAAAGGTAAAGCCTTTTGTGACTCACCATCATGCCAGACGCTCAGACTCCAAACCTCAACTTTTAGTGCCTCAGTATGTGGGCGTGTGGACTTTATGTGTTGGCAAGTTGTTGGACTATAGTTTTCAGAGTGAGGAGTCTGCACACTTAGAATCCTTTTTGTTGTATTTAAAACACAACAAAAAGGATTCTAAGTGTGTGGACTTCTCACTCTGAAAAAATACAACAAAAAGGATTCTAAGTGTGCGGACTTCTCACTCTGAAAACTACAGTTGACCTTTGTCCTGCACCTTTTCCTGGGATGTGCATAATCCTCTCCTTCAAAGTTGTTGGACTATACCACAAGTCTGTCTGTCAGTCTGTCTGTCTGTCAAAACCAGTGAATGAACAGCTATGCAATAGGCTATGAGCCAGACTCTGATCAGCACATGGCTAATGTGTGCAAATCATTTCACCAAAGTTGTGTTCTTTCCTCTGTGCTCTGACCTCGTAGGACTACCTTGATAAAGTTAGTTTTTATATTGGGCATTTATTTAACATTTAGCATAAAAATGTGACATTGGCCATTCATTTAATTAAAAAAAAAATGTGATATTGGGCTGTCATTTAACATTTACAGTAACATGACGTGATGTACTGTATCTGGAAAAATGGTGGCACATGAGGACATTTGTCTATGATTCAGAGTGGATCTGACAACTAGTGATTTTTGATATCACATTTGAATTTTGAATATTAAATGGAAGTCCAATATAAAATGTACTTTTGTGAAAGTTGGAAATGAGGCACTAAGTCGATGGATGGAGGAAAGGACACAAGTTTGTGGAAATGATTTGCAACCAGTTTCTTACTTTTTTTCGCTGGCATTTTGTCTGTCATGTGTCTCTGCTGTAATGGTATCTTGTAGTCATCAAAATGCACTGCTGTCATATTCGGTAGAGACAACAATTACTTTTCGTATTCTGGAGTGGAAAGAAACTTTGTCGTTTGGCCCACTCCACCACACCTGTAAATGAATTTGGGTTATTTATTTAACTTAGATGTATGTACTGTACATTTGGCATGTTGTGTACTTTAATACATTTCTGCCCAGGTTATGAGTGGTTTTATGAGTGGCAAGAGTGTGTGCTGCCTTGTTTGGTGCACAACTGCATACATGAGAAAGGAGATTTTTGGTCATTTTTAGAAAAAGCAACATGACATTTTACCTACAGTACATAATAAAGGCCTCACTGATTTTGGATTCTTCTGATTATCTGTTGTCAGAATATAATATCAGGCTGCCAGGCTTTATACACTTTTAAATATTGTGTCAGAACTGTCAACGTACAACTTTTACATGAAATAGCGTCTAGTGAAATGGTCACTTGGTATATTGCGCTTAATGGTACATGAGTTTGCTAGATGTACATCAGTTCGGATGTACATCAGCTTTTGTGGAAGTCACTGATCCCTAAGAGACCCACTGTGGGGACCAGACGCCATGAGAAAAACACAGCACCCAGATCGGTTCCGTATCCAAACGTCCAAGCAACAGCGGCTGGCTATAGCTGGCTGTCTTCGAGCCACTTACTGCGCTTCACGGACCATAAAATGGAAAAACCTTCCTGTCTTTGCTTTTCACTTCGTGCTGCCAGATCTGTCACGGTGATGGACTATCGACTGGGCCTGCTTTCCGTGCTGTCTTATTCCCACCAGCCCACGCGTCTGCCCTGGTATACTTTACAGCTCATTGTAGTGTGATGCGGAGATTTGGATTGGCTGATGTGCTTTAAGTTACGACGACACTGTAGGAGTCGGACGTGTGGTTTATTGCAGCTTGCACAATATTGAATACGCTAAGGCCCGCGTCAATATCCCCAGACGAATAGCGTAAAGAAGAGGGGATTGTTCTCTTCATCTTTTCTCCTCCTCCTCTCTTTCTCTCTTTCTCTCTCTCTCTCTTTCTTTCTGTTTGTCTTTCCCTCCATCTGTATATCTATTTATATGTTTCCTTCTTTCTCTTTAAGTCTTCTCTCTGTATGTCTCCCTTTCTCCATTTTCTCTCTGTCTCTTTCTCTTTCTCTTTCTCTCTCTGTCTGTCTCTCTCTCTCTCTGTCTGTCTCTCTCTCTCTCTCTCTCTCTCTCTCTCTCTCTCTCTCACCCACACACATACATACACACACACACACTTGCACACACTCCCTGGGTGTGTCTGTCTGTGTGTAGCTGGCCCAGCCCCGCATTGTATTTCCATAAAGCATGTGAGTCCCGGTGCATGACAGCATCCCTGGTGCTCGTGCCATTATCTCCTCCTAATCCTCCTGCTCCTCCCGTGCCATATGCGACCAGCCCCTCCAGTGCCTCATCCACGCGCTGCTCTTTACCTCCTTTCCTTTCTTTCTTCGTTCCCCCCTTTCCTTCCTTCCCTCCTTCCTTCCTTCATTTCTTTCTTTCTTTCTTTCTTTCTTTCTTTCTTTCTTTCTGTCTTTATTCTTTCTTTCTTTCTTCATTCCTTCCTTGACTTTTTCTTTCGCCCCTTTCCTTCCCTCTCTTCCCTTTCTTTCTTCCTTCTTTTCCTCCCGCCTTGCCTCCTCCCTCCGTTTCTTCCATCTATCATACCCTTCTTTTCCTTCACTCTCTTCCCTCTATCGCTTTCTTCACGGCCTTCCTCCATGTTTCACGCTTTCTTTCCCTCTCCCTCCCTTTCTTCCCTTCCCCCCCCCATGCTTCCCTCCTTTCCTCCATCTTTCTTTCCCTTCCTTTCCTCTATTTCTTTCTTCCCTCTTTTCTCCCTGTCCTTCATCGGCCGACAAGATAAAGTGGACCCGTGGTGTGGAGGCAAATGAAACGCCCATTCACTCCCCTCCACTCCACATTTCTTCAATTCACAAGGCATTGGCCCGTCGAGAGCGACACACAAAGCTGACTACCACCCCACTACAGGCTTCTCCTTCTTGCCCGTCCGACTGCACACATCGCCCTGTGAGTGGGCCTAATGAGCTAGCACAGAGGGTGGTCGCCACCACCACTACCACAGCACCAGCAGTACCAGCCCATATCTGACAAGGGGAAAACAGAGGCCCAGGACGTGGGTGGGTGGCTGAGATTTACAACATAAGAGGGCCAATTTTCTGACTGTAAATTGTATTTCTCTCTCTCTAAACAAAAAAATAGACAAAGATATGAAGGACCTATCACTGAGGCACTGCTGGCTTGTAAAATACCTCATCCTATTCATCTCTTTTCATCTTTCAACTATTCGTCACTTTCTCGTGTCTTTTATATTTCCACTGAAAGGAAAGAAGACAAACACACCAGATGGAACTTCTGTGCTAGGGTATTCATATCTCAAGATCATTATAGGCAAACGGCTTGGTGTGTAAACAAACATTGAGCCGTGGTGGTGATACGTGACACAAAGTGGCTTCAGGATTACACGTAGCAGCGCATGGCACAGTACACTCCCTTTTTTACCTTCACAGTGTAAATAGGAAGACGGGCATCGGCGCCTCTTTCTTTTCTTTTCTTTTCTTTTCTTTTCTTTTCCTCTCTTTTCTTTTCTTTTCTTCTCCTCTCTTTTCTTCACAGGGCCATTGATGCCAAGGCTCTAATTACTGAGATGCAGCAGCGTGCCAGATCTGGACCCGAGGGAACTCGTCGCTGGAGGCAGAAAGACAAATAGCAAACTGTGAGAGAGAAGACAAAATGCTGGGTGTTGGGACTGAGTGGTGGTGGTATTTTAGGGCCTGCCTTTTGGGTCTTGTTGAGTAGGTGTTGAGTGTGTTGACTAGTAGTCTGCAGCATGATGTGAGCCCACAACAAAAACAAAAAAAGAATGGTCTTGTTACCAGTGTGTCTGTTTACTGGGAGTGGGAAGGAAGCATTGAGTTCACACTTTCCAATTATGGGGGGAAAAAACAAGTTCATAGCTTGACAGGACATACACACAGGGCCGGCCCAAGCCTTATTGGGGCCTAAGCAAAATTTCATCCGGGGCCCCCATGTCACCACCTGCTCAGCATCAGATGCATCATAAGTTTAATTTCCTTGCACAAGTGAGGGGTAGGAGCTAAGGATTTACGTAGACTACAAGTAGATTGTGTACCCAGCATGTAATGCACTTCTAGGAGCAAAATATCTCAAACAGAAAGCCATTTATCACAAAGGAACATCTTACCTAAGCCATCGCACAGTTCGCTTATGCCTCGGCCCGCCCTGCATACACATACAGTGCTTAATTTGTAAATCTTAAGGTACCGGAACGCAAAACACGTATGACATCACATCGACGATGAGTTGGACAGAGGTCCCGGAACGCACAGAAAAACTATTATTACGCAAACGAATAAAACGGGGAAAAATTAGATGCAATTCCCTACATTTTAACGACATTGAGTCCCATGTCAGCTCATACCCATAGGCCTACTTTTGTTTCTTAATACAAGACGGTTGGCAATCCAATGGCTATTTTAAACAACAGCCATAGCCTATTAAATGCTGTAATGACAACAACAACCAATATTTTTTTGTTTGATCGCTAACTTTATGCTTAGTAGTTTCGTGCAGTGCATGGAAATTATGCTTTCCCCATGAGGTGAAAAGAAACCGAAGCGGTCTTCTACTAGTCTACCTATTGAAAGGACAGTGCATGGCTGTCCAATTCTTATCCTTTCCCGTATTCACACAAGGTTGGCGTAGGCCTATTAAACGTTAAATCCACGCTTTGTTGGCGACTTTGTTGCATATAATTTGGGTAATCCGCATGTGCTGTTGCGATATGCCACTTCACTGTTTCAAGGGCTCGCGCACTGATGGTAAGCGAGCTGCGATTTTCTGGGCTCGCGCACTGATGGTAAGCGAGCGGCGATTTTCCCCGTAGACTTGACTTTTCACACTGACTGTCTGCTCGCGCTGCGGTCCGGTTGAAAATCCCTCCGACCAATGTTTTATTTGGAGCGTGTAGGCCCTATTTGAATGAAATATCACCTTGTCTTTGCTGTTTTCGTGCTCAAATTGACTTGTAAGCAACTGTCGGGTCTTGGGAGAGAAGGAAACGCGCGCGCACACATGCTGAGCGCTCGCCAGCCGAGGAAGATCTCATCCTCTCACCCAGGCTGTCTTTTTCGCTAGGCTACATGACTGATCAATGCACCAAACGCAGCCCAGGTGCCACTAGAAATTAGTATGTCCAAAACCTTGTGCCGACCAAAATTTCATGAAAACTTTTAAACAATGTTTGGCACAGCCAGGCTTTCCATCTCATCGCGCATATGAACAAACAACAAGAGAGGGGCAACTTCACGTAGCCTACATTTAGTCAGATAGTAGGGATGGAAATGTAGCCTAGTAGATCTATAGTTATGATTCTTAAATGTATGGGACAAGCAGTAGGCTACCAATTGTGCTTCCTCCACCAAAATAGCCACGCAAACGCTGGACTTCTACTGCAATAAAGTGGGGAGGTCGCGACTTTCGTCTTGAATGTTGCTAAATTTTAACTTGGCCTCCTCCATGCTTGCAGACAAGTCCCCAAAAGCACTTCAGAATCATCTCCCTTTCACTCAGACAAACACACTCTCATACACTAGTTTTGTGAGATGGCTTTGTTTTCCATTGGAAATCCAATATGTCGAATAATTATAACTTACATGCCCGTGCGTCGCGACGATCAAATATGTCGATAGTTTTTTTTTCAGTCGGTGCGCGTGCCTTCAGCTCTACCATATTGTAACGGTGCAGCCGACTGTAGGGTATTTTTAAGTTTTAAAGGTTATGAGTTGGGCGTCAGGCAGCAATAAGACTGTCTTTGGTTTAGCCTCGTTACCTTTCCAAATATGAATTAAAAAACACTGACCAACACATAAGAACTTAGATCAACACAACGAACATCTTTTCTCATTTTTTCAGTAGTGCACTTTTGCAAACCCTTGTTTGCAGACTTGCGCGCTCGGTCTCAATTTGGAACAGCGCACATCAGTGTCTGGCTTTAGCATTCAGAAATGGTGGTCTTCTCTGCGTGCACACTTCATGGTTCCTTCTCGCTTGCTCACTCGGCTTGTGGTTGTTGCGATCCTGACAGTCTCAACCCCAATTTAGGCCTATAGGCTGCTCGGTGAGATGGGAAATGTAGCGAACATGGGATAATACTGCGCTCTCACTCCTGAGGAGGCAGAGATAGTCCGTTACAATATATAGCCTCTATATATTTTTTTTATTCATTCACGAGGTTCCGGATCAGCCATAATAAGTCCCGGAACACAGGGGGGTCAAAATTACGAGGTGGGGGATCCTGTTCCGGCATGATCCGGCTCAAATTAAGCACTGCATACAGTGCTTAAAATGTCCATCCATTTCTCCTATGTCTTCTCCCTTAACATCGTAATGCCAGAAGCATTCTGACATAATACCACCAGAACCCCCCAAAGAAAAAACCTGTGGATGTAAATCACCAGTGCTAATTGAAAGTCACCCCTTGTCTCTCTCTATCAATAAGAAAAAGTCTGCATTACGCTGTTGTCGCCTTAGTTGCTAAGACAGCGCTAGAGACAAAGACGGGGGCCATCGACTCATTGCCATCGACTCCCTATTGACCTTTTGACTTTCACGGATCTCCGCCGCCACCGCACACAAAGGAATGTGATCATTAAGCGTAGCCACCGTGGCTGTGGGGGTTGAGGTGCAAGGGGATGGGGGAGCCCACGGCCCCCAGGTCCCGGCTCCCCATAGCAATCGATTGGCTATATAGCCATGCTGTGGTCAATTAACCTGAGATGCTGTCACTTAGAGCGAACCTTTTCCATGTCAGCTGTGGCTGCTGTTGACCGCTGTGTCTCCTCACCTCACCTCACTTCACTTTGCGGCGTCCAATCCAATCATTACACTAGCACACACATGCAGTGTGTGATCGACCGTATTGACCACAACCAATTGCAGGTTTTTGTGTAGCTGATGGATTTTTGAAGAGATGGTGCTGTGGTGTACGATATAATAGAGTACATGTACACCACAGTACATTATAGCACTGTATATGCAGTGATGTTGTAATGAAGAAACGCTCATACCAATAAAACTAATGAGAATAAATAATGAGAAATATTGCACATGGAGTGCAACACACAGTACTGTACAGTATACACAGGTCACTGTTAGCCCTATGGAAAAATATAATGGAACCATCGTATTTGGATGAGTTCTCAGTTCTGTACACAACCATATATGCTATCCATTATTTTTTCAAAACTCTGTGAAAGAATCCATGAACCTTCCATGGCCCTACTGAAACATATGTATGTGTAGGTGTAGGGCTTCAGCTGCTGAGAAAACACACACACCACAGGACCAAAGAGATTTACAGATCGGGGAAGATATGAGGGCTAACCTTTATGTAACATGCAAAGGCTGAGCTGAACCTCAGGCATGAGGGAGGAGTACAAGCCAAGGTCAAGTTCATGTTCAGTTTTTCATGCATGAAACAGCACATAGATACACAGTCAACACAGATACAAACATATACCATAGGCTGCAAAGATGTGACATACTGTACATTAGATCATGGGATTTGAACACTTGCTTGGGCCCTCGTGCAAGGCAGAAGCATGAGAACATATATAGTAACACAACACACATGTATACCTCACTGATTCTATCAAATTTGTAAGAGATTATTTCACCTTCAATGAGTCCTGGTATGCTATAACACTTGTCATGGTAGCGCGATAGGAAACACGTCAGACAGAAATAACTGGAAATAAAGCTGGAGTAAAGCTGCTTGGAATCATTCCCACCAAAGAACATCACATTCATTAGACATTTCAAAAAGGAGGAAATGCTGGCAATGTACAGTGTTGAATGCATGTGTTTGCATGACACGTATACAGACTTACAATAACTGTTTGTAAGTGAGACTAATACACAGTAAGTGTTCCAAAATCTCCCGTCTTATTTGGGTATTTTCGCAGGTGATAAAGGGTCATCTGATATCCATGGATTCAACTCAGTTGACCAAGAAGTGACTTTGGTCAAGCACAGTATATATAGAATAATATAGGGTATGTTATCTCTTGAGCTTGTATTTTAAAATAAAAAATGGCCCCAAAACACAATTTCATTAATATGAGACACCCAGCCTGTTTTTATCTGTGTGTGTGTGTGTGTGTGTGTGTGTGCGCGCGCGCGTGCATGCGACTGTTCCTGTGCATATGTGTGCACATATGCACATCTCTTTGTGTTTTGCTGAGGGGTCATAACCGTAACCTCTCCGAGCTGACAATATGCTGGGAGCAATTTAGAGGAGAAACATCAGGAGGCATCGGGAGGAGGCCAAAGATGCCATTACAGGCTGCGGTCCCCCAGGGGGCCAATGAGGCGACGGCAAGAGGCGCTGACATCAGCAGGGGACCACAGGCATCATGGGAAATAAAACATGCACAGGGGCGTGCAGCACAAGTCTTTACTTTATTTTTTTCTTCAGGGGTGGAAAAGTACTTCACAAATGTAAACCATTACCCGTTACTGACAAAAGACAGTAAAATTCACCAGCAAAATAATTATTGTCTGACTAAATATCATATTTTGCCAGCATTTGGCAAGTGGCCTGTGTCAATTTCCATTCTCCTGAGAAAAGACAGGATGGGGGATGGAGAAGAGAAGTCGATGTGAAGGCACAGCACAAATCTTTACTTTCAATCATCCCTAAATTGCTCACATCCATACATACAGAGTAGTAATTATGTTCCACACCACCTGCCCCTGTGTCTTAATGGGCAATTATAGCCCCACTATGACTGCATACATTGACAATTTGGTCTGATGTGATTAATAGAGCCGTATAGTGTAGGCTGGGTGGGAGCCAGGCCGCACGCCGCTGCTGTTGTTTGTTTGATGTAATTATGTGTTATCTGGAGGATATTGAAAATGACATTGTGGCCCAGGCGCACAGTCGTTTTGTTGAATCATTTTCTTCGTTGCGTTCTGGAATTTTGATGAGCATCTCATTTCATGGCGTCCACACATTGTTTCACATCCGAAGATTTGATGTTAACTTGGTGCAGTTTGTATTTGGGTCTTTGTACAAAAGACACTTGAAGAAAATAAGATAGCATTGCAAACACTATCACTTTTAACATCAGTTGAGCCATATGCTTTTGCGTATTTTGATCCTATTTGATCATTTTATCAGTGAAAATAGGATCATGTCCACTAGGAGTGGCTGATGTGGCTTTTAATTTCATGTTTACCCATAACTTATTCATTTGAGTGAAACGAAGGCATGCAAGCATGTATAATTGACATATGAAAAAAGAATTACGTTACTGAATGTGAATCTGAGTTATGGGGCAGATCCACAAGTTTAATAATGAAAAAAAGAATGACAAGAAGACAAGAAGAACTGAGCACGATCCACCTCCTCATTCTGCCGATCCACAAGTTGCAAAATATTTCCAGTTTACTTACCCTCTGAGTTAGGACACATTGCCCTTTTATTTTACAAGTATTTCATAACACACTGTAGATAAGTTTGTCAAATAGGCTATGAAAAATGGTGCAGAGGCCAAGCCATAGCCTTTTATCTTTACAAAGGGAGAGCAAGAACATAGCAAGTCCTAACTCCCAACAGCAGATGGGTGGAAACAATGTCAGTGACTCACCAGAGTATATGACATCAATATGCATTAGTTTGATCTCTTAATTCATCCCAACATTCCATGTTGGAACATTCCAAACAACTTCGTTTCATTTGGACTCTTGTGTGTATGCCAGTGGTGATTACATAAGTACTGTAGAAAGAACAAGATCCTCAAACAACCTGTAGAGTTTCTTTGCCACTCAAAGTCAAAGTGCAGTAACTAGGGCCTACATATTTTGTAAAAATTGACTTTAGACGGAACACCTCCTTCCCCTTATGACCAAGTCGTATGGTGCCTTATGTGTCCCGTTCTAGAGATAGGCCTATTGCTCTGTCAAATTGGTATCCAACTTGATACAATACAAACCTTTTTCTCGGTTGAAATGCTGGTGTAGTTACTACCCTTTCCCTTTGTAGGGCAGCATTGTAGGGGAACTTCTAAGTTGTCTGAGAAACCTTTGGCAAAACCTCAGGGCTCCTCCGGGAACATTATTCCATTCCATGAGCATGTTTGTGCCTACTTGCTGTTAGAGGTATCTGTATCTGCCTGTCTTGTCCATGGGCCAGATGAGTTAGTCTTCAATCAACTGCCTGCTGCACATGCCATTCTGCCCCGCGATTCCACCCCAGAAGCTTTAACAGAGCCATTTTCAGCCTCTAACAAATGTTCCACAATGACTTTCATTCCACCCACTCCTTCACACATGACTACTTTGTCATTTGTTTAGGGTTGTAGTCAACAGGTACACCTCCAGTTTCCAGATACTGTATGAAATCAAGTTGAAACCAAGATTTCCCTCGGGACCAATAAAAAGAATCTTGAATCTTGAAGTTTCCCTTAAACAAGTCACTCAGTTGGATGGACATCAGAGCTCTTTGCACTGACACCACATTCACATTCACATGCAACCAGCGCAAATACAAAGCACCTCTCGCTCTCTCTCTCTAAGATGCTCTAAAGACACTCTGTGCGTGCGTGTATTCCCTTGTGTTGTCTTCCAGAGAGGGCATAGATTGGCCCCAGGCTGCTGGTGAGCCATCCTTTGGCACTGGTGGTATTTATAGTTTAAAGAAATGTCAAAGCCTTGATGGTTTCCTCTGGGGTCCAGACAGGGTGAACCCAACCAGGGATGTCGTTCAGGGGAATAAGTGTGACTGAGTCACCAGCGCCCCATGTACTGTATATAGGGGCCTCACACACAGTTGGATTTATGGAGATATGGGGGGGCATTGGAGCTGATTGTCCATGGGGCCCACAATTTGCTGCTATCCCCCTGAACACAACTACAATTAAAATGCAGAGCCGCATGTATGGCTCATGTCAGCAAGATTGCCCTTGTAAAAACCAATGATGTCTTTACACATGTCTCATGAAGGGTCTTGTTTATGATGTATGTCTGTTAGGGTAATATGCTGTACATAGTCCTACCTATCTAACCCATTAGATGTGTTATGTGTGATGTGGCAGTGCCACTCTGTCTCTCTCTCTCTGGGGGTTGGACTCATGGGAAACAGTAACCCTAGCCTGTGTTTGTGTTTCTGTGTGTGTTTGTGTGTGTGCGTGCGTGTTTGTGTACATGTGCCATGTGCTGTGTGTGCTTTCCTATATGCATGTACATGTGTGCGTGAGAGTGTTGACAAATGAGTTTCACATGAGGGCATCCGTGCCAGACATACTGTAGTGAGGAGGATAATGAATGTGTGACAATCAATCATCACCTTATGACATGTAGAGACGTGTGTGGTGTGCCAGTCTCTCTCTTTGGCTGTGTGTGTGTGTGTGTGTGTGTGTGTGTGTGTGTGTGTGTGTGTGTGTGTGTGTGTGTGTGTGTGTCAGCAGCCTGAGAGACAGTGACCCTAGCCACTGTGTCCGTGTGTGCGGACGGGCGTGTGTGTGTGTGTGTGTGTGTGTGTGTGTGTGTGTGTGTGTGTGTGTGTGTGTGTGTGTGTGTGTGTGTGTGTGTGTGTGTGTGTGTCAGCAGCCTGGGAGACAGGGACCCTGGCCTCTGTGTGTGTGTGTGTGTGTGTGTGTGTGTGTGTGTGTGTGTGTGTGTGTGTGTGTGTGTGTGTGTGTGTGTGTGTGTGTGTGTGTGTGTGTGTGTGTCTGTGTGTCTGTGTGTCTGTGTGTGTGTGTCAGCCTGGGAGACAGTGCCAATGACCCTGGCCTGTTTGCACCCGGTCGCCACCTCTCTTCAAGTCTGTCCTCCACAGAGGTGGGAAGCTGCCTGCGGCTTGTCTTGCTTGGACACACACACTTAGACACATAGTCTTAGACACACACACACACACAGGGCCGGTTCTGGCTTATTTGGCGCCCTAGGCGAGTTTGAGTTCTGGCGCCCCCCCCCCCCTTTTTTTTTAAATACCTTACAGCAGTGTTTCTCAACCTTTTTTTAGGCGAGGCACCCTTTCAGTTCATGAAAAATTTGAAGGCACTCCAAACCAATAAGCCGTAACATGGCATCACATCCGATACCACAAAAGCTTAGAAAAGTAACACATTTGGAGACGTCACACGACCTACGTTCGAAGTTGCAGCTGACTGGGGCGACCTATATTTACTTTATTTTGCATAAATGGCAGATGAAAGATTCCACTGACTAGCATTAACTTATCAATTTATACAAATATGTATTATATTACATAATTTATTTATCAGCCACGTTTCCGCGGCACCCCTGAGGGGGGCCCGCGGCACCCCAGGGTGCCCCGGCACCCCTGTTGAGAAACACTGCCTTACAGAACACAAGAGTAATACCGGTAGTAAGCTTAACTAAATAGCATCAAGAACAATAACTGTTTTGCATCAAATGGATTTCTGGTTCTTTTGGACAGCCGACCAACACATCAGATTGAGTCGCATGAAAGTACCTTCACTGTGTGGTGTCTTGGATGTAATGGTGGTGGTGCCCCCAACCCCAGATGAGAGGGAGGTTATCAATGTGTTTGAATTGTAAAATGGAATTGAAATGCCAGGAGAGTGGTACAGTACATTTGCATGTCAAATGCATGTGTAGACACTAGGCCTACCAAGGAGGTCTGCATTGATAGCCTATCTACACTACCTACAGCATCACAAAGCATGGCAGCATAACAATTTTAATAAGCTACACATGTACTGGAAATAGTGGTGCATTTGTGAGTACTGTAGGAGAATGAGAAGGGGACTATCTATGTGTTTGAACCGGAGGGACAGGGTGAGAGAAAGGGAGAAAAGCTGTCACGCTTTTGAATTTCATAATATACAAAATATAGTAAATAGCCTCACTTGTCTGCAATACTACATCACTCAGCATGAAAACATGCTGTGCATGGTTCTCTTACATGATTAAGGCCTATATGTCATTCTGGTCTGGAAACAATGTTTTTTTTTAAGCTTACAACAAGCAGGTAATTCATTCAAGTGGATGGAAGGAGATATGGCAGCTAAACTTGTTTTAAACTTGGCACCAGTCTTACTTTACATTGCTGGTCAACCTAAGCAAGTATTATGATGTCAGGTGGGTGTTAGTGAGTCGGCTACTAACAGCTACTTTACTGGATTTCATTGCTTGGCATACTTGGCTAATGTTAGCATGCTAACTAGCGATTTCTCAGATCAAAAGCAAAGCTCTTTTTCCCTCTAATTCCAAACAGTAGCCTCATAACTATTAGGCTTTACATTACCACAAACGGTTGCTGATTAAACCACATACTTCCAAAACACCCTCTGCAACTCCTGCATCATGCAATGACTGGTTTAATGAGAACATAACAATTCTCCACCAAGCAGAGCAGCAATGCTGTTCGCGCTTGTCCTCTGTCTCTCGAATGAGTCTCCAAATTCAAAATAGATCACACGCTGTCACTCGTCCCGCCCCCTTTCTCAGGACTGTCTGTTTATTGGTTCACAGACTTCCCAGAGACAGTTGAAAGCGATATTACTATTGGCTGAGGGGCGCTTTGCCGTGAGGAGCGCTTTCGCCACGCTTTGTTGATTGCGACTTCATAAAAAAAAACCTCCATATCGCAAAATTAAGCCATTTCGGCGCTCCTTCTTCACATTGCGCTCTAGGCGACCGCCTAGCCGGCCTATGCTTATAACCGGCCCTGCACACACACACGCACACACGCACGCACGCACGCACGCACACACACAATACAGCCTCACTCACACATGCAGTACACACACACACACACACACACACACACACAATACAGTCTCACTCACACATGCAGTACACACACACACACACAGTGTGTGTGCGGGCGTGTGCACATGTGTGTGTGTGAGCCTGTGTGCGTGCGTGTGTGCGTGCGTGTACATGCATACGTGTGTGTGTCAAAGAGAGAGCGCGATACAGAGGTACATCTCATGTGAGCGTGGGTCTTCTGCTTCACAGCGCTTGTGCTAATTTATCACCCCCTAGTCTTAGCTGGTTGCTTCACTTCAATAGCGACTGTGTGTTAGCAACACCATTGGGATGATCATGTGGAGGTCAGCGCCACCGTGATTAATTATTCTTACCTGTGCTCAGGTTGCAGTGAGCTGGGTTTCCCTCCAGCACTTTAATCAAGGAGCTTTAATGCCACCGAGCACAGTGTGAGGAGAGTAGAAACTCTCTTATCTGGCACGTCTTTAAAGTCACGTCAGGAGAGCTTCAAATACTGGTAGGGGGTGGATTAACTACTGATTTGCATAAAGTGTAATGCAATCATGGTTGGCGTGGAATTAGTTTACTACAAAACAAATTGGGTTTGTTTGAAGATTTTATTTTTTTGTCTACTCTGTGCTTTTTGACACCAGATACTGCAACTGGCTTAACAACAAGAGGCCTTCAGACTTCAATTAAATATGATAAATTAAGCCCCGCCCCCTGAGTTGGACAGCTGGGCATGGTCTTTTGAATGACAGCCAAAGGAATCCAATTACATTTTTGGAGTGTGAGAGGCAGCTGGACTACAGAGAGAATTCAGTATGAGCTGTAATATCATGAATGTTACATGTAACATGTTCAGCATGGACATTCATTTCATCATTCACAGAAGAACAAACCTATAATCATGGAAAAATGTAATTTGCCGTTTCTTCGAGTACGCTACTCAAGTATGCAAGTTCGGGAAGAACAGTCTCTCTCTTGATTCCTGAAAAGTCTGAAGAAAGGGGGCTGAATATAAACTGAAATAAACTGAAAGTGCATCAACTCAGGCAAATGTACATCTGCAAACCTAAACCTATAATCAGCATTATACCAGGCCTCAGGCATGGCCATAACCCCTGAGTGCGTCTGAGGTCGGCTGACACAGTTTTGAACAGCAAGAAGAATGCACTAGAATGCATGAGAAGCGTTCTTACCTGCGGGCAAGCCTGGCAGCCTTTTTGGACACCAGGTGCATGGACGACATTGAAAATAGTAGGCCTGTGTGTTGTGGTTAGAACAAAATAAAGCAAAACGAAACTAAAATTGGACATTTCTCTGACCCTGCAGATGTTCCGAAAATAGTACCTCTGTTCACAAAATAGTACATCTGGGTTTTTTTTTTAATTGGAATTTTACGGCATACTACAAGCCTTCCTAGAGCCAGCCTGAGTGTGTATTGAGGGCTATGTAAAGCAATGCAATGTAGCCAACTATTTATAGCATTAGCTCGGAGCAGAGGGGCGTGGGGCAGTAAAATGTGCAGCAGGTGCTTGCTAAGTATACATCAAGGCTACTACTGTACATGTGTCAGTAGATTTTTCACATTTCACAAATGATGAATCATAATGTTGTGGCCAAGGTAGGGGTGTTTTATCATGCCCTGAAGATAAAGATTGTGCTGACAAGTCAAGGGTATAGCGTGAGTGAGCAATACAACTGCACATTGAAATGGGCAGGAATTCCCCTTTAATATAGCCTAGGGGTTCACAACGACAGCTGATCTTGGCAATTCAGTAAATGATGTACTGTTCTGAATTCCGTATTATAATTTATGTGGTGGTAAGTCTGGTTCATTAGGACAAATGGAAGACTTGTTTGCATTCTAAAGGTGCAGCATACAAGTGTTTTACAAGTAAATGTAATGTTTCGCATATCATAATCAATCAAGGCACCTATGAAGCAAATAGACCTTCAGGCATTATTTTCTCATTTTTCTCATTTAAATCTATGGTCCTCCAAGAGACCTCAGGGTTCTAATACCTTGAGCCCTATGAGACAGATAATCTCAAAACAATCTCCCACAACGATCGCTGAAATAGGCTACAAATGATCTCAAAATTCCTATTTTGTAAACAAGAGATTTACTTTCCCCCCACTGATTAGGAGACCTAAATCTTTCCATTTGATCAAATATGCAAAGCTGTGTTAGTGCTAATTACACACTCATAATCTGGAATAATAAAGCAAAAATAAACACATCCAACCCTCTCAATGTTTCTATTGTGGGACTTCTTCCTTACTGAATTCTCATTGTCATAAATTTCATCTTCTCTGGGTACCAAGATTATGAGGGATCTACCCTGGATCTACTCTAGAAACTCCAACCTGGTTCATTACTCAAAACCGCAATCATGGGTAAGACTGCCAACCTGATTGCGTTTAACATTGAAGTCAATGGCAGTGGCATTTCATGAGAGCTATGGAAGCCCAGATATCCTTGATGCTTTGCTTTGGTCGGCAGTCTTACCCATGATTGTGGTTTGGAGTAATGAACCAGGCTGGAGTTTTTAAAAGCTTCAGGAATGTTTTGCAGGTGTTTAGAGATCCCAGAATCAAGACTTTATCAATGTCAAAAGGAAAACTTGCAGGCGGCAGCTTTTAGGAACCTTCACATTTTTACAGTGCAGCCGCACAAAATGGAGAGGCTATTACTGTATAGAACAATAGAGTCCAGGAGGGAAGGATGAGGTGAAGAGTTGTTTCTGTCAAAACTTTTTCTGTCTTTGAAAAAGATACTGCAACTGCACATTGTCAAGCGCAGCCCAGCCAGCCTGCTCTGTAGTTCTCAGACAGGTGTCAAGGTTGCTCGATCCCTTCATCGAGTGAAGAGGAGAGTTGGAGTGGAGGAAGTGAGGGGGCAGTCAGCTGTGTCAGCGTCGGGCCTGGCTGCCAAGCTGTTTCCCTGGCATATGCCCTGACCTCTCACCCCCACGTCCTTGCCTGGTGGGCAAAATATATCCGAGAAGACATCTAACTTTATTTTATACTTAATAACAGGAAAAGGTGTGTGAGGGAAAAAAGTGCATGCCGTAAACAACAGATGGCTGATCGATGACAGCCTTTATACCTGCAGCCATATTTTGCATTTTGTGAAGTCAGGAAGGCACACGCATCTAATTATAGCCACAGTACAAAAAATAGGAGATATTTGCAGGCAAAATTGTTGTGACATTCTGCAGCAAGATAGAAGTGAGTGAGAAAGTAGGCAAGCAGTTAAAGCAGTGGCAGGTATTCTCTTCTTCCTTTGTTTCCTTACAGAAAGTGTAGCCAAAAATGTTCAATATGGTAGACTAGGATAAGTCGTAGCATGTCACCAATGCAACAAAGTGGAAGCAACTCCTGTCTCCTAAATGGGCTGGACTTTCCCATTGAACACCGACACCGTACAGTCTCCTAGTCACCTACAGGGGCATGGCTGCCATAGGATTGTAGTTCAGAGCCTCACGCCTTATGGATCCCGGAAGAAACTCCCCGGAAGAAACACGTTTTTAGTGGAAGTATCTCTCATATTCATAACAATTTACTTTCATTAGTTCACTATCTGAAATTTGGATTAAGCATGTATGCATACATCTTCGTTCTAGCTGGAGACCGGACTTCTCGAGATCGTCCGGCTCTTGTAGGAGAGTGGCTTTCCATGCGGTGGACCGATCATCAAAGTGCTTCATGGGGTCCACGCAGACCACTGCACTCGAGAAGCCGAGATAGATTACGCGGCGTATTGGGCAAGATCGCTGGCCGTGGTGCTGAAGTACTGCCACGGGCGAGAAATGTCTATGCGGTAGACATTCTCAAGCTCGGGAGTATGACGCGCCACTGAGAGCTCAGGCAGTATCTGCGCCCACAGATATGTACGAGGTCTGAGCGAACACCCCCCGGGCGATGATGGTCAGGGGGCAATGGAGCAAGGTGAACTGGAGAGGATAAGGGAAGGCACCTGACGAATTGATCGAATAGTGGCAGTAACTCTGGGACTAAACACAATCTAAGATGCTGACCCTTTAAGTACTGAATTGACACTGCATTTTTCTCCTGTGTAGTTAACAGCCCATAGAGTTTGGCAAAGTTCATTCGGTCTTTTCACCCTGTTACAAGTGGATGGACCACTGAAACGTCTTCGGAAACATTTCAATGCTGGAAAAACTAGAACTATTTGTACTTCATTTGTGAGGTGTTTGAGCACGGCACTCTTGGCGTACAACATGGCTTTGACAAATACCCTTGAGCATGTTGTGAGGTCAGTGGCGATTGTCTTGAGGCGATGTGTACGGTACACTTAATCCTGCTTGCTGGGAAATCGAAAACTGCTCCTCTTGGCTTACATCATGTCACCTTGGTGTCAGAGCGGACACAGACACTATATCACTTCCATCATAATTAGGGCAGCCTGTGACAAAACCAGGGCTTCGAACCGGTTCAAGGAACGAAAACGAAAACCAGAAACTTTTTGTATTTTACAGGGAACAGAAACGAAACCGGAAACGTTATTATTTTTTATGTTCTGGAACGGGAACACTTATTTAAAAATAATGGTAACCGGTTAATACCGGTTAATACCGTTCCTCAAACTAAAAAAAAAGTCTATTATTTTCCTGCGCACGTTACCATGACGGCTGAGGTTCACGTCCTGTGTGACATTCTCTGACTGAATGGAGAAAGAGCTGTAGATTACAAAGTCTTCACTCCACATCTTAATTAAGAGAAACCACTGTTATACAAAAGGACAGAGTTTGCATTGCATTATTGTAAGACATTGCAGGGAAGCGCGTACAAAACGCACGGACAATGTTCAGCGTTATTGGGCATCCATGGCCGCTTCAAATATGCACAAACTCACAATGTCCATCGTAGTGCTCCCCGTGACCCAAGTCAGCATGGAGCGCACATTTTCATCATTGAGGTTTATTCTCTGCTTCTACGCTTAGGTCGTCCCTGAATGACAAAAGTCTGGAGGATATTCTTTTCATCCGCTTGAATAAACAGTTTTGAATGTAGGCTGACTCATTTGCACTTCCGTCTTTCTTGGTTAACGTCAGTTAGGCCTATGGGGAGTAATCAGCTGACAGGAACGAAATTAACCGTTCCGGGAACAATATTTTTTGGTTCTAACCGGTTCGGGAACATCAATTTATTGGTGGAACTCAGAACCGAAAACGTTATAATTCCGTTTCTGTTCGGAACGGAACGTTTGGAAAAAAATAACGGTTCAAAGCCCTGTACAAAACCCAGCCCTGGATGTTATGAACTCTTTCAAAATGACACAGGCAAACCTATTAGGATAACTTTTCATCATCATCATCATCATCATCATCGTCATCGTCGTCGTCATCATCATCATCATCATTTGCGGTTTAGTTTAGTTTGACTTAAGTAATTAGCGCAAATCTGAATATTTGTTACTGCACTAATACAGACTGATTGCATGAAATGGCTCAGTTTAACCACTCATTGTTATTTTCTGTAAAAGATTCAAAGCAGCACTGACAAAAACATGCTGTTAGATAAGTGCGTAGACTCCCATATTCTGTTTATGGACTTGAGATGCATGACAAGTAGCCTAAGGCAGAGGTCATCGTTTCACGGTTTAAATGCCTCCTCTCTTTGTCACTTGACGGGGCCTTTCTATTTCACCAAAGGCCACCTTGAGATAAGCCGCGGACTGTGCAGGTTCATTTTGCAGCCTTTTGTCTGGGATGTCATTTTGAAAGGTGATTATTGGACAGCCATGGCATTCGCCCGAAGAAAACCTACAGTAGATAGGGCTTTGGAAGACAGTATTGTGTTTTGTGTCACTGTGTTTTTGATGTCAGTCTAGAGCAAGAGAGAGAGAGAGAGAGAGAGAGAGAGAGAGAGAGAGAGAGAGAGAGAGAGAGAGAGAGAGAGAGAGAGAGAAAGCTACAATGATGAAACACAGAGACACTGACAGCCTTTAAATTGTAATATGTAGGCCTATGTAGGACACAGTATCAATTATTTTATGGCATAGAGATATCCACCCATAGCTGCCATGTATACAGGGAAGGTGCACAGAACGTATTGTATTGAAATGCACAGCCATAACAGAGAGAGTAGAGAGAATAAAAAGAAAGAATCTCTGGCCATAACTTTAGTTGTCCCAATGAATGAAGATGGTGGTCTTAATGATGTGCCCACACTCCCCACTCAATGCTTTGAAAGTCTCACAATGAAAGAAAGAGGTGCAGCAAGCTGAGGATGTGGTGAAAGAACCCAGGAAGATGACTTACGCAGAATTAAATTCTTGGGAGAAATCATGCGAGAAACCACATTATCGCCAGTCATGGTGTGTGACCTTTGAAGAGGAGGGGATTTTCGGGCAGTAGGCTATCGAATTATACTGCTTCACTAAAATGTGAACTCGGAGAGTCAGGGCAGCCGACATGGGGGGACAAAGGGGTATGTTGTCCTGGGCCCAGGTAGATAGGAGGCCCAGAATTGGGTCTTCATTACATTATATGTATTAGGTTGGGGACCATTTAGTTGATTTTGTCCCGGGCCTGGCAAAATCTGTCAGCGGCCCTGCAGAGAGTACAGAAAACACTTCCAGCTGTGAAAACCGGTCTGGACCTATACGCAAATGGGGAAAGAGAGAGGGAAAGAGATATTGTCATCATTGTGGTCTGGTCAGACCAAAACTATGATACTAGACAGGTTTAAGGGCCTATTTATGGTAAGTGCATATGGAAATGCAAATTCTTTAATGACAGCTGTGTAAACCTTTCAAACATGGAAACCGATATGTAGAAAATTATTAAAAAGGTCACTGTGTGTGTGTGCATATCTGTCTGAGAAGGAAGTGAGAGTTGTGTTGTTTGTCTTTTGTTTCGATAGGAGGTTGTTTTGATGAAGATACACAAATCTTTGTATGTCAGCCTTCCTATTGCATCAATGTTTATACTCAACCCTGTAACGTGAAACATTGAGTCTCTCATGGCATGGTTCAGAATGCAGGGCTGTGGGTGAGACTAAGCTTTTCAAACTGACTGACCAATCACAGTAGCAGTGACTAACTTGCCCTAACATTGACTAACCTGCTCCAACGATTTAAACAGGGTGAGAAAACATGCAATGTGATAGGATAATGGGTTTGCTGTCCTTTTGTGTCTGACCTCCAATTATGCAACACTAGTCCAACTTGGTAGAGTAGAGTAGAGTAGAGTAGAGTAGAGTAGAGTAGAGTAGAGTAGAGTAGAGTAACAGTTATTAATTTTGGGGGAAATTAAGGATTGTCAAGTTCACTAACCCAGCCTGGCTATTGATAACGGGACCTCCCGTGACACCTCTCTAGTGTATCTTTCTTTGATACCCCTCTAATATTCCCATGCAGCTCTGGACATTTAACGAGGCCATCTGATGTTGAAAAGATCTGAAGTCCTGTTATAGGTCATGCCAAGTTATGCAACGCATGAAGATCGTCATCAGTCGACGTTCACTGATCCCCTGTGTGCTACATAACCGTAATAACCGCCTTCTCCAATGTCGTGGCTGCCCCGATCCCATATTCCCCTGTTAAAATGGAGAATGCGTGTTGAGCTGAGCTGAGCTGAGCCGACCCGACCCGACGAGCACTGGCTTGTGGTCTCTGGCCCGGCTACATTTGGGCGTGCATGAGCAACGTCTCTCTCTCTCTCTCTCTCCCTCTTCCCACCCTCACGTGCGAGACGTCTTAATTGGCCTACATAAAACTTTACTGGGTGTATTGTTCTGTGGCCGTCTATGGAGAATATGCGTCCAGAGGAATATGCCATCACGCCTGTGCTATTTTCCCCATTAAAGTACATTCACGTAAACATTTTTGAGACTTAATGGCAAAGTGCCAAGACATTAAATTCCGCTCGATTTACATTTCGATGGCTGGGGCGTACACAGAGCTTCAGAAAACGTGTTATCCGTCAGCTATGTGTAGACACAGTGTCAGAATGTATATCAGCAAACCATGGTCTTTATTCAGACTAAAAAGTATTCAAGTATACCCATGCACACACATTCCGCGTGCCTTACAGACTACCAAAACATGTATTATGCATAATGCCATACTGCTGACACGTAAACCATGCAACACAGTTGACCCCCCCCCTGTGTTTATTTTTGGTCATGTTGACAATGTATTCCTATGCGCTTGACTGTGTATTCTACCACTGACCCCTATGTCAAGGTCATAGAGGGGTGAGGATGGATGCTGCAGCGTGGCTGGAAGTCCAGTTCTCCACCCCTCTAACTCATGAATAAGGCATCCAAGGCCCCTCATCTGCTGCACAGGCCGGGTATATCCGCCCAGTCAACGGCATGCTCTTTTGAAACTCAATTGATATCCATGTCCAGATGCATTTTCAACTCGTCATGTCGCCCAGAAGCAAGTGAGATCTGACAAAATGTCCTGCCTGCCTGTCTGTATGTCTTTGTCCCCAAATGTGATTTAAGTTAAATTATTTACAAGGTGGTGTAAAGGAAGTAACCATTCTAGTCAGGCGTTAAAGATTTAACAATGAGTTCCTTTCGGGTCCAGTTTTTTTTTCAGCTGTGGAGCAGCAGGCAAAAGCAACTGTTCCACCCAGGGAAGCTGACAGCTTTTGTTGGGCCCCTGGATAAAATCATCAAAAAGGGCCCCCATGTCAATACATAGAATGTAATCAGGACCCAATTCTGCCCCCCACCACCCCCTCCAATCCCCACCAAATTTCCCTGACAGCTGACCCGTTTGTCTTCCCCTGTCGGCGGGCCGGATCTCATCCATCTCCGATGTAAGCTCAGCGAGTCGTGCATCTGCATAAGTGAGAGGTACACGGCTAACTCCCTTCGGGAATCTGGCCACATAAGCAAACATTCCTGTTTACTCTACATATGTGTTTCCTGCACTCGGTCTCCAAGAAAGCAGACAGCAATTTCCTCCGATCCATTTTCCCAAAGACCTTCAGTGTGTGCTGAGAAATCTTATCGTTTCAGAGCTGAATGAGATTTTAAAAAAGGAAAAAAGACAAGATCTATGTCAGTGAAGGATCAAGTTCAAACGTTAGTCAGAGCGAAAGGAAACTTCATCCATCACTAAACTAGTGGATGCAGTCTCAACACACTGCACTGCCAGATACGTTCTTGCCAAACACATTATCCTTCACCATCACCAGATTTACTGCATTCCGGATGCTTGGTCATAATTATAAACAGTTGTCTTTTCTGGAGTATTGGGCCGGATCAGAGAGGCAAAGAGGCAGAGACTCAGCGCCCTGATTCAGCTTTTCTGCTGTTTACTGAGGCCACATGCAATGTGCCAGGGAATTTGCACAGCGTATTTGCGCAGAGCCACAAAGTCATTTTTTGCAGTGTTAAGTCAACACTTAGAGTCCAATTTAACATGCCTCTTGTCCTACCTTCCAGAGTAAGTGTTGAATTTACTGTCCAGGCGTGTGGTGTTTAACCACCGTTTGAAACTGCTGATAAATGTGTGCCCTCAAAAGAGGAAATAGGGCAGAGTCAGGCAGGCGAGCTTTTTTTCCAAATGAAACCTCTGGGAGATCTATAGTTAGATAGATAGCCTCAAAGGGGCCGTGGCTAAAGATGTGCTAAATATGCATTAAAAGGCATCTCCATTGTTTTGGGTTTATACTTAGCACACTTGCTGTGTCAACGGTCGTCTGCAGTCGTCTGGAATAACAAAGGAAAAATCTGAAACAGATGGAAAATAGTTTCCTGTTCCTAAAATGTTATATTTCCTCATTGGAGAGGTGGTACATACACGAGATTCAATTGCAGTTTTTGCTTTGCCTCAGCTTTACAATGGCTTACCATACTGAGAGCAACTTTGCAAACATGATGATAGTCACTCCCTTTTCGACAGCGTATACAGAAACATGGATGTTGTGTGTAATGTTTCCTACGACCTGCATGGTGTCTTGGCATGCAAACAATCATTCATGTGGGTGCAGTCTCTCTCTGTCTCTCTCTCTGTCTCTCTGTCTCTCTGTCTCTCTCTCTCTCTCTCTCTCTCTCTCTCTCTCTCTCTCTCTCTCTCTCTCTTTCTCTCTCTCTCTCAAACACACACACACACACACACACACACACACACACACACACACACGCGTGCACACACACACACACACACACACACACACACACACACACACACACACACACACACACACACACACACACACACACACACACACACACACACACACGCATACACACTCTACACTACACATTTCCTCTGACCACCAACTCTCACCACCAGCTAGCAATTTTTTAGGGTCAAGGCCGGCATGACATCACCTTGGCCTCCAACAAGTTGGCCTCTCTCTGCATGGCATTTGTCACGAGTCTCTGAATGCTTCACCCTGAATGTCCTCCTCCTACGCGGGGGCACCAGGCAAAACCAAGCCCTCCGCATGACACAAAGTGACAGGCCAAGTCACAGACAAACCAGGAAATGAATCTTTTCTCCTCGTTTTTTATCCCCTTTGGTGAAACACGCACACTTGACATATCTAGGTCTCCAGCGTGGAAAAATAAAGAGTGTCACACACACACACACACACACACACACACACACACACACACACACACACACACACACACACACACACACACACACACACACACACACACACACACACACACACACACACACACACACACACACACTCTCTCTCTCTGTTACGACTAAGCGATGGCTTCACAAACAGTCAGAGGAAAAACAGGATTATTCCGATGCATGTTTTGTTGACCTCTTTGCTTTTGGTTGTGCCAAAAGAGCCTGTCATAGTGGAAATATCCTGTTTTGAATTAATCTCATTCAAGATTTTAAAAAGCACAAACAAAATGAAATAAACAAACAGGTTTGTTATGGTATTATTAATGTACAGTATGATTTTTTAAACTGTGTGTTTCTATATGTTCTGTATGCTGAGCCCACCAGTATGCACCCACATAATTGAAAGTAATTTTCTGCACACTGATGTAGATCCATTCAATGATTTTCCTGTTAAATTTCTCTTTCAATCAGGCGACCTCCATCAAGGCACCACACAAACACACACACACTGTCCCAAAAGTCCACAGAACATAAATCCCCAGTAAACTGTGCCATTAATCACAGTGATGTGGAAAGTGGCTCAGGCCAGCACTCGGAAGACACCGACATGAAAGCTGCAACCATGAAAAAGGATTTTGGGAGATAGGAGCAACAGATCCAACTACCCTCTTCTGCGTTTACAGTAACATTTAGTCTTAATACAACACTTAGAATGTGGGGCCTCCAAGTGTTAAATTTGAGTTTCCAATCGTAAAATGAACACTGCAAACTCAGAGGACACTGACATAAAAGCTGCACAATACAACAGGGTCCAGGCATTTTGGGCTTTGATAGAGGCATCAGCTCCAGTCATCCTTATCTTCCATTTTGCAATTGTAGCCTCTTACTGCAGATGGGCCCATGGATGGACTTACTCGCTCTTTGCTGAAAACACTGAACTACATCATAATAGCAGTAATGGTACGGCATTACTGAGAATCTTATAAGTAACATATTAACACTTGGTCAGTACAAACTTGGTGATAAGTTTATAACAGATGCTCTGCATGAAGGGTTTTTGACTCAACACTTACAGAGTGTGACAAACTACAAGAGAGTTAAATTCAGCTCTGTATAAGTGTTTAATTGACACTGCAACAATAGAGTGGCTGCCGATGGCCATCGGCAACACACAAGGGGAATGTGGGGAAACCCGGCGACAGCCAGCCATCCAGCCAGTGCTGCTGCTGCTGATGATGTTTGCTCGATCGGCTCCCTCCTGGAGCTCTGCGTGTGTGTGAATAATGCAGAAGGGTAGGGGTCAAAGTTCACTGTGGCTACTCGACCCCCCCTCTCCTCTCCTCTCCTCTCCACCCCACTACCCCCACCGCCAGAGGAGGGAGGTCACCCAGAAACGTCCCCAAGCAGACAGATAAGGGTGGACCTGCTTGCATCTGCACCGCAGGGCAGGGAAGCTGACATAGGGGGGACAAACAGGTCAAGTTGATTTGGGCCGAGGGAGAGAGAGAGAGGGGCCCCAGAAATTGGTCATGATTACATTGAATGTATTGGGTAGGGAGCCCTTTCAGATGACTTTGACCAGGGCCCAGCCAAAGCTGTCACCGTCCCTAATGCGGGCCACAGCGATTCAGGAGACGTCTGCGACTATGACCTTTGTGTCTGGGCCAGGATGGGGGTGGTAGATGGGCGGTGGTTGGAGAGGTGAGGTGGAGGGGTAGAGGAGGGGGAGGGCAGCCAACCTGGGGGAGGTGTTTGGCATTTCAGATGCCGGACAAGAGAGGGGGGGGAGAGGAGAGGAGAGGAGAGGAGAGAAGGGGAGAGAAGAGGAGAGGAGAGGAGAGGAGAGGAGAGGAGAGGAGAGGAGAGGAGAGGAGAGGAGAGAAGAGAAGAGGAGAGGGGAGGAGAGGAGAGGAGAGGAGAGGAGAGGAGGAGAGGAGAGGAGAGGAGTGGAGAGGAGCGGAGAGGAGAAGAGAAGAGAGTGGTGCTGAATAGCAATGAGCAGACTCAGGCCTGGCCACATGGAATGGCATGAAGTTTTGCAGTCTGCAGTTCGGATTTTGCTTTGAAATGCACATTCCTGGTCCAAGACTGGCAAGAACACCCTCCCTTGAAGCAAGATACCCGGCACAGAAAACCCCAGCTGTAGGCCTGCATAAACCATTTACAGTACCTCTTTAGTCTTATGCATGCATGAGAGAGCATTCATTGACAGTAAAAGAATCTGGTATTTGTCAATGGGTCTACACAGCACTAATTGTGGTAGCCAAATGGCCAACCCTGTATTTATTCTAGGAGAGAGTTAATAACTCACACAAACCCCTGGTAGTTACTGTATGCATGAAGACGCTGAGGCATGGATACATGAGAATTCAAAAAAGGTTTTGCTTTTACCACACCGGATGAGTCTTTTGTTGCTGTACTTACCTTGCACTTATTCCTAGGGTGCGATATATTGAAAAAAGACAAAAAAAATGTCTTTACTGGGTCCTCACCTTCACTGGGGATTACAATAGTTTAACAGAGATGGCGGATATCAAAACCACAGGGATGGAAATCCCCCTGCTTCTCTCCATACAAATAGCACTCTGCATATACCTCTGCCTTTAAGACACTTCTCTCTCCTCTTAAAATAGGTCATCAAGACATACTACACGAAAAATGTATTCAACTCTTTTAATCCGTTTAGGGAGTTTAATCAGATTTAATCAGGTTTTGCTGAAAACCCGACATGACCAAGAGGAGATATGCAGCACCTGATGAAAACACTGCCGGACAGATTAAAATTCCTGTCACATCAGGGTCGGGGATGAACATGCCACGGCTCCATGTTGAGGCAACATGGCAAAGAGATTATACTTCCCAGCGTGCCTGTGCGTCTCCAGCCGCCCCCTGCTTTCACTCGCGCACAATTCTCAAGGTTACAGATGTTTCTCTCCAAGAAACCGGAGGTAAGGGGGGCGAGGGTTGGTGGGGAGGGGGAAGGGTTTTTGGGAGGTTTTCTCCTTACCCATTGAAGACAAGCATCCAATGTAATTGTATGGTGGCACGGACATTTAGGGAAAGTCTGTCTTAACTGATGGCTGTCTTTGTCAGTGTTTAAGATCATCAAAGAGTTGGGAGTTGGAGGAGATTATAATCACTACCTGACAAGTGATTTACTGCAGTATGCTGCTCAGTTCGCCTTTCCTTTCCGTAGTCTGTGGAAAACGTATGGTTATAGTATCATTTTTGTATTATCTTATTGGCAAGGTGCATGTCTCAACAAAAAGTATATGCAAGAAGAGAAAGGAAGGATGGCACCACATTCTAATTAAGCTACAGCACAGAACAGTCATTATTGCTAGTATCATCATGCCATAACAATTCAATTTTGGGATCATATGACTCTACATCATTCTTTCTCTTGATACATCTTTTTTCCATTGTGGGGGTTTCCCATTCCTTTCTCTGGGTTAGGGCTGTACCACCACCACCACCACCACCACTTTCCTACGGTCTCCAATCGTACGAGATGCCTTGTAGAGAGATTGGGGCACCTTGAAGAAAGTGTGAAAGCATTGTTGAGTGTGATTTTCACTTGTCTGTCAAAACCACATCAACTATCATTCATTCACTGAATAGCAAATGGCTGTTTGCACCAGGCGGTTATGCCATATTTTCCATTACAAACATAATCCACAAGTGTCTGCCACTTAATTAAAGTGATTTTTTTACATTCTTGATCTAGTCTAGTATATGTTTTAATGAATACCCTCCATCAGTGGTTTAATGGTACCCTCCATCAGTACCTACAGATAGAAACCACACAGTCTGTCAGAATAACAGCTGTGGTAAACAGACTGTAGTACAGTAAGCATTAACCTTTAAGCAAGGTGGTCAGTTACAGAATGAAGGACTTATAAAGTATGGAAACTGGAAATATTTCGGGATGAGATGCAGATGTTACCTCACTCGGTTAAAAGAAGAATAGGTGCTTTTTTGGGTTCATTTAGGGATGAAAGATCAGAAAGAGGAAACAGATTCACATTTGCACAAAAAAACATGAACGGATGGGAGGCAGATTTAAAGAAATGCTTCCTGCGGTGCAACTTGTCCTCATCTGACCTGTGCTTCTCCAAAGGATGTTGCACCAAAACAGCCACACACACACACACACACACACACACACACACACACACACACGCATACTTTTGCTCTTTAAAATCGCACGCACACATGCACGCAGGCACGCACGCGCACATGCGCACACACACACACACACACACACACACACACACACACACACACACACACACACACACACACACACACATACTTTTGCTCTTTAAAATCGCACGCACACATGCACGCAGGCACGCACGCGCATGTGCGCACACACACACACACACACACACACACACACACACACACACGCATACTTTTGCTCTTTAAAATCGCACGCACACATGCACGCAGGCACGCACGCGCATGTGCGCACGCACACACACACACACACACACACACACACACACACACACACACACACATACAGATTTACTGAAAATAGGCTGGCTCAGGAAAAGTAATGTAATGAGTATCTGTGCCACCTGGCTTTGCCTCAGTGGAGTGTGAAATACTCGCAATTATCTTTTTTTTTACCCCCAAACCTTGGTTAATTTATTCACACAAATGCATTGAACGCATACCTAAACCTGAATACAATTACTGGACCCAACTGTCTTTCAGTCAGGGGATACAATGCAACACTTGGAATGTTACTCTTCTCATCATAAGTTATCAACCGAAAATCTAGAGGAGTATTTTACAAACTTTAACATCAAATAATGACAGGGCTTGAAGCTGGACATTTCATTGATGATATTCACACCAGAATTGTACATTTTGAAGACAAGAGTATAAGCAACACAGCAATTCAAAGTAAAGATGAATAATCATTCATGCTAGATTTTTAGAAGTAGCAGTTCTGGTTTATTCTATAAAAAGTACACAGAGAAATGATCATTGACAACTGTGGCCTCCAAAAGCATTAGCTGTGATTGGTTGGTGAAATGGTGACAATCTGAAACCACACCCAAACTAGAAGCAACACAGGTTTGAAATATTATCGGAAGTCTTGTACAAATCACTGGATTCTTACATAAAACACACTTAACTTTTGAGGAAAAAGACACATCCACACACAAGCACACCTGAACACACAGTCACACAAACATACATACATCAACACACAGTCACACACACAACACGTTGACTACAAGCACACATAGCACATCATATGTACCTACATACATGTTATCCTTTAGGTCGATCGCATGACTTGAAAGTCTCTCCCAGGACCAGGATTACAAACATTATTATACTGCAAGTTCCATTCCTAAATAGAACACAATCCATGAATTCCATTCCTAAATAGAACTCCATCTGTTAAGTTCCATTCCTACAAAGAACACAGTCTGGGGGCATTGAGTACCAGATGCATTTTGAGGACAAAACAAAATCAGGGAAACAAGTCCAGACACGTCATCCAGGGCATGGTCTTCATTATGTATTCTGCTCGCCATGAGGACACCTCCGAGGCTATCTCCTTCAGTCTACGATGTTTCCGTGATATTTTTCTTTTTTCTTTAAAGTGCAACAGATTGTCCCTTCACTTCCTATGAGCTCCAAAGGGTGGTTGACTTGTCATACAAAATCCCAAGGAGAAAAAAAAACAAAGAACGACAACAAAAACACTCACACAGCTTTAGAACGTTAATCCCAAGTATCTCACAAAGTCACACGTTCACCACCACGTAACAGCACACGTGCTGTGCGTACACATTCTTCCAATCCCGGTCACATCACATCAGAGAGCAGCTCTTAGCTTTGGACTTGTTGAGGTCAGACACTACTGTCCCGAGCTCGGGCTTGCTGGGCCATCTCTTGGTGGCCCTTGAGGACTTGTGGCGCTTCATGTTCTTGTGGCCCTTGGTGACACAGGCCAGCGTGGCCACGTGGAAAATGTCCCTCACGCTGTTCTCAGATTGCAGGGCCGAGCACTCCAGGTACGGCGCGGAGATCTGCTTGGCCATGTTCAGACCCTGGAGAGGAAGACATAAGCCACAGTGGCATTGGTAATGATTGGTTATTTGGAGTTTGTCGTCTGCATCTATAAATGTGTAGTGTCTTTATCATAATTCCCACCATTCTGGCAGAAGAATACTGTTCTAACCATTGGAAATGC
>NC_085869.1:47747041-47847041 GCF_034702125.1 Engraulis encrasicolus
GGTCCTGAATGAACAATGTGCCAAGTGAAGCGACCCCCAGATCTCCCAGTATCGGACTATTTAAACGCATGCCGGATAAGTTTTCAAACAACAAAAGAGTCTTTGTTTGGAGGCTTCAAGTTCAGATGATTTACCCTCATGGTTTGTATTGCCTTGTAGTGTTCAAGCATGGTATACCTTGCCATAGGGCAGGTGTGTACATATTTCAGGTTTATGCTGTGGTCATGAACATATGACAAATTTGTCTACCATTTTGGGTTAGAAATACCTTGTTTCGTATCTTAGGCCCAACACTGAGAGTAAATGTGAGGATTAAAACGAGGTGAGGAATGAAGGAGATAAAAACACCATGAACGACAGGAATGAAGGAAAAAGAGGTTAAAGTTTCAATATTTCTTTTTAGGTATTCCCTTTATATTCACTTGCCAGTGCATTCAACTGCTCAAAACAAGTTATTGTAGCTTTTGTATGGTGAGGAATAGCTTCTCTGTGACGCTGGATACAACAAGAATACACAGCTTCTCCGTGCCTCTGCTAAGTATCATGTATCATGTATCATGCACACTCGAAAGTGAAACTTGGAATAACAACATCCATGGCAAATGGAAATGTACACCGTAAAAACAAGAGATGAGCCAAAGGGGTCTTGGGAAAAACTAACTTACACAAATTCATAGCAACCTCAAATATAATGGCCGATTGTTTCAAACTCTGTGTGAGAAACGTCCTTGAGTGGAGTGACTTCTCTCTTTAAGATCTTGGCACTGGCTGTGGCTCTGGTTGCCTCTCCCACATATTTTTGTCCTGCTTGGTAATACCGCAAAGACAGACACAAACAAAAATGAAATATTCTGGTGTCTGGTGAGTCAATCCTTATAAAACAAACATCACGGAGACCACCATTCTATGTGCGGACTGCTAAAGTCCTTAATATGTATCTGGTGTGAAACTTGAGAACTTGTGGAATGTGCCTATGTGCATGAAAATGTCTTCTGTCTGTATGTTAACCCCCAACACTGCGAAATGAAACAAGCCTACACTACTGTATCCATTTCTCTGTCGTGTAACGAATAAAATGCACATCTATAAGTCAAAATAAGAGGACTGTACAGCACTTAGGACAAAGTACTCTTTCGGTATGCTGCCTGGCCTGCATATACTCTATGTAAACTATGACTTCCAGACGTGGTAACGGTACAGTGGTTACAAAATGGACTGCATGGAGACCGTGCAGTCACAGAAACACCTACAACCAATTTGATTTAAATTAAGGGCTTTGCCCACAAACATTTTCTGACGCAGAATCACGTCACGAGCAGTGAAGCTGCACAAGTGGTTTTTCCACACACACATTTCTTTCCCCCGCAAGACTGCACGCATCATAGACGCCACGCCATGCCAGACAGCTATTTCAACATCTTAATGGAATTTCTGGGAAATTTACAACATGTAAGAGAGTCTGCCCTCCAACAAAACAACCATAAATGACAACCAAAAGACAATCAATGACCTAAAGGGACACAGCAAGCAAAACCCACCAAAAAAGCAACCCCCCCGCCCAAAAAAACACTGAGATCTGAAGCAGATGTTGGTTACAGAATATGCAATAGCTGCGTTGTGAGTGTTGTTGGATATAGAATATGCAATATCTGCTTCGTGAGTGTGACCTCGCCTGCAAATACTGGAAGTGAAGGTAAATATCATAACCACCATTATTCCACTCTGCACAGTCTGAGGGCCTTAATGTGGCGGGCGGCAAGTTGTGTTGTGTTGACAAAAAGCGCAAGCATGTGCCCTCAAGCCTCTTCCACTACTACTGTGCCATCATAATGAGGGAATTCCTCAAGTCCTTTTCTCTTCTTCTCCGGGTGTCTCTCCAAGCAAAGCTTTATCTCCTAGGCCCAAACTGCAGCACGGAATCCCCTCTGAGCGCTACAGAGGAACTATAAGTAGAAGGGAAGGAAAAGGCCACATGCAGCCCTGAATGTGCCATCAGCAAATTGGGTTAGGGCGCTATTCTGGGAAAGGGAAGCGAAGAGGAGCGAGCAAGAGCTAGCTAGCTGCATGTGACCCTGGCAGGGCCGGTTCTAGTCAATCTGGTGCCCTGGGCGACCACCCCTCTTTCCGTTATGTGCAATTAGATATTAGCATCTGTAAAGACACATCTGATTCAGTGCAGCTGATCTAGTAAAGTGAGAACATTTTTTTTTTAAGTATTTGATCCCTTGCTGATTTTGTTGGTTTGCCCACTAATTAAGATATGATCAGTCTATAATTTCAATGGCAGGTGTATTCTATGGAATATCAAAAAGAAAATGTGGAAAATAACTTAAAGAATATATTTAAATTGATTCGTATTTCAGTGAGGCAAACATATGTCTGTAAACATAGGGTCATACATCTGATCCAGTGCATCTGATCTATACTGTATGTTCTGAGCGCCCATGAATAGTCACTGTCAATGTAAAGTTTAGTGTTTTACTTCACTTCATATTCTAACGCTGTGGGACTTGGCGCCATGGTGGAGGAGTGGAGACTCCTGCAAAGACTGGAGAAGCACGTGTGGCTTTGGAGTGATGCATCCTTGGCCAAGTGGTAGAGAAGGTCTCGGTCTCGGTCAACACAGCTGCCTGCCAACCTCGGCTGCCTGTTCACATGGGCAGCTTTGAGTTTCTAAGTATGACAGTATGTGAATGGGAGTGTAACGGAGGCCAACTAGCAGAGTGTGGCGTGGATCGTTAGTAAAACCTCCCTGCCGACGCCTCATACAGTATTGGTAGCACTGTGCTATCGGACTGGTCCTTTAGCTCAGTGGTATCATGCTGTGCCTCCCATGCCCGAACTGGAGAGTTGACTGGTAGGTGGCGAGTTCGAGCCCCGAGATTCAGACTGCGCAGAAACACCTCGGTTACAGGAGCAACTCTTTTGCTGTGTCGGAGTGGTTCTAAAGTAGGCCTACATGGACGAGTGCAAACATTGTGTGTTCTATGCCTTATGTATGTCTGCAGCTGGTTGGTATCTAACACAGAATCAGGTGATAACACAGAATCAGGTGATCTCTTCTTAATGCTACGGTAATGGTGACATGAAGGAGCAGGAACATACAACTACAGCATACTATCTGTCAGTATTGTAATATAATGTAACAGTTGTTTTTTTATATTCCACCCATGACAAAACATGCACTGTAGTGTAAAGCAAAATGACATATCATTGTCCTCTATTAATACTCAATTGTGGTGAGGGGTTTAGCCACAATAAATAACTTTATTAGACATTTCCCATAGCAGTGTGCTTTGCTTTAACCTCCAGCATGATCATTGCGACCGCAGCTTAGTTCAGTAATGCTATAGCCACATGAACATGATCCTGGAGAGGAGAACGTGTGTTTTGGCGAGTTCTCTGGGGGGAATTATAATCAACTGGAGGTCACACTGTGAACTGTGGTGTTGTAGCTATAGCCCCCCCCCCCCTCTCTCTCTATATGTGTGTGCTAAAGTTGATCCCCTTCTCTCTCTCTCTCTCTCTCTCTCTCTCTCTCTCTCTCTCTCTCTCTCTCTCTCTCTCTCTCTCTCTCTCTCTCTCTCTCTCTCAGTAAACTGCAGTGTTGTAGCTATAACCCCCCTCTCTATGTGTGTGTGTGGTGCTATAGTTGGTCCCCTCCTCTCTCTCTCCCTCCCTCTTTCTCTCTCTTTCTCTCTATCCCCCTCCAGCACTCTTCAACACTCTGTCTAAAAAACAGAGCCACAGGCAGGGCAGGGGCAGAGCAGAGAGATCAGATCAGGCAACAGATGTCTGAGGTCTGAATGCTAACACAGAAAGTAATTACCTCCAGACACGGGTTGGGTCGGGTCCACACCAGAGAGCCTGACGTGATCTGTGCTGTGCTGTGCTATGAGAGGGTCATACCGACCAAAAGCCCTCATGGTACTCTACTGGTGGCGGTTTAATGAAGTGTGTCATTTGAGAAGACAGTTACAGATTTTTGCATGCAAGATGGTTTTTTTTTAGGAATGAACTAGGTTAGGTTCTGTGGGACCAACACTGTGCTGGCAGACATGCATGCACATGCGCGCGCACACACACGCACACACACCCTATTTTGTAGCCCCACACACACACACACACACACACACACACACACACACACACACACACACACACACAAACACACACACACACACACACAGACGACAGGTACATTGCTTTTAACATGATTACACTTGGCACATCAGTCCATAATGTGCCTCATTAAATGTGCCTAATAAAATTATGCTCACCTTGCTATGTTGCAGAAATTAGGGGGGGGGGGCGTTGGGAATTATGTCAGAGATCTCATTCTAGCTTAGGCATTCTGAGTGACGGCCTGGAAATGAATGGACATGAGGTTTCTATAACCTTATCTGACTTCCCCATCCCTGCCAGCGCTTCCAGCATTCCAGAACTGGAGCGTCATTCCTCAGCGCTGCTCCTCGCCATAGTGAGGGATGAGCGTGTACTGTGTCCCAGCTAATCTCGAACGGACAACACGGGCACACTACTCACATTCTACTCACCACTCGGCATTTACTCTCAAGGGGGGTTCTTCTTCGCGGACATACAATATTGTTTTTTGTACTTCAAAACAGAATCGTGTAGTCTGCTTATAATTCAGAATAACTAAAATAATCCTGAGAGGGTTTTGTAACTTAGTCTTACCAGATGTGTCCCACAGCCTCAATTCAACTCGTTGAGTGTCGATTTCAAAACTAGCCGTGTAGTTTTCAAACACTGTTGGGGCATATCCCTGAAGGAAATAGAAAGAACATAAGTTCAGTGATGTAAATGTTTTAAATAATGCTCGATAGCCCCACCATCCGCACTAGCCGTTAATGATTAGGACATTTGTTTATCTAAAGTGAACAATTGCGTTAACCTACCTCAGGGAAGCAGTCTTTGGCAAATACGCTTAGTAGGGATGTTTTTCCACACTGACTATCCCCCACTACCACTATTTTGCATTTCATGTCGTGAATGTGCTCCATCCTTCAAGAAATCACAAAGTCTACTTCGACCCCTTCATCAATCCATAGGTAGCCTAGTCCTCATCCGCGAGAGCAGGAATCCTTTAGAACTCAGCCGCGCGAGCCCCGTTACTCTTCAGTGGATCCATCAACCTTCACACATCTTGACATTCCTCCTGTACCACAAAGTTGAGGATTTGCTGACACACCGGGTCAGTGCTGTATTGCGAGCTGAATCCCCAAGAAAAACTCTGAAAGATTCATGCAGTTTAAAGTTGCAGAAATAATTTCCATGCGTAAAAGAGGAACAGATGCGGGCGGGTCTGGCTTGGACGTCCTCCGATGAAACCCTATGATTCACATTTGAAAAGAAAAAAAGAGAGGATGACAAAATTAAGAAAGAACTGACTGAAGGAGAGAGTACCTATGTAATGACACCCTGCTTCAGTCCGAATCTGCTGTACTGAACACCGGAGAGACACGGGGAGGGGGCGGTCTCTGCGGAACTTCAACACACGCCTATCGTCGGTTAGAACGAGTTTGACGGGGAGGAAGGGCTGGCCGTGCGGGAACAGCTTGCACAATATTTTTGAAGGAATTGGGACCTACCGTTAATGTACGATTTGATGCAAATGATACCCTCCCCCTATGCTCTCCATTTTCTCCAGAAACGGCATTATTCAAGTAAGCTAAAGTCTGACTGTGACGATGAATCATCAATGCCCCAATGTGGTTTTCATCTTAACTACAGACAAAAGTGAGTGAAAGTATGCAGAGCAGCCGATGACAGATAATGCTTTAAACTATGTTTTATTTTAAACTGTTACGAACCGAAATCAGATTGTTAAACGAAAAACATCTGTAGTGATTCTGACCATCCCTCCAAGGCAACACATTCAGTTGCCCACGCTCTCTGCTCCCCTCAGTTATGGTCAAGTTGGTTCTTACAGCAAGCTATTGATATTACAGAAGCTGGAAAACTGGTGACTTCCACCCTAAAGTTTCGGCCAACTTTATTAACATTTTAGAGATAGAGGTAACATGGACATTTTCAGTTGCAGTCATCTTGCTCTGATAAAGTTTATCATTTGTTATAGGGCCCATTGTGATTCAGATTTCCTGTCAACATGCATTTATCACCTTTGGCCTTCTCTGGGTAAATCTAGTTTGAGGTTAAATAGTTTCATTAGGCTAATGAAACTGTTACCAGCATTCATAACAGGTTTATTCAGCAGATGACATGAGTTTTGGGTAATTTGAATGACAAAACATGAACCCAAAATAGTGTCATCTCTCTATGTCAGTGTCATCCCCCCTCTCTCTCTCTCAGTGATGTAGAAACCGACTGCTTCATGGCAGGGAGGATTTCCCTCTTCCAGCACTGCTCTCTCTTTCTCTCTCTCTCTCTCTCTCTCTCTCTCTCTCTCTCTCTCTCTCTCTCTCTGTCGTTCAGCTGTTTTCATAATTATTATCCCATGGTGGTTTGCCGGACAAAAATGTCAGGAGTGTGGTTCGGACATCTGCTTCGGCTTCAGCGTGCTTTCACAGCTGGGTGGCTCTGATCTAGCTGGGCAGGTACTATGGTCCTCATGGAAACGGCCATTCTTATTCGCTCACCACTTTTTGAAAAATTAAAAAAAGATCTTTTTTCCAAATTCTGTTCTGCTGCACAGCTTTCACATAATTTTTTGTTCTTGTAAATTGAGATTCGAGAGCGAGGGAGAGAGAGAGAGAGAGAGAGAGAGAGAGAGAGAGAGAGAGAGAGAGAGAGAATTTGAATTTAAATGAATTGGGAGAGGGGGGGGGCTAGTATCCACCCACTCGTCCACTCATCCACCCCCACACACCTACACACACATATACACACAGAGAGAGAAAGTCCGAGAGCATGTGGGAGAGAGAGAGAGAGAGAGACAGAGAGAGAGAGCGTGAGGCAATTCCTGAAACAAACGACTCACAAGAAAAGATCATTTGTAGAAAGAATACATCCACCACCCCAGGCAACAGAAATGAAAAGCTGTATGATTGCTGAAAAATCTCTCTCTCTCTCTCTCTCTCTCTCTCTCTCTCTCTCTCTCTCTCTCTCTCTCTCTCTCTCTCTCTCTCTCTCTCTCTCTCTCTCTCTCTCTCTCTCTTCTTTGTCTTTCCCTCCTTCGCTTTCCCTTTCCCCCTTAGTCTTTCTACTTTTCTCTCATTCTCTCTCTCACTTTCTCTCTCATCATGTTCGCTCACATGCACACATATACACACACGCATGCACACACACAGACACACACACGCACACACACACACACACACACACACACACACACACACACACACACACACACACACACACACACACACACACACACACACACACACACACACACACACACACGCGCGCGCGCACACTTTGGCCTGAAACTCAACAAAGGGACTCTGCAGGCTCTTAAGGCACAACCCTGACGGGGAATGTTAGCGGGCTGGAGTTGGGCCAGAACTGGCAGACTCCCCTTTATTTATGCCTCACGAGCCAATAGCTCACTTATACACCCATCAGTCTGTCTGTGGACGTACTGTAGGGTGTGTGTGTGTGCGTGTGTGCGTGTGCGTGTGTTCATGGCCATGTCTGTGTGCTAAGCCAGTGCCTCACTTATAGGCTACACACACCCGTCCAGCTGTGGATGTGTGTGTGTGTGTGTGTGTGTGTGTGTGTGTGTGTGTGTGTGTGTGTGTGTGTGTGTGTGTGTGTGTGTGTGTGTGTGTGTGTGTGTGTGTGTGTGTGTGTGTGTGTGTGTGTGTCCTAAAAAACAATAGCTTACTTATAGGTTACACACATCCGTCCGTCTGTAGATGTACTGTGTGTGTGTGTGTGTGTGTGTGTGTGTGTGTGTGTGTGTGTGTGTGTGTGTGTGTGTGTGTGTGTGTGTGTGTGTGTGTGTGTGTGTGTGTATGTGTGTGTACGCACATGCTTCATAAGCCAATAGCTCACTTTAGGTTACACACCCATCCACCGAGGAAAATCCACGGCTGAGGCTGGGGATCACTTCAGAGAGAGAGAGAGAGAGAGAGAGAGAGAGAGAGAGAGAGAGAGAGAGAGAGAGAGAGAGAGAGAGAGAGAGATTGAGAGAGAGAGAGAGAGAGAGAGAGAGAGAGAGAGAGAGTGAAAGTGGTCTATGGTTGTGTGTGCCATATGTGATGGAGACTTAAAGTGCATAGCAAGCCTTACTGTACATTGGCACAACACACTTTCTGCTGAAAACACAGCAGTTGGATTTCTGATCTTGTAGTCAAGCCGTCTTGACTGTATCCAGACTGGCCATGGGTGTGTGTGTGTATGTGTGTTTGTGTGTGTGCGTGCGTGTGTGCGTGCGTGTGAGTGTGTGTGCTTCTGTGTGTGTGTGTGTGTATGTGTGTGTGTGTGTGTGTGTGTGTGTCTGTGTGTGTGTGTGTGTGTGTGTGTGTGTGTGTGTGTGTGTGTGTGTGTGTGTGTGTGTGTGTGTGTGTGTCAATGTGTGCATGTTCCTCTTTTTTCAACAAGCGTTTGTTTGAGTGTAAGTTTTTGTTTTTTCCACATCTTGAGAGGCTGAGGTCACAGCTGGTGTGAGTTTCAAACGAGAGCAGAGGGGAGGAGAGGAGAGGAGGGGGAGAGGATGGATGGAGAGTAGGAGGGGAGAAAGCGAGTGCAGAGGAGAGGAGGAGAGGAGGAGAGGACCAGAGCAGAACAGAGGAGAGGAAAGGGAAAGCAATGGAGGAAAAGAGAGAAATAGAGGAGAGGAGGAGGGTAGGAGAGGAGAGAAGGATAGCGAGAGGGGAGGACTAGCGGAAGGGGAGAGGAAAGGAGAACAGAGGAGATGAAAGAGGAAGGAAGAGCAGAGAGTAGAGGAAGGGAGGAGATGCACGGAGAGGAATAAGGGAGAGGATAGGAGAAGAGAGAGGAAAGGGAGAGCAGAGAGGAAAGGGAGAGCAGAGGAGGGAGTGAGAGGAGGCATGAGGATGAGTGTGAGATGAGAAGAGAACAGAAGAGAAGAGAAGAGAAGAGAGGAGAAGAGGAGGAAAGGAGAGTCGTGAGGAGGAGGAAAGGAAAGAGTGAAGAGAGGAAGACGGTAGACGAGTTGGGTAGAGGAAAGGCTCCATGCTCGTTCGCCTAAATCTAAAACGTGACAGCAGGGGCAGGCCCCTTCAGAACGCCATGGAGACATATGGGTTTGATAACATACTGGCACCGCTATTTATCGGAGCGTCGGAGAAAGAAAGAGAGAGAGAGGGAGCGAGGGAGAAAGAGAGAGAGACATTCCCAAACTCCATCAGGCAACCAAAATATGCAATAATAAACCTCAGTGAGTGTGGAATGTGCAAAGTAAATAAGGGCTTGGGTGTCTTTTGTGTTGCTCAAGCAGAGTTCTCATGAAAGGGGATGGAGGTGGGGATGGAGGGGGGTGGGGTGGAGGTGGGGTGGAGGGGGGTGGGTTGCTGCTGCCAGGTTGGATTTTGCAGGTTAGCAAGACCACAGAATAGCCGCATAGTTGAATTCCCAGCAGATCAGACGCTGGGGTGGGGCTTGACTGTGTGTGTGAGTGGGAGTGAGTGAGTGAGTCAGAAAGAAAAAAAGTTTGAGTGTGTGTGTGTGTGTGTGTGTGTGTGTGTGTGTGTGTGTGTGTGTGTGTGTGTGTGTGTGTGTGTGTGTGTGTGTGCGCGCGTGTGTTTGCGTGTGTGTGTGTGTGTGAGAGAGAGAGGGGGGACGGAGGGGTGAAGAGAGAGGGGAGAGTTTGTGCACGTGTGTGAGAGAGAAAGAATGTGTGTGTGTGTGTGTGTGTGTGTGTGTGTGTGTGTGTGTGTGTGTGTGTGTGTGTGTGTGTGTGTGTGTGTGTGTGTGTGCGTGCGCACATACGCACGTGCGCAAGTGTGTGTGTGCGTGCGTGTGTATGCATGTGTGTGTATGCAAGTGTGTATGTGCAGTGCTTTAGCAGCAAGTCTTTGTATCTGTGGCTCATTGGAGGCTCAGGAGCAGTCAACGCTGCAGGGACCCACCCCAACACAGCACCCAGACACAGAGACATGCCGGAGGGGTCCACCCCAACATTAGCCTGATAAACCAGCCTAAATGTGAGATTGGATGTGTGATTTAGTCTGGCCCCGATGAATAGTACATCTGAAGATTGTTGTTGAGAACATACCGTTGTCTTTCAAACTGTGCCTGTGCCTATAGGCCGGCACTCTGACCAATCAGCTCTATCTTTCTCGTTGATGTGCTTTCCCAACGTTTCGAGCTTCGTCGTCACTCCCTCCAAAACCCGCCCGCTTTGATTCAAAACAAATCTCTGCATTGTGATTGGTTTGCCAGAATCTTGGCAAGCCTGGCAGACCACTCAAACGATGCGAGGCCATACCACTCACAGCCAAAGATTTTGGCGTCCAGCGGGTGGCATTGGTTTACTAGGCTACCCCAACATAGCACCCCAACACAGAGCCATGCCTGAGGCGTCCACCCCAACCAGTGTTGCCAGATTGGGCGGTTTCCCGCCCCATTGGGCTGCTTAGGATGGCCGTGTGGGAAAAAACGGATTTTGGAGAAAAACCCGCCCAATTTTTGGCCATCGAAATCAATAGAATTGGGCGGGATTAAGTGCTTCCAGGCGGGTTTGGAGCATTTTTTGGACTGGAAATCATCAGCCTCATCTGGCAACCCTGACCCCAACACAGCACCCCAACACAGAGACAGGCTGCAACACAGAGCCACACTGCTGGGGCCGGACGACACTCAATGCAATATTCAGCGTCACCAGTCTAGGAACTGATGTATGAACAAGCACAGAGATGAAGAGAGAAGATAAAGAAAATACATTGAAAAGAGATGAGAGAGTGAGAGAGTGGGGGGAGGGAGTTGTGTACAGGAATAGAGGGATAGATAGATAGAGTGAGAGAAAAGGAGGAAAAGATGAAGAAAATGGCTAGAGGCTACTGTACATAGCAAATTAGAAGAGTGAAAAAGATGGCGTGAAAGAGAGCGAGAGAAAAGAAAGGGATAGAGAGTGAAATGAAGAGAGGGAAATGGAGTCAGGGAGCGAAAACTAGAAAGATGGGAGGAGTACAAGATATAGAATAAGAATGATAGTGCGAATGATAGAGAGAAAGAGAGATAAGGAGAGAAAGAAAATGACAGACAGGACAGAGGAGAGAAAGAACGAGGGAGAGAGAGAAAGGGAGATTAGGAAAGAAAGAGATAGAGAGATATGGGGATATAGAGAGGGAGAGCAAGACTTGCTGGTGTTTGAGTGGAGATTGCAGCGAGCCGTGCATCTTCACACCCTCAATTAAATCTAATCATGATCTTCAGTGTGTGTGTGTGTGTGTGTGTGTGTGTGTGTGTGTGTGTGTGTGTGTGTGTGTGTGTGTGTGTGTGTGTGTGTGTGTGTGTGTGTGTGTGTGTGTGTGTGTGTGTGTGTGTGTGTGTGTGTGCATGATGCCTCCCCAGGGCATTGTGGAGAAGATAAACACAGACCTCACAGTACAATGGCACTGTTTCCCCCCCCCCCTCTCTCTCTCTCTCTCTCTCTCTCTCTCTCTCTCTCTCTCTCTTTCTCTCTCTCCTCTCTCTCTTTCTCTCTCTCTCTCCCCATCTCTCCCTCATTCTCTTTCGCTTGCTCTCCCTCTCTCATTTATTCTCACTCTCTTTCTCTCCCTCTTTCACTCTCTCTCTTTCTCTTTCATTTATTCTCTCACTCTTTCTCTCCCTATATCTCTCTTCTCTCACTCTTCCCACCCCTTACTTCCATCTCTCTTTCTCTCTCTCCTCTCTCTCTCTCTCCATCTCTCCCTCATTCTCTTACGCTTGCTCTCCCTCTCTCATTTATTCTCACTCTCTTTCTTTCCCTATATCTCCCTTTCTTTCTCTCACTATTTCTCTCCCCGCTTACTTCCATACCTCTTTCCATCTCTCTCTGTCTCTCTCTCCTCTGTCTCTCTCTCTCTTTCTCTCTCTCTCCCTCTAACAGCTGAGCACTGTAGCTTACTCTTAGAGATTTTTTAAGCTCAGCATCTCTCACCAGTCTGCCTCATTAGCTCAGTGTCACTTCAAATCATATTCTATAGGCACATTGACAGATGGGCATGGAAATGTAGCCCAGAGAAAATAAGAGTGCTGAATAATAACAAAATAACAGTGCGGTGAACACCCAGAGTGTGGCTGTCAGTAGGCCCTATTACCCTTTTACTAAATAACGTGCACTGTACGTAAGTGTTTGCTAATCAGATAAGAAGAATTTTTAATCACACATGCTGCTAATGCTGAGATCTTACAACTCAACACAATGACACATTGACATAATGAAAGTGGGAAGTGCATGGATTTTTTTTAAAAGAGAGAAAAGTGAAGTTGGAAACCAAATCAAGCTCTCGGTATGTGGTTAATTCGTACAGGCTGCACTACTTCGGCTGGACCTCTCCCAAGGGTCGAGGAGAACACTGGAGGTTACGTATAAGCATGGACGGTTACAACTCCATGGGCCCCTGGGCCAGACAAGTAGCATGCCGCCCACCCCCCACCCCCTCCATGGCATCGCAAGTTTGCAAAAGACTTGGCGGTTTAACGAAGATGTTAGAGCGCCTTTGTTGTTGGATGTTTATGGGTTTCTCTCCCGAGAACATATGAAAATACATTACAGTAAAGGGACACTGTGCAGGAAATGGTCAAAAAAGGTACTGCAACTATGCTGCTCATTGAAACTGGGCTGCCTATTGTCAAATTTGATCTTTACAGGAAAGTTTACTAAGTAATAATCAAATATTTTCTATGGTTCAAGTAGAGTCATTTTTGCAGCTAAAAATGGCTATTTTTGGAAATTCAAAATGGCGGACCATGGAGAAGATCCCCCTTTTCATGTATGAAAAGTGCAATTTTTCCAGTCACAATGAATGCTTAGAACTTGATGGTGGTGGTAAGTATTCATGAAAAAGGTAACATTAGTGAATGGGCAGTATGAATTCTGTAAATAAACAACTAAAAATCTCACACAGTGTCCCTTTAAAGTACAGTTCAAATATAAGAACACCGATATGAACCAATAATCAAGTGTTTTTTTTTGTAGTGCAGAGGCTTGGGCCTCTGGGCCCCCCTGGCTCCTGGGCCCCTGGGTCTTTGCCCGGTAGGCCCGTGCATTAATCTGTCCTTACACATAAGAGGCGAGGAGAGGCAAGCAAGACTTGTGTGGTCCCCTCTATTCCTTGCACCATATGAGGGCAGTTCACATCTGCTCAAGTATCCGTAGCGAAGCATATCAGAGAGATACATCTAACACGTTTTCTCAATTACCTAGTCTAGGAGTGGTCCATTTGAGAACATTATTATCATGCTGGGGACTCACAAGGTATACAAAACACTTCTTTCATACCGTAACTAATTCCTGCTGTTTGCCAAATAGAATTATTGGCATTTGAGGAATTTCAAGAATATGTGTGGCGAGGAGATAGAGTGATATCCTGTCCCATACAGAGTTAGTGCACACGGTCTACACAGCTTATCTGTCCACCTATCTCCAAATGTGTCTACGCATTCAGAAATCCATTGCAGAAATCAGTTCTCAGTCTACCCGTTTGCCTAACAGTTGGTTCCATTGCTCCTTTTCATTTCAAGCCCTCTTGGACATCAGGCATAGATTGCTATGGTCCGGTCCAGATCCTACTATGAAAGTATATCAGCAATGTAAACCTATCATATGCATATGCATTCATACACTGCTATATTAACATGTTCATGTCCATCCACATGAATTACATTTACAAAAAACTACTTTCATAGACATCTTGTCCCATACAGAGTCAATGCACAAAGTCAGTCTACAGCTTATCTATCTACCTCTCTCCAAATGTGTCTAATTACAAGGCAGTCAGAAATTAGTTCATAGAAGAGTGAAAAGCCACAGAACAGTGAGCTCAGTAGCAGTAACAGTTTTGTGCATTTATTATTGGGCCTCCTTTCATCCTCATTCATTTGTTCATTCATTCATTCGTTCATTCACTCAGTCACTCACTCACTCAGTCACTCACTCACTCACTCACTCACTCACTCACTCACTCACTCACTCACTCACTCACTCACTCACTCCGCAAGTCAATGAGTGCCTCAGTCACAAATTCATTTTATTCAAGAATGGCGAAGAACTGAAAAACTGAAACTCACTCATTCACTCACTCACTCACTCATCAAGTCATTGAGTGCCTCAGTCACAAATTCATTTTATTCAACTGAAGGGAGAAGAACTGGAAAACTGGAAATAGCAAAGGCAATGCAACACATTCGTCCACTCCATACGTGGGGTGAGGTGCCCAGCACTAGCCGAGAGTTCCTGAAGGCAACGTTGATGGCCGCTTCACTTCTCCGGCGTTCGTGCCGAGGAATAAAAAGGCTCTCTGTGGTTTCAGGTGCTTTGAATCTAAACCAGGCCAGTGATAAGTAAGCCAAGGCCCCTCCGGGCGGGGATTGGAACTGTACACAACCACAGCAGGACGCTTTCCCTTTCCTACCCTTCATCCAGATGCCAGTCCAGTCACGTTATGATGATGAGGGATAGGCAATACTTTATCTGTATGAAATCAATGGGTAAATTATCGGAATCCAGAACAACACATGCACACACACACTGCTAGGCCTACTACTGCCAGGGGTGGCAACAGAGAGGGACAAAGAGGACAGTTGTCCCGGGCTCAGGAAGAGAGGGGGCCCAGAAATGAGTCCTCATCACATTATATCTATTGGGCTGAGGGGCCCTCAGATTACTTTGTCCTGGGCCCATCCAACGTTGTCAGTGGCCCTGACTACTGCTACAGTGTTTGATTTTACTGTAATACATGATTCAACATGATCTTTGCCCTCTTTAAGTTAGGCTACTGTAAATAAGCAAGAAGGACTTTCCCTCTCTGTGACTGCTGCAGGTATTCCTTCCACAAATTATTCCCATCACAGTAATCTCAGCATACATATGCCACAAAACAAACGTTGTTTCATTTACTGTAAGCCATCTTTAAATTAAATAAGCAAGAATGATTTTCTCTCTGCAGGTATTCTTTCCACAAGATCATTCTCTTATAAGTCTCATCATAAACTACACTCACATATTGTTTCATTTACAGTAAAAAGCATTAACAACAAGTGTAATAAAATGGTTGCTAAACTAAACTCAATTCGCACAATTGACTTCTCTTGTTAATGTGATGATACCAAGATCATTATGATCTTAATACTGGCTAATGAATTTGTTCTGTCTTCATGGCAGTGTGTTTGTGTGTATGGCTAATAGGATTTCCTCCCGGCCAAACCCCATAAGCTCTCCATCTCCCCCCCCCCCCCCCCCCTCTCCGACGGCCTGTGGAGCCGGTGGTCCACTGGGAGCGTTGGTCTTTATTTTACATTTTGCTCATCCTAGCCCTCAGGAGCAAAAGAGGTTTACATACAGCATTTCCTGCCAGCCCTTATACAGAGGCCTCCAAAGACTCTAAAGGGTTTATCTGCTATGCTGCCTGGGAGGGCTGTGACAAGGACAGAGGAGAAGAGAAGAGAAGAGAATATGACTGGAGAGGGTTGGAGAAAAGAGAGGAAGAGAGGGGAGATGATAAGACTAGAGGAGAGTAGTGGAGAGGAGAGGAGAGGAGTGCCGTGGAGAGGAGTGCCGTGGAGAGGAGAGGAGAGGAGAGGAGAGGAGAGGAGAGGAGTGCCGTGGAGAGGAGTGCCGTGGAGAGGAGAGGAGAGGAGAGGAGAGGAGAGGAGAGGAGAGGAGAGGAGAGGAGAGGAGAGGAGAGGAGAGTAGTTCAGTGCTTTGCAATGCTGAGGCTGAGGCTGAGGCTGAGACTGCTTTGCAGGCAGGGACCCGAACCAAACCATCTGCAGCAGTAGCAGCATATACTGTAAAACACCAGCAGCACTGTAAAATAAACAGGACAAAGATTTCAGCAGAAACAAAAAACTTTAGCACTCGCTGAGGCTCCACTTGGAATCAGTCTCCTGTTCAGGTGTCAGTGGGTTTGCTTGGATTGCTGACAAGGCTGGGAGGCGCAGTGCAGTGGTGAGAGAATGTCTTGTTGAGGCTGAGTTTAACGAGAGAGAGAGAGAGAGAGAGAGAGAGAGAGAGAGAGAGAGAGAGAGAGAGAGAGAGAGAGAGAGAGAGAGAGAGAGAGAGAGAGATACTGTATTCTGAGATGGGGATTCTGGCAGTGGAAAGTTAAAACCCCTGCCACATATTGGATCCAACCTTTCTTCATCAGCCAGGCTGATCTTCCTCAGCCCACAAGTCATCTGAGAGAGTAGATCAGATAATCAGGGAATAAATCTGTGTGCCAACGCAAAAGGAATACATGGCAGGATTCATTTTTTTTTCCACTTCTGTCTTGTACAGCTGAGTGCTGGCTGTATCTGACTGCAGTGGAATCAGTAGGCATATTGGACTGGGGTTTTAAGAAAGGCCAGAGCATTTTTACACGGCCCCCTCTAAATTGTGGGCCAGTATCTAAGACAAAAAATATGTAAGTTTGAGGAACATTGGCCCACCAGGAAATGCCCTGAATGGCAGATTACCAGTCCAGGCCTGGGATACAATATTAGAATAGTTGTCTATATAGAACTGTTATTAATTGGTTGCTTAAGCTTTAGTGGAAGCCTTTAAAACTACTGGAGGGTAGGAGGGTCAAAAGGGAACAGTATAAGGAAGATGGTCTGTTAAACTCACGTGTATACTAGGCTATAGCCCCTCAGAGCATGAAGATGGGTCAGCTCTCTCTGTGTGTGGTGGGAACGTGGACTTAAAGTCAGGAAGAATAAAAAAACAACCTCTCCCCACGGCTGTTTGACCTCAAGCCAAAATCTATATTCTTCCTTTTCTTCTATAGCCCCACACAAAGTGACCTACATTTGGCAGCTAAGTATGACACAGTTGACAGATCTCAAGCAGAACCGTGTGCGTATCCTTCCAGGGGGGTTTACTTAGCAGCATCGTCCATATCAGCTTGAGAGCCAGTTATTCATTGCTCTTGTCCATCATGCATGTGCCTTTCGGGGTTGCCTCCTGTCAAGGTGTGTAGAAAGTTAGATGACCTGGATTGTGTCCAGAAACAGGGAAACCGATAGCTGGGGACAAAGGGGTCAGTTGTCTAGGGCCCAGGGGGTGGTCAGAATTGGGTCCTCATTACTGTACATAGGCCTATTCATTGAGTGCAGGGCCCCTTTCAGATTACTTTGTCCTGGGCCCGGCCAAAGCTGTCAGTGGCCCTGTCCAGCACAGTGTGCCAGTTACTGTTAGGCCTATACAGTGACCTTGTATCAGATGTCTACATCAGATGGGGTGTCGCAGAGCATAAATGATATCCATTATATGCCTTCTAAATCAATTGTTGGCAAATTTTCATATACTGTAGGCTTTTTCACAAGCAAACTCTGTGCTGTTTTTTTCTGTTGACGCAACTACCGTTGATAACGTTTTATCTCATAGCCATTTTATCAAATAAAAATGAATAAAAATTGGGTATGTGAATGCTTCGCTTTACTGCTTTTCCTAGTTCCACATTTACAACCTCAAACTAATAACTAGAAAACTGTCTTCCAGTATCATACCGAAACGTGCACATGTATGGTAAACGGTGTTGAAATATTACAATGAAACGCCCAAATGCTCGTGATCACAATTGTGTTGCAATGTCATAGTGAAGTGTCCAAATGTATACGATGGCAAATTGTGTTGCAATATTATACTGAAATGTCTAAATTCATGTGATGACAAATTGTGCTGCCGTAGGCTATTATACAGAAATGTCTGTGCATGTGTTTCTTTTTGTACGATCTACTAGACCTGCAATGGGTTGCACCAGGTTAGGTCAGAACAACTGATAAAGTGACAAAGTGCATCTGGCAGTCGGTGGATGGGTCCACTCAACAACATAGTGCTACTGTGCTGACAGAAAAAAACATCAGAAAAAGAACATCAGGACATGGTCATTTGGCAGTTTCAACCACATCATTCTGTTTGTCCACGCTAAGTGGCAGCCCCCTGGCAAACAGTTTCACACACACACACACACACACACACACACACACACACACACACACACACACACACACACACACACACACACACACACACACACACACACACACACACACGCACACACACACACACACACACATGCACACGCACGTCTTGTGGCATTAATTGAATTGATGGACAGTGTCTCAGTAATGGAATTCTCCGCCCCAGGGCTTGGTCGGGATGCTCTTATGGTCATTCAGTGCACTACTTGCAAAAGGACATCATGGTAATTTCTTAGAGAGCAGTCCATGAAAAGGCATTTGACAGACTCATTTTAAAAGCAACATCATAAGACTACATCAGCAGTGACCCATAGCATCACTTTCACTTGATGGACTGTGGGGGCACCCTAAAAGGTTTGGCCATTCAACTGAAAGTTGCCTGTACCTGCAAGGCATAGGATGTGCATTTTATGCTTTCTACATGTATGTTGTTTTATCAACCACATTAGACAAACGATGACACATCTTGTTGGAAGAATTTGATAACTGAAATTATGTTGCAATGTTTGGAAAATAGGTACCCTATTGTTTCAAGAGGTGTATCCTGGCAGTGTTAAAAGGCATTAATACACAGTGCAACCTCGTTATCACTGTATGAGTGCTATTGTATTCAACCATGTTTGGAACTGAAAGTGTTATTTAAAGTTTATTTTGCCTGAAAGCCTGATTCAGAGCAAGTGGCATCAAGAAAGGCAGGCAATGCGCTTATCTTTACTTATCTTCAGTCCCCTGAAGCTTTTAGAATGATAACAGCTTCAAACAAAAGACACTCCTCAGTGCTGGGAAAATATGCATACAGTTTATTTTTTCATACAATAGCAAATCACTTAGGCCTATGAAAAATATAACATATTTTTCTAGTTGTTTTCATATATATATGCTTAGATTCTGTAGCAGGTGGCTTATAGTGTCAGTGTGGAAATAATAACACCTTGCCTATTTAATCAGATATTAAACATAGTCTTGCTATTTTTTATTTTCGTCTTAGGTTTTGCTTACAGTCTGTAGCAGGTGGCTTAATGTCATGCAGTGTCAGCGTGGCAGATAATATATGCATATGCCTTGCTTATCGCACTTAGACTTGCATATGCCTTGCATCGCACCATCCATGCCAACTATCCAGCCATCTAGCCATCCATTGAGGTAAAATATGTCCAGTGTTGTTTTTTTTTATTTTTTATTCCTCTTCGGTTTTGCTCAAAATCTGTATTAGCAGGTGGCTCAATGCCAGTGTACATGCGGCCGATAATAAGATGCTGTGCATAGCTCTAAGCCACCATCCAAGCAGGACCACTGACAGCTTTGGCTGGGCCCGGGACAAAATCATCTGAAAGGGAACCTCACCCAATCCATACAATAATGAGGACCCAATTCTGAGTACACCTCTCTACCTGGGTCTGAGACAATTGACCTCTTTGTCCTTTCCTGTCGGCGTCCCTGATCCAAGCACAACAGCCAGCCAGCCACATGCTCTATGGCACAGCAGATGGCTCGAGAGCAGTGTCAGGCTGCTTGTAAGGTAAATAAATATATATCCAGTGTTAGTTACTTTTTCTATTCTTCGGTTTCGCTTAAAATGTCTAGTAGCCTCTTACTGCAGATGGGGTCGCCGGCGGGCCTATTCACTATTTGCTGAAAGTAGTCAACTACATCATAACAGCATTGCTATGGCAGTATGGAGAGTTTTAAGTAACAGATTAAGACATAGCCATTACAATTTTGGTGACAGTAAGGTTATAACATAGGCTCTGTGCTAAGGGGTTAATGCCAGTGTCAGTGTGGCCGATAATAGAGTTTATATATGTATACATTGTATGTGCCTTGTACAGTACTTGGCCACCATCCAAGCACACCAGTGGCCAATCCAGCAGATGGCTCAGGGGCAGTGTCAGGCCGCTTGTAAGACAGCTGCGGCTGCGGCATCAGCAAAAGGAAGAGATGGACAGAAGCCAACCAAGCAGAGGAGGACAAGCACCGACACCCCCCTACACTACACATACAGAGCACCCTTCTTCTTTACACCGCAATCATGTCTGTCAATGCTCATCACCCCCAGCTATCGCCACGATTGGCCTCTGAACCTCCTCTAAAATGGCTTCCTGTACAAATTTGCTCTTCTGAGAAAACAAATATGCCTTTATGACTCTCAGCCAGGCCAGTTCACACCTTGACATGTACGACATGGTTGTGTGAAAAGGAGTTGGGCTACAGTTTACTCTACAGAAATAAATATACGGTGCCTTCTGAGTCCCACATCAGAGGTTCCGACCAACTAGAACAGAACATGTCAAAAGAACAGATAAAACGTCTTTCAAAAGAAGTCCAGTTACCCACAATTAAACTCTCATGACTAATGATGGGTAAATCTAAATCTTCATAGATACTGTATCTGTTATATATTGGCACAGGATTGATACACAGAATGAAATATTAGTGGTTTGACGCTTAATAAGTGGTTGATCCTTGATTAGATGTGAAATCCGGGAAACTCCTATACTCCCATATGGACCTTGTTACTGTACTGACATTCTGTCTCCACATTGCTAAATTAATTACTCAGATCAAAATTCACCTTTGCTCTCACCACACATCTCTGTTGACGAATTGTGGAAAGTATAGTCAGCAAATAACACAAGCTGTCAGAGAGCAAACATTTTGGGCAGGAGGACATTGAACTGATAAGAAAAAGGTGTGCTATTGCAAAATCCTTTGAGAATTATATGAGAATTGGGAAATGTGGTGACTAAATGAAAAAGCTATAATGAGGCCCAGCCGTTGCTTAGTCGGCTGGACACTGGACAGCTACACGGGCGATCCAGGTTTGATTCCCGACGCAGGTCATTTATCGATCCTCCCCCTCATCCTTGGTCTCTCTCTCCCACTCAAGTCAAGTCAAGTCAAGTTTTATTGTCAATTTCTTTACATGCACTGGTCATACAAAGAATTTGAAATCGAAACTCATTTCCTGTCCCACTTTTCACTATCCCGTCTAAATAAATCTGAAAAAAAAACATTAAAAAAGAAAAAGGTAAATGACCCACAGAATTTCCCTTGACCACAGGGACTGGCTGTTATGGAGACGTTAAGATGTATATCAATGACTGACTTGACAAGTGGATTTGATTTTTGCCACACTATTGAGTCAGCACATTATCCATTACTGTCATAAAATGATAAGATTAGAGAGAGAGAGTGGAGGATTCACATCCATAAAACAAGTGTGTGTGTGTGTGTGTGTGTGTGTGTGTGTGTGTGTGTGTGTGTGTGTGTGTGTGTGTGTGTGTGTGTGTGTGTGTGTGTGTGTGTGTGTGTGTGTGTGTGTGTGTGTGTGTGTGTGTGTGTGTGTGTGTGTGTGTGTGTGTGTGTGTGTGTGTGTATGGTTGTGTGCGTTCATGCGTGCACGTGTGTGTGTGTGTGTGTGTGTGTGTGTGTGTGTGTGTGTGTGTGTGTGTGTGTGTGTGTGTGTGTGTGTGTGTGTGTGTGTGTGTGTGCTCTACTACTACTTCTACTTCTACTACTACTAATAATAAAGACAATTCTGCTGCTGATGATGATTATAGGCCTATGAGTGTAAAGGGCTTGGATGGCTGTGTTGATTGTGGCTTAGTTCAAGTCCTTGTTTGACCCTGGACTCTATGTGCTCTGTGCCAGTCGACAGCTACCCGTTCATCACCATTAAACCAGTGAGGCGGCAAAGATGGTCATGAAATGTCAAAATATTGACGTGTTATGGCCATTAACGCTGATACGATTTCCAGCAGCTGTTAAGTCTGATTGGCCATTATCCTCTCGATGATGTCTTCTCTAATTAGCCAAGAGGTCAATTATGGGGCAATAAATCCTTGTGTTTTGCCAAATACCCAGTGTGATGATGAGTACAGTCACAATGCTGCAGTCTCATCACATGCAACCGTAATTTCCCCATCTGCTTTTTTTCTCTCTAATACATGCAGGGTTTTATTACGTGTAGGCATAAGTACTATAATAGGCCTGCATGACGCCATGCATGCCACAGCTGTCAGTAGACTGCCCTCTGCTGTTTCTCTTTAACAAGAAAAGAAGTTGGCTTGCTTGCATAGAACACGACTTTTCTTTTTGGAAAAAGGCAAGTAAAACACTGGAACACTGGCTTATGCATAACTGTTGTGGATGGCATGCTCCTAAAGTAATTTGGGTGCAGTGACTGCAAGAATAACAGAAATGCCTCCGCATGTTGTAAAAATAACAATGATCATTCCACCAAAAATATATATTAAAAATGACCCACTGGACCAAGGTTGCTGAACACCTACTGGTAGAACTACTCTGAGCAATGAAACATGTCCTTTGATTTAGTAATTATAATAAAATAATAGTCATTTTCTTATGCGTGAAGAAGGTCACTTACATGCCACACCACGAGATGGCGCTCTAAAAGTTTAACCAACTGTTGTCACATTTCATCAAACCACAAAGTAAGGTCCAGAACAACACACGCCCAGAGCCTAAAGCTTCATTCATTCAGTTGTCGAGATAAACTGTGTCAACATTGTATTACTATGTAACTAACGATGTTACTTGCCACATACGAAGCCGTTACATTGTAAATCACGCCCAACACAGCCTTCACAAAGCTGTCATAAGGAGGAGACAGACTGAAGAGGAAGCCACTATGCCAGTCTGCCCAAAGAGCAGAAAATCTGGAAAGGATACCGCAGTAAGTAGCCTAAATTCTATCAGTAAGTCATTATGAAGAAGAGCTGAAATTGTTGTTCCCTTGTTTGGTGTCTTGATTATACAGTGCATTCATACTCCACTGTGTAGGTCCAGGGAACCAATGACAGCAGCGTGGTGAGCAAAGTGTCTGCAGCAGCCTATGGTTACTTCCGAGATGATTTCCAGCGTCGGTTTGTGTGCAAGGTGTCACGGCGAGCCCCTCTCATTAACAGGTGACTGTGCAAGACATTGGCATACTTGTGTAAAGCAAACAGCCAGTGTAGTGTAGTTTATTGCAATATTGCTCTGGGAGACAAATGTGGTCTGTGTATCATCTCTGACAAAGTCAAATGTGTGTGTGTGTGTGTGTGTGTGTGTGTGTGTGTGTGTGTGTGTGTGTGTTTTCCCTCAGGGGTTATTATGTGAGGTGGAGGGCTGTGGATCATTGCATCAAGCTGTTTCTCCAGGTTACTGCAGGTTGCAACAGAAGACAGGTGAGTGAACAACTTTCAATGTGTAAAGCCTAGTGTATATGCCCAAAGACTTCTACAAAGCATTTGGCATTGTTTTCTCATAATGTCCCCCAGTAGCATTGCAACTTTCTTTTCTTTCTTTTCTTTCTTTCTTTCTTTCTTTCTTTCTTTCTTTCTTTCTTTCTTTCTTTCTTTCTTTCTTTCTTTCTTTCTTTCTTTCTTTCTTTCTTTCTTTCCACAGATGCTGTCGTTAGGTGCAGGATTTGACTCTCTCTACTTCCGCCTGCATGAGGAAGGGGTCCTGGAAGGGGTGACTGTGTTTGAGGTGGACTTCCCTAACGTGGCCCAGCGGAAGGCAGCCCTGATTAGATCAGACCCTCAGCTGAAAGACTGGAAGCCTCACCTATCCCATAACTCTGGTACAATCACTTTACAGAATTCAGAAAGGAAAAAGACTGGGGGGCTGTTGAGATATTGAGTGATTGTTTAGTAAACTTTCCATAAGCTTGGTTATGTGCATTTTGATGCATCAATGCACTTGCATCAAGTAGTATTCTTTTGCTCAGTTATTTGTATCCAGTACCTGCACAAGATACAAATCTACCCGTTTACTTGTGAAATGTTGTGGTGTGTTTTTTGCAGCAGGACCACTGCACTGTATGCCTCTATGGTGTATCCTATCCAATAGTAATGCATCTATGAAATGGTAGTCTATGTAATAATGACATGATGTCGGGTTGTTTTTTTGCAGCAGGGCCACTGTATGCCTCTAGTGAAGAGTACCGGCTGCTGGGTGTGGACGTGCGTGAGGAGGGGCAGGTGCAGCAGGCTCTGTCTGCGGCCGGCTTCCAGTGGAGCTGCCCCACCCTACTGCTCTCAGAGGTGGTGCTCACGTACATGGAGACACAGGAGTAAGGACACGTCTTCCAGCAATAACCCTTTCACTGTGAAGTCAGACAACTTCAGTTTTATATATTTATATACAACTATAGTTTTTTATATATATTTGTTTTATTTATACAACTACCATTGTCGGGCAGATCACGTCTATGCCCTATTTTGTAGAATTCTTGCACACCTCCTTTGACCAGGTGCGAAGGAGTGGAATCCCAGGGTCATCAACGTTAGAGACAAGAAATCTCCCGCACACTATGAGACCAAAATGTTGGAAGTCAACGCTGCAAGAGTGAACAGTCAGTGTGCGGGAGCTTTCTTGTCTCTAACGTTCATGTCTATGCCACTACGTAGATGGAATACCTGCTTTGAATGCTACAATGCTACACGGATCCATTGACTTTCACTAGCTTAGCGACATATTCCCTCTTTTAACTTGTCTTAAAGCAAGACAACGCTTAACATGAAAAATAAGACACTTTACCACCTTTATAAACCCCAGACAACGATTTTAACTGTATTCAGCCCCAAAATAGTGGCATACCCCTTTAAGTACTCGGAGGTGTCTGGCATCGCGTGAAAAAGGGATATTGCTGTGCAGCATGATTCTCCCAAGTCAGTTTAGTTAGAAGTGTGTAATTATCTTTATTTTGTAATAACAAGGAATAACCAGTCAATAATAATGAGGTCTTGTACAGTGTAAAGCTTTTCTGACAGCTTCTTAACCATGTACAGTAAAAACCCTACTTGACTTTTCTGTGATGCTCCAGATCAGACCGTGTGATTGGCTGGGCGGCGTCGCACCTGCCAGAGTCCATGTTTGTGATGTACGAGCAGATCCGTCCCTCGGACCCCTTTGGCAGGGTGATGCAGAGCCACTTCCTCAAGCTCAACTCCGCCCTGCACGCCCTCACCAGCTACCCAGACCTAGCGGCTCAGAGGCAACGCTTCCTTAGCAAGGTGGGGACTCTTGCAGCACTCGCACAGACATGTTAGCCACAGCTGTGTGTGTGTGTGTGTGTGTGTGTGTGTGTGTGTGTGTGTGCGTGCGTGCGTGCGTGCGTGCGTGCGTCATCTGCCTTTGACTAAATGTATGTAAGCATGTGCTATATAGTTAGTACATGTACTGTATATGTGCAACCCTTGGGATGAATAAATTATACTTTACTCTACCTCATACTCGTTGTCAGTATGTTGACTTCACATCTTTTTTTTAATCTGGCAAAACATTGAACATAGGCAACATCAGGAAGTATATACACAAATTTCCGTGATTATATTTTAATGGTCTTTGGAACATATGGTCAACCAAAAGGTTAGGATGTTGTAGCTGAAGTGTCGTACGGTTGATTTCTTGTGTGCGCACTCTTTAAAAAAACAAAACCACAAAAACCTTTTATCTGTTTCATGTTGTACAGGGCTGGGAGCAGTGTGAGTGTCTGGACATGAACCAGTTCTACCTGGGCCTGGTAGACCAGCAGGAGAGGAGCAGGGTGGAGGCACTGGAGTCTTTTGACGAGTTTGAGGTGAGTTAAAAAGGTGCTTGATCCAAAGGCCTATCAAAATCAAACGAAGGGAAATTATCTCTGTGATGCCTAAAAATGACCTTGCAGGTCCAAATGTTGTCTGATAAAACTGGCAGCAGAAACGGTGAGCAGAGATTTTTTCATGTTTTTAAAGTTTTTTACGCAAGTTTCACCTTCATCTCATTTTTCTCTCATTATGCTTATTGCAAACCATTCATTCATAAACAAAAAGCAAAGCCTTGGACAATGTGTCAGCCTCTGTTTCACAATATATTAAGACTTAATATATTAACTACTGTTTATCATTTTACTGTTTATGATTTTATAGAAGTATTGTTTTAGAGTCATATTGTGTTCTTGGTAACACTTAACTTGATGCCGGCATTATACATATGACATAACAGTGTCATAACAATGTCATGCACGTGTCATAAACATTATGTCAATGTCACAACATTTTATGTATGTTGTCATTAAGCAGTGTTTCTCAAAGTGGGCTGTAAGACCCCCTGGGGGGGGGGGCATCGGCGGGGGGGGGGGGGGGGGGGTGGGCGCGGAGGCATCTCAGGGGGGGCGTGTGACATCTGATTTAGGGTTTTTGCCCCCCAAGGAAATGATTTCCTGTCTCGCCAATAAGTCAATAAGTTTAAAGCCCTCACCAACATTATATTATTAATTGTCATGAATTTGAATAGCATAGGAAATGAACACACATCTGCATTCGACTGCAGTCCCTCTTTGTTTAATCTCACCAGTCACCTTTCCTTTGATTCTGCGCGGCGGCTATCACAAAATCAGTCTGCGTGCGTACTGCTGTTGCTTGGGGGGCTCGGAAGCATTCAGACCCTCTGAAGGGGGGAATGATGGAAAAAGTTTGAGAACCACTGCATTAAGTAAGGTTCATGGTAAAGACAGCCTAAAACAGTGTCAACTTTTCATGACCATAAAGCGTTTGTGACCTTGACATAGTGATTATAACTAGTCCATGACTGTGTCGTGGCACTGTTATGACACTGTCATGACGTATGACAGTATGATGTATGACGGCAGCGTTGAGCTAAGTGTTTTTTTGTCTGCCATCAGGAGTGGCACCAGAAGTGCTCCCACTACTTCATCCTGACGGCCACTAGAGGCTCCCTGGCCACCCAGGCTCTCCTCAGCCCTCCAGCAGGTACTGTGCCATCAGAGAGAGTAGAGAGAGAGAGGATCTGTTGGCCCATTGTTTCCGGGTTCTACAATTGCAAGGGGTAGGGGGGGAAATCCCCCTTTAGGCAGACCTAAGGACTGTTCTATTCAATGCTAGGAGTATTATGACACGCCCCTTTAGGCAGACCGGAACCTGGTCATGTTAGGTGCCCATAGCAACCTATTACAATGGCATATCTCTATATACTTAAAGAATCTCTGGTGCCATCATGTAGCTTCTAACAAAGTATCCTAGAGTCAGTCACGTCCCAACTTACTAAGGTCAGGTGAAGGACAAAAGAAAACGCCTACATGAAAGTGAAAGTTAAAATGAAAGCTCACCTGGGAAACTCCCATTGGCATTACTTTAATGTATCAGTAAACATTTCAGATTTAATTTCATTTGAACTGAAATGTGGAGGCTACTGTCATTAATTCCTTGTTGCAGCAGTTAATACTCACTTTTATCTGTTTAATTGATTTAGCTTTTTGAATGTTCCCTCAGCAACCCCTATCCCTCCCCTGAACCCCCAGCTGGCGCCGGTGGCCTTGAGGGTGTTTCCCCTCCCTGGTGGTGGTGGTGACCCAGGTGACCCGTGCCACGTGGAGGGTCTGGGCATGGCCTCGGCCCTGCTGGAGCCCCACCTCCTCCTGGTCACCGGGGGCTTCGGGAGGAGCGGCAGGGAGGCTGCTGTCAAGGTGATGGTCCACGACCAGGGGTGCTGGAGACTGGCCAACGTGGAGGTGTCGGCAGACTGGGGTAAGCTGTTCCCGTCTGACTAATTTGAATATATTTAAAATATTTTATATGTTAATGAGGACTTGAGAAATGTGAATACTTAACCTGCTCTCAGAATAAGGAAGGTCAGGTTAAGTAAGAACTGAGTGCTCTCAAAACATATTGCAAATATAAGCTAATCCTTGTGCTGTTTAGGAAAATAGTTTCAGCCAGTACCGTACAATTGTGTGGTTTCAACTAATACTTAAAGTAGCAATGGAGTAATGAGTGTTGTTCTTGGTCCGTTATCCCATTAGGTGCTCGACTGTACCACTCGATGACAGCGGTGCCTGGCTGGGGTGCCCTGGTGTTCGGCGGGAGATCATCGCCCCTCAAGCCGTTTGGGGACATTCTCAGAGTGACCTATGACTTCGGTCAACGCAGAGAATCCACTGCCCCATCTTTGACAGTGAATGTGGCTCTAAAGGAAATGGAATGCAGTGGCTGTCTGCCCCAACCAAGATGGCGACACACAGCTACTTTGGTCAGACATAAGGGTAAAACTTTCAATTTGACAATACAAACACAGATAATAACACAGTAAATGGGTCAATGACATTTAATCCATGCCATATTGGGATTGTCTGTGGTTGCACTACCCAACTGTCTGCCAGAGTATTCCTGCTACTACAGAAATGCCATTGACCCAAATATGAAAAGGGAAAGGAGAAGATGGAGCATTAAATGGACATGGTGTACTATTTGTCTGGCATTTTAACTTCTGACTCCGTATGTCTTTATTTGTTTCAGGCCAGACTTTACTGTTTGTGTTTGGAGGACGTACACAGCTGGAGCCAGCCCTGGCTGATGTTCACTTCCTTGATGTACAGACAATGCACTGGACAGAGGTTAGATGGATATTTGGAAATGATTTTCCTTGCACTGAGCATTCAGCTAAATATCAGAGGCTGGTTAATCATCTACATGTAACTCTTTTTGAGCATGTACATTAAACTTGATTATGTTATGTTTAGGAAATGTAATCTAATATTTACAACATGTAGGCATACTGTAAAGGTATCCAAAATGTCCTTCTGAAATGTCTCTGTACTTACAGGTGCTGGTAAAGGGTTCCCCTCCAATAGGCCGGCACTCCCACTCCTCAGTTGCCTATGGGGACGGGGCAGTCATGTTTGGAGGTCTGGGAGCAGGCGGCGTTCCACTAGGAGACACCGTTTTACTGAAGCCCACGCCTGAAGGCTTCAGCTGGGAGACTTTACCTGTGAACCCTCCTGTAGCACCCAGGTGAGTAAGTTACTCATATGATCAAGTCAGGTGTACTTAATTATCAAATTCTTCTATATAACTGACATTATATTATGATGAGTGACATCCGTAGCTAACGCGTTCACTGCTGCTGTCTACTGGCGGGTGATGAGCATGGGGAAGTATGCACGCTGACTGATTAGTCCCTGTCGTGTAATTTCTGAACTTTTTGGTGGAGGCAATGGTGCTGACGGAAAACGGACCCACAATGCATTTCGAGATTGCCCTGTGCAAAGCCAATGGAATCAATCAGCGGACGGAACCAGTATGAAACAGGCGTTTAAGTGTATTTTTCACCTATTTTGCTGGTCTATTGTTTTATTTTTTCAAGCGATATCCTCTGAAATAGCAGCACCTGTAAGCAGAAAATCGTTTAAGATGGGCAAGCCTCCTTGATGCTTTGTGAAGCAGTTTTCTAACACCTAAATGGAGAGTGTGAACCCTGTGTCCTGCCTCTGTCCTGCTGTATTCTCAGGTACTCCCATTCTGCACATGTGATTGGTGATAAGCTTGTGGTAGTGGGCGGGGTCTGGCTTCAGACAGAGGGTGTGCCAGGCGTGGCAGTAATACACCTGAGCACAGGTGCAAGTGTGGAGTATGACCTGGACATGGTGAGTTGGAAAATTGCATTTTTCATATGTGAAAAGGTGTATCTTCTCCATGTCCGCCATTTTGAATTTCCAGAAATAGACATTTTTAGCTGACAAAACTTTCTGTACTTGGGACATACAAGTAAATGAGCAGCATCGTTGCAATACCTACTCTGGCTACAATCCTACACAGTGCACTTTTAAAGAATTACACTTTTACTGTAATATTGATTGAAAGACACTCAAAATAAGTGTAGGGGGGTTGATTGACCAGAGGGTTGAAGGTTTGAATCCTGCTCAATTCAGTTGCTAATGGCTGAAGTACTGTTGAGGTACATAAGCACCCAATGTTCTAGGGACTGTAACCAATACCCTGTAATAACAAAGTCACTTTGGGGGAAAACATAAAATAAGTGAAATGTAAAGTACTCCTGTTTCATCTCTCTCTCTCTCTCTCTCTCTCTCTCTCTCTCTCTCTCTCTCTCTCTCTCTCTCTCTACCTCTCTCTCTCTCTCTACCTCTCTCTCTCTCTCTACCTCTCTCTCTCTCTCTCTCTCTTTTTATCTCTCATCTCTCTCTCTCTCTCTCTCTCTCTCTCTCTCTCTCTCTCTCTCTCTCTCTCTCTCTCTCTCTCTCTCTCTAGGCCTCCATTCCTTGGCCCCTCATGCTGCATTCCTTCTGCTCTGAGCTGCTCGACCCAAAGAGGTCAGAGGTCATGTTGATTGGCGGCGGAGGGAACTGCTTTTCGTTCGGGACCCACCTGAACCCCCGTCCTGTGACTGTGGACCTGAGCCCAGTGCTCACGCAATGTGCCTCATCAGTTGTAGTGGAAGACTGATGGATAGGTTTCAGAAATGGACATAGTGACTTGACGCTTGCCTTCAGAGCTGTTACAGAGGAGCTGAACTGCAAAAGTGCACTTTTACTGAGCTGGAAAAAAACAAAACAAAAGCATGTGGCATTCATTGGGTCAGAAAAATTGAGTTTTATTCCAAATGATCCAGGTCACAAGATACAATGGACCATTCTGTGTGTTGATACACCATAGAACTCAATTGGGCTGGTGTAATCAGGCTCAATATGCCCTGTCACTCATTGGGGCACGACTGACAGCACTTCCGCGATCACTCAGTGATGACGCGACGAAAGGACTGCACGGTGCTGCACGCCGCGCCCCAGTCGGAGGGCTTGCGGTAGTCGCCCTTCTCCAGGAAGTACTGGCGCCCGCGGTAGTTGGGGTGCTCGTAGAAGACCCAGACGCCCTCGGCCACCTTGCAGGAGTGCACGTCCCACATGCGGAAGCGCTCCAGCACCGAGGGGCAGTCCTCCGTGGCCTCGTGCGCCTGCCCCGCGAACTCGGGCTTGTCGTACAGCTGGATCTTGTACAGCGCTCCCCCGCTGGCCTGTGGGACGAGTGGAGAGAGAGGGAGAGGGCGAAGGGAAGGGAAGAAAGAGAGGGAAAGGAATGGAGAAGGTGTCGCAGGAAGGTTGGCTAAAAAGATGTGACAATTGAAAGGTGTAAGTACCAAAGACCCATAGTATAGATGTAGAACACTAGATGTCAAACTCACTAGCCTGGGAATGAATGGCTCAATATAATCAACGCCATCTTTGAGTGGAGTGAGGGAAGGGGAAAAGATTGGGAATGGGATGGAGAAGGTGTAGCAGGATGCCAGCCAAAATTATGTGGTGGTGTGATGAGAGTTGGAAGAGCCAAGCACCCAGATAAGATATACAACACTATATATTGCCTTTTTACCCCTGTCTACCGGAATGAATGGGTCAATTTAATCACCACCATTTATATTAGATTTGCATTTAACTGACACTTTTATTTGCAAAAGTGACTCAGGTATTTACAGGGTATTGATTATAGTCCCTGTATCAGTGTGGGGTTAGGTGCCTTGCATAAGGGCACATCAACCATGGATTGAGATAGGGAGTGGAAGGGTGGGATTTGTACCTGAAACCCTCAGATCTAAAGCCCGTCTTCCCCACGGCTGTATGCATGCTACTTGCATGAGTAGATCTTGTAGGCGGAGGCGGTAAAACAATAACTTAGCTAATAGTGTGAAAAATATTGGAATCCCTTATCAAGATAGCCATGCCAAAAGACTGAATGTGGAACATCCAGTGTTCTATGTCTATGCCAAGGACCAAGCTGTTGCAGAGCCATGGTGGTTTCTGGCTTTTTCTCATTTCCAGTGGACAATGGCGAAACAGATATTTCTATGTGCCTGTACTGATTGACATGATTGACGTTTACAAATGTTCATTTCAGTTTTCACATTAAATAAACTAAATAAACTGAATATTGTTGCTGAATGTTTAATTTGTTCCATTTACCTGTTTGTCTTCTGAACAAGTCATGTAGTAGTGTAGTAGCGTTTTGTTTTTCAGAAAACAGTTCAATTGTAACCACATCCGTATGTCGTAAGGGAAAGTGTGAAAGAACTGCCACATAGATTGCATGTCTGCACACTGGGCACTAGTGTAGTGGTGTGGTATTGATGTATTGGCAGGGCCCTCAGGCTCTGCATGGTATTGGGCCCGTTCAGAGTGATTGCCCCTACAAATGCTCCACTTTTCACCCCAACTTGCTCCAGATACCTCTGATTCCAATTATGTTCCAGCTTATTTTCAACCTGGTTCAAACTGTTTTGTTTACACTTTTTGATTTTCCCTACAAATGCTGCAACCTTTTTCCAACTTGCCCCAGATACCTTTAATGCCAGTTACTTTCCCATTCCCAGTACATTTAAAACCTGGTTCCATCTGTTACATTCTTACTTTGAAGTATTCAGAGTTTGAGATCCCTCTCCTCAGTGATTACACTAGTCTGTACGTAATTCACAATAGTTTAAACGGTTTAAACGAGTGGACTCCTTAACTCCTCATGCCCCGAAGAAGGCCTACTGTACATAGTGGGCTGAAATGCATAAATTATTGCTTGACACTTGAGTGCTTCTACTCTTTCTTACTCTGGTAATGGGTGAGGTTGGGTCGGTTCAGGCTCATACAAATGGACTGACTCACAACTGTTCCCCCAAACCGTTCCCCTAATGGTTGAGGTTTTTAAGCCAGTTAAGGTTCAGGCTCAGGGAAATGGGGGACTGACTCACAAAGTGGACCAGCTTGCAGGAGCTGAGGCGGTCGTTGAGGCCCATCCAGCGGAGATATTCTGGATACTCCCCTCTGGTCAGCACGTACTGGTAGCCCATGAAGTTGGGCCTCTCGTACACCACCCAGGCCCCACTCTCCACTCGGATGGAGTTGCAGCGGCTCAGGAAGGCATGGAAGTCTGAGCAGTCGGCATCGCACTCGTACCGACGACCCTGGAAGTTCTTGTCCTCGTAGAAGATGATCTGCAGACAGAGAGGGGTTGGGATGTACAGTAACAGTGATAGCATATCGTAGATCGGTGTTCTAAAGCACTTTTTTGGGGGCACTTTAAGGTGCCTCATACAGTATCGGTAGCGCTGAGCTATCGGTCTGGACCTTAAGCTCAGTGGTATTGTGCTGTGCCTGACTGTAGCGTTGAATGGTAGGTTGTGGTTTTAAACCCATAGTGGTAAACTACACAGGATGAGGATGACCTCCTGTTACATTACAGCATGTAGTTGGCTCTGCCACTGTAGATGTACTGTCAGTGACTGACCACAACGTTACTGAATTTAAAACTAAACAGAGGAGAAGGAAAAGAGGGCCCTTCAATGACATGATAAGGGCCCAAGAAAGGCAGAGGCATGGCATAGTATAAAGAAGGGGTTCCCAACATATTCCAGCTTGGGGCCCACATGAAATGTTCACAAATGTTCAGGGCTCACCTCTGACCCAATAAACAATACAACTGAAATAGCAAACAGCAACACCCACAAAATTGTTTTGATTTTTAGAAAAGGTTTTCAAGGCCCACTAGTGGGCCCTGGCCAATAGTTGGAGAATCACTGATATAAAGGATAAGACCACAAAAAAAGACGATCTGTGGATTGAGAAGAGATGAGGTGTAACGGATAAGGGCTCTAGAAATCTAGACGTACTGTATCCAAACAGTGTTTTGGGTCCAGGGATTGCTGTGGTTCAAGTATGCACCATTAAATACATTTGATAGCCAGATGCTGTAAATAATATAAACTCTAAATATTCAGGGTGATAGGAATTCCCTGGCAGGCCACCAGCATGTCAGCTGTCACCTGTTTAGGGTATTGGAATTGGCGATGGTATGGGCCGACATCGTATTTTCTGGACACACAGACCTAAATTGGCATATTCTTTATGCTCTGGTGATCCTTCACCTGTTTTAAATCACACACTACATAAATTGGTCAAGTACTCACAGCTCTTTCATAGTCTAAAAGTCAAAAAATATTCCATCGAATGACTGGCAGTTATATTATATTACAATTATATTATTACAAGTCTAAAAATATTCCATCGAATGGCTGGCAGCTGAACAAAGATTTTTTTTCACCAAATTATCTGAGGTAATTTATAATTTTGTCCATTTCTCTATATAACATCCCATGAACCAAGCTAAAAGTGTGGAACAAGTCAAAGTAATAATAATAAAAACAATCAACAAGTTGATTTCCTTTCCCCTTTCTGGGAGGCCTGAAGGAACCATTGGCCTACTGACCTTGCCCATTGTGGATTGCTCACACTGCTCGCATCAAGGTTGTTGAAGGTGGTTGGAGGTCCCCTGAAGCCAGTGTGGGAGTGTGTGGACGGACGTTCAGCATCCTTTTATTTGCCACGGAGCCCTGCGCACCCAGGGCCAGCCGTTGCCCTCATGGAGTGGAGGGCCTGCCCCAGCCAATCGCTTTGTCATGAAAATGAGATCCAAAAATTGAGTCAGTGATTCCGCCGCTATTCAGGTTTTCCAGAAAAGTACAGAGGGATTACGGCATAATGGTTGCCTGGTGAGGGGTTGCCCATCACCCACGCCCTCCCCACACCCCGATTCTGAACCCCTACCCCGCCTCACCACTCCATATTCCCCCTGCATGCCCACCTCCACAAACACAAACCAATGCCCATCTGTCTTGTTGATATGACCTGCCCGTCGAGCTGAGCTACAATCTGGTCCTAGATCAGGAGTTAGGGGTTAGGTTAGGTCTGGGTGTTTGGCTGAGCTATGTTAATGGTCAACTGGTATGGTAGCTCATTTCGACAAAGCAGCCCATCGACACAACACCCCCACCATTACCCACACCAACACAACCTGGCTGTCACCTCATGCCCATGGGTCTGCTCTGCTCTGGCCTGGCTGCCACCCCTGCCATGCCATGCCAGCTGTACAGTACACTACAGCAGGCATTTCTGGCATTTCCCGGTGGGCCCTGAACCCTCGTGGGCCCCTATTTTCAGAAATGTAAAAAAAATAAAAAATAAAACAAATCTGAAAATAGGGGCCCTCAAGGATGCAGGGCCCACCGGTGAGTCAGTTCTGCCCGGCTAATTATGAGGGGCCCCTTTAGGCCAAAAAGTGCCCAGGCCCTCTTTGTCCCCCAGTCCAGCCCTGCACTACAGTACAGCGTGTGGCTGGCTGGCCTGGGCCACTGCCCTCTGCCACTAGTTGGCTAAGCTTGCCCTCTACCTCAGCTGTTCTCATGTTAGGCCTACTGTGCTAAACAGGTAACATATTAGAACAGCATTAATTTCAGTTATTTTGGCATCGGATGCATCCTGCTGGTAGGTAGGCTACTACAGGACATTCATCAAATTGACTCTCCAAGACCTCCCTCATCTTGCTTCTTAACTCGTCAAAAGACAGCACTATACATTTGGTGTTACCGGAATGGCAATGACCAAGTCGTAGTGCATTACTAAAGGCCATGTGCTATGTCATAGTAGTCTAGTACTATGGTAGTCAACTATTCAATGACAATTACAGCATTTCACTAGTAGAACGGTGTCCGTTATGGGGCAACAGTACAGAAAAGCATTACCACGTTTGACTGGTCAGTGATACTGTAAATGTTCAATTTTTTACAGTTTTTCCCACATTGCTGGTATAGGACAGAGTTTGGAAACAGTGAAGAATGGTGGGAAGGGGTGTGTGTGCTTAAAATGCACTTCTCTAACAGTAAATCACCATCAGTTGTTAATACCAACTACACAGACTTTGCATGGGATTTTTTTTATTTTTTGTTTATGTACAAAAAAATAGATGTTACTACACTACATAATATACATTCTGCTACAGCCATGGTGATTGGAGAACAAGTATCAATGTGGAGGTAATACAAGTAGTGCAAAGGCAAAAATATATAAGGCAAACATTGTGGGGCTTGTCTACAGCAATTAAGAACAATGTACATTCAATCATGTACACACTGGCCTTAAGACATTTCAGCGGAAAACTTCCAAGTGCATTACATGTGAATGAAAACAAATTAACAAAACGCACTAGTGAATGGTTCAAGAGTGAGGATAGAAGGCCAGAATAACTCCTCCATGGCCCACTTTCCCTGACTAAAACAACTACCATGTGTTGCCTAACACTAACCCAACGTAACGTACCAGAACACAACACGTTTCCCTATGTGAGTCGGCCATGTTGCCACAAAAGGAGAATAATAAATAAAGCAGAAGTTATAAAATAAATAAAAAGTAAAAGAAAAAACAAAAGAGTGCAGCAGACAGCAGTGAACCCATACATACTGTATATAAACACATCATTATGCTTTTCATTGGCTTAAAAAAATGTAAAGGCCTGAAATGCACTGTAATGTCTCTCACTATGAGAGTTAGTTACCACTGACAGTTCGCTGAGGCCTGGCAAAGCAAACGAGTGCCTATTGATTCGTTTGAGCAAGCGAACAAGGTAATGCTTGCAGCGCATACTTTTAAGTGCTCTTAGCCGAGAGGTGAGTCAAGACAAGTAATCGTAAACTGGTATGTCTGGTCTGCACATGTCACGCATATTTGGTACTTGCGAGGATATCTGCTGGAAATAAAATACCCAAGCCCTGAAGAGGACAATTACTGTATGTAGATGCACATATAAAAAATAACAGCACATGTTTGTATCATCAAGTTAACAGGATAAACTAGACATCCGCCTGGATGCTGCTGACTGTTGGAGTGTGGAAAACATCACAGTACAGATGGGACTATGCCCAACAACAGAGCAGGACCCCATTTCTCAAAAGCATTGTTGCTAACCAGTCAGAAACTTACTAGGTTTCCAATGGGAAATTGCATTGCAACCAAGTAAGTTGCTAACTTAGTTGTTGAGAAACGCACCCCAGGTCTCTGAAGGCCCCACAGCTCCCAAGGTCTCTTTCTCTGTTCAATAGTTTCAGAGCACTGGATCATTGTACGCAGGTTAAATCAGTTTCTCTCTTCAACTCATATCCGCACCGGTCAGCCACATCATATATAAACCCGCTTGTGTTGCCCAGCTCTCTCCGTCTCGCTCTCTCTCAGCTGGACGCCATGGGTGACTCTCCATGCCTAAGTGACCCGTTTGGCTGCCGGCTGTCGCTGGGCCGTGTTCTGTAGGTGACATGGTCCCCATTAGAGCGGTGGTGCTGGTGCTGGTGCCCCGCGGCGGTGTCTGGCGTAGCGGTGAGGCAAGAGGCAGCGGCAGCAGCAGCGGTAATAGCTGTGCTGGTGGTGGTGGGGGTGGAGGTGTGTGTCGTGGTGGGGGTGGCGGTGCGAGAGGAGGAAGTGGGGGTGGAGCAGGAGGAGGGCGATGGGGGGATGATGAGGCCGTCCAGCTCCTGGTTTTGGCCCGTGGCCAACAGCCACTCGTGGAACTTCTGCTCCACCAGGACCTTGAACTGGCGCCGCTGCTCCCTGAGAAAACACCACATTACACTACCTTAATATTCACATTTAGCAGACGCCTTCATCCAAAGGGACATAGACTGCAAAACACAGATGCTGGGAGAATACAGCACAATACAAAAGAATACAAAACACATTATATTTACGTACACGTACATATCATTACATTTAGCAAGTGACTTACAAAAGAGGATACACATAGTAAAATATATTGTGTGCACACACACGCTAATGGTGTCACTCCAACTCTTTAGTAGCATTATCAGCTAGTGGAGAAACACAGGCTGCCTATGTGTTGGCGAAACACAAAATGGCTTTATGGGTCATTGACAGAATTGACAGATGACTGAGAGACCGATGATAAACAAATTGACTGATGAGACGTATGGATTTATCCAGACTGGGCAGCGCATTGTGACTGTGAGTAAACAACACCATTACTACTGCCACTACTACTATGAAACAAGCCTTGAGTAAAAGTGGATCAGTTCATTGTGACACAGATGGACTCATCCAAATAGTTTGGCAAACAATTACACTTCTTTGCATATGATTTTTTTTTCTTTTCACGGAGCACAAGATGGAACATTTTCAAGCTCAAAGAAAGACAACCGATAGCATCTGAATACCAATCAGTCGCTTTGGATAAAGGCATCAGCTAACGCTAGGGACACATAGCAGGCGAAATGAGCGAAGCGAAAAGAGGAGAAATTCAGTGTTCCGTTCTGACAACTCAAACGTCATCAGGTCCACGTGGCGAATTAGATGGAATGGAACAGTTGTGCTGTTGATTTGATTGGCCGCCACAGGCGAAATTCGCTCCTCATTTGCATGATATTAAACTTGGTTTGATAATTTCACTTTGCTTCGCTCCTGTTCGCCTCCCTCGTAGGAATGAATGACAAAGTTTTCTTTGTTTGGACAAATTCGCGTCTATGTGTCCATACCGTAAGTGTATTGTAAAGTAATGACTCACTTGTTGAGGTGGGCGTCTTTGACTGTCCTCTGCCAGTCCTGCACCCTCCTCTCCCTGGCCTCCAGGGCCTTCTGGTAGACGGGCGGCAGCCCCCCCGGCACCTCCACCGTGTCCCCCTCCATCAAGAACGGCACCACGAATGGGGAGAACTCCGCAGGGGGCAGGATGCGGTAGCACCTGTAGTGAAATAAATTTTGGCGACAAAACATCAAATGGTTGAGTTCTGCAGAATTTACTCCATAATGGCAACGGAGAATTGGTAGTAAGAACCAGCGGCAAAGTTCTCACTAACAACACTGCCAAGCCTCTACACAAACCATCACTGTATAAATGCCCTCCCGCCTTACATAATAACAAGAATGTGGTTTCCCCAGGCAATCAAAACCCCAGGATACATTAATTCAAATTAATTTGTTCTCTAAAGGTGTAAACTTCGTGAGTTCCTATGGTGCTCTTCCTTGCTTTAATGTTTGTTCATCCAAATGTTAATTAAAGTATATCAAATCTAGTTAACTGAAATTATACAGTTTTAAAATTTTATTTTAAACATTTTCAACTACACACCCTTTGTCCAGGCTGTTCCCCTCAGCCCCCAGCAGCAGGGGTCTGTCCCAGATGTTGGGCACCACCGCCAGCCCCACACTGGCCATGTGGTCCTCCAGGGTGGGGTAGTGCGTGTGGAAGGGCCCCAGGGTGAGGCCCACGTTGCCGGGCAGGAGCAGAGGGCGCGTGGGGGTCAGGACGTGGAGGGTGCAGTGGGAGGAGCCGCCCACCACCAGGCGGCCTGTGACGCAGATGAGGCGCACGTTCTCGCAGCCCTGCACGTGCACGCTGCACTCCACAGGGCCCAGGACTACAGTGGTGTTGCGGCACTTGTCCAGACACACAGACCTGCAACATGAGACATACGTGTGTGTCAGAGGTATTTACTCGAAGTAAATATAATTTATAATACAGGACCTATTAATACTTAAATGCACTTTCTGCTTTAGTTCTCTTCCTAACACACCCAGGGTGCATTCCAATATGTGGACTCTCATCCTCTACTTGTGCTTGTTCGCGTTTTGCTGACGCCCCGCCTCCATGGAGAAAACAATAGTTTCCCCGCTGTCAGCCTAGCCACAAAAAAGTTTTTGGGGGACTGTTCTTCATTCACCATCCCAATTGCAAATGAGGAAATGACATTAGAATTGTGCTTTTGCAAGATATTGAATTAATTGTCTGTTGTCAATGGCATCATCATGAGGTCACAAGCAGGCAAGTGAGCAAGGGAGGACGGAAGTCTGCATATTGGAATCCACCCCCAGACCATCAGTTTTGTATGACAGCACTCTGGTGTCTCACCTGAGAGGGGACAGCAGGTAGATGAAGGATTCGGTGCAGCGGTGCAGTTTGAGGTTGGAGCCCACCAGCTTGTCGGAGTCCTTTGCCAGCGTCTGCTTGAAGACCTGTGACATCAGCACCACTTTGCTGCCTGGCGGGGCCATGTGGGTGTTGCGCGCAATCTTGGCTCTCTTCATTGCGCCCTCCACTGGAAGGCAAAAGACAACATTTTGCTGTAAATTCTGCCATACATGCACAAAGCTTTAAAAGGTGCACCCACTGTGTAATGTTTTTTTAAAAGATCAAATTTGGTAATAGGCAACATAGTTTGAATGAGCAGTAAAGTTGCAATACCTACTATGGCCACCATCCTACACGGTGCACCTTTAAGTTACAATTAATCATACATATAATAATTGAAGATCAACTGTGACACTCTTTGCCAAGCCTATGTGCCAAAAAGTTTTGGTTTCATAGCTCAAAACTACAAAATCTGCTCAGAAAATTCCGGGGCACATCAGATCTGACAACAAGCAAGGGTTTTTTTGACAAAGCATCCTCGCCATGTACCTTGCTGTGCCCAAGCGAGCTTCTTGCCAGAGCGCAGGCATGCAGAGATGCCAAGGGGGTTGAGGGTGAGTGCCTGGTGCAGCCACTGCTGCAGCTGCTGCAGGCCGAACGATCGGCTCAGCTTGGAGTAGCCCGCCTCGGCCTGGAAGAAAATTGTAAATCGGTAAATGGACTGCATTTACATAGCGCCTTTTCACGCCTTCGAGCACTCAAATCGCTTTACATTGTATGCATTGTATGCCTCACATTCACACACCGGTGGCAGAGGCTGCCATGCAAGGTACCACCCTGCCACCAGGAGCAATTTGGGGTTAAGTATCTTGCTCAAGGACACATCGATGGGGTCAGGCAGAGTGAAACTGCACGCACTGATGAAGGCTTGTTAGCCGAAACGCGTTTGCTTTTTGGACATGGTGGTAATATAAATAAATAATGAGACGCAGTTTGTGAGTGCGGATTTCTTCTTCCTTAAGTTGACGCTTTTTATCTCGCACCCAAAAGCTTTTCGGTTTTCCAAGAAGTTGAGCGCGTCCTCTGCCTATACTTAGAGTGAAACTGCAACCTTCTGGTTGCCAAACAGGCTCCTCTACCACCTGAGCCACCAACGCCCCTACACAACATTATCTGTGAAGATTCCCACCCATCCTGGTCATATGTTTATAAACTCCAAGTATCCCCTTCATCCACTATAACTGAACTCTATAACCTTCATTATAAGGAAATATATAATCGAACACGGGTAAAGCATCAATGCAATTTCGTTGTGTGCAGTGTGCAGTGAACACTTGTGTGCTGTGGAGTGCTGTGTCACAATGACAATGGGAGTTGGAGTTTCACAGTTGGGCTTTCACTTCACTTTCACGGCTTTCACTAAGAAAGAAGCAGCTTAAGGGCCGTACACACACGTCGCTGCTAGTTACTCGCTCAGCGGATGAAGTCAATAGAATGTCTACGTGTTCCAGCGAGTCTCGCTGGCGAGTAGGCGAGGAGAGTACAAGCGATGCGATGTGGGCGGGTTCCGAGATAAACTTATTTTATCTTCGAGCGACGCGAGTTAAGCGAGTAACCAATTGGAATGCAGGATACAGATTATTGACAGGTGACGTTGCCCCTGTGGTGTTCTGACCACCCAACTTCTGCACGCAATCACACTTTGAAGTGTTGAGGAAAATACATCCAATACAGTGTACACCATCAAAGGCTCATATGCATGGTTGTGCACAGCACACGATCAACGTAAAACAGCGTAGGCCTACATTTTGTTTCGTACGGACGTTATTGGCGCGGACAGCGGGAACCATGACAACCAGTAAACAAAATCACACAGAGCGAGTGGCAAGTAGGCGAGTGAGCAAGTAGCGAGTAAATAGCAGCGACGTGTGTGTACGGCCCTTTAGGTAGGAGTAGCCTGCAAGTGAACTGCTGATATCATATGCTAAGGGAACATAATTGGGTGCTTTGTTTATACCAAATTCAATCATTAAACAGTGAGTTAACTGATACGAGGTCCTATACAAAAAAATGACATTTGTGAAAATGAAAGGTGCTTTGTAAGAGAGCTTCTCATTTAATGCAGCTCACCTGCAGCGGCGAGCGCGCCAGCAGGCGGTGCAGGGGCTCGACGGAACGCCCGCGTCCCAGCGAGCCCTCCAGCAGCAGGCTGAGGCCGTGCAGGGCCTCCAGGGGCACCTGGCTGTCCCGCAGCACCTGGCCCGAGCCGCTCAGCTGACCCGGCTCCAGCAGCAGCTCCAGCAGCTCCGACAGGTGGGACTGCACGAACGTCAGGTGGGCCTGGTCGTCCCAGTTCTACAGGGGGAGGAGGACAAATCATGAAGCTCAAAAGTCAAAATACAAATACAATTAACTGAGACGTGCTGAGTGATCCCAGGTGTCCCCAAGGAGCAGCAAGTGTGAAGATAAGGGAGGAAGTGAGAGAGAGGGAAAGTAAAGAGAAAGGACAGAGGATGAGGGTGATGGCAAAGACAGACAGACACACCAGGGGAATTAAGCAGAAAACACAAAGGTAACGGGATGGAAGAGAGAAAACGAAAAGAGAGAGCTAGGGAGAGAGAAACGAGACAAAAAAAGATACAGCAACAGAAAGCAGGGAAAAGAAGCACACTGTATTGACTGAATCATGACCTAACCCTAACACAACCAATAAACCCTAAAAAAAGAAAAGTCCACATCATTGTGACTCATTTGTGCACCTTATTTTGGGAGGTGATCTTAGCCTCGCGGTCTGTGGAGGACGGTGAGCGGGAGCGGAGGCTGGGCCACTCCTCGCCAATTAGGGAGGTGCGCAAGGAGACGCGGTTCAGGTGCTGCACGTAGAGGAAGAGCAGGAACTGCAGCGTGTCCACCGATAACTACAGGACGGCAGGAGGGACAAACACAACCAGACAAAACAAGCCATTTAGTGAAGGAACAAACCAAAGGAGGTTGTCATTATTGAGTTCAACAGGAAATGTCAAAATATTTTCATTATGTGACCTGGCATGTGAGGTATGAAATATCACTGGTATGACAAGAGAAATTCCCTTTTTTTTAAAAAAGAAAAGTAAGTAAAACAATTGGCTACTGTAACCAGTATAGCCGGTGGGAGCTCATCACCTTCTCAGTCCTAGGCGTTTCTGACACATGAAACTCCACAGACTTACCCCACCCAGCGCAGAGCTATTCTTCGACCTAATGGGTTATGTACGCCTACCTATCATGACAATAACAGCAGTGTCATCATCCCACTCGTCTCACCTGACTCAAAGAGTTTAGTTGTAGAGCTTCACATTGTAGCCTAGTGTAATGAGTGACCATCACTAGGGTTGTGGGTGTGTTCTGACTGTCACGCCAACGAGCCTGGCTCTTTGGTGTAGCGGTCAGAGCCCCGGTTTACTACCCCAGAAGGTCTGGGTTCGAGTCCCAGCTGGGCAACTCTACTCCACTTGGCTACAAATGGTGTCAGAAGTGGGATGGTACCGTGAGGCCATCGGAAGCGTACCCAATGTGTGTGAGCCGTAATTCCATGTGAGGGACCCCCAGGATTGGTGACCCCGGTGTGAGGGACCCCAGTGATGGGTGAAGCATTGATGACGGGGCACACTGGATGGGAGAAGCATGATGGGCAGTTGCGTGAGGGACACCATGAGTGTGTGAAGCGCACGGGTGCGCTTCCCGAAGGGGAAGGTAGTGTAATGGAGTGACCATCACTAGGGCTGTGAGTGTGTTCTGACTGTCACGCCAACGAGCCTGGCTCTTTGGTGTAGCGGTCAGAGCCCTGGTTTACTACCCCAGAAGGTCTGGGTTCTAGTCCCAGCTGGGCAACTCTACTCCCCATCGCTACACTAGAATATTCTTCATCTCTCCCACTTCTCAAGTTTCAATTCTCAAGTGGGAATTTCATCTCACTCCTCTGCCTCTCCAGCTTCACAGACCAGTACATCCCTGTTCCAATATGAACATGACACTCTACAGACTGCTGCCTAGACCAGTGTTTCCCAACCTTTTTTGTCTCACGTACCCCCTAAACCACTTAGTTGTGCCATGAGTACCCCCTAATTCATGTTCTATATCGCTTTATCTGTCCTTATGTGACTGCCCCATTCATTTTATATAAAAATACCATTTTTCCAAGTACCCCCTGCAGTGTGCTCGCGTACCCCTAGTGGTACACGTACCCCTGGTTGGGAAACACTGGCCTAGACTACAACTAAACTCTTACAGACCTGCATGAATGAAAATCCTCTCACCCATCCTCACCTTGCTCAGATGGTGCTCCATCTCCATAAATGAGCTGTGTACATTCCTGATATGACCTGAACATGACATCCTACACTACACTGCACTGCACACCAGAGTCTACAGACTGAACAATCATTATTTCGCCAAATAGGCTGAATAATCTTCGTAATACTCAGCCACACTTGCAATGCTCACCTTGCTCCTCTGTCTCTCCAGCTCCTTGGGCGTGGCACACTGGGACAGCGCCTCGGCCCACTCCAGCCGGTGTTCGGGCGCGTAGGCAGCCAGCAGGTCGAAGGTCTCGAAGTAGAGCCAGGCCAGCTCCTCGGGCAGCTGCAGCTTGCTGCAGGCGATGTGCCGCCACATGAGCCAGCCCAGCCGTGGGTAGCAGCCGTCCCGTGTGCGCACGTACGAGGCCATGCGGCGCAGGTAGTGCATGCTCAGCTTGTTGGTGGGAGCCACCTGCAGCGCGCCCAGCAGGAAGGGCTCCAGGCGCGGCCACACGCTCACTCCCGCCGCCTGCTCCATGTCTGGAGGAGGGAGGTGATGCTATTACTATCATCATCATTATCATCATCATCATCATGATCACCGTCAAAATGCATTATTATTACTATTATAATAATTATTACTATTATTATATGACTGTGGAATTGGCTGGCAGTGGTAACGGAGTTATACAAAACAAATCACAAAACATCAACTGAGAACACACCAGCTCCATGTCTGGGGAGGAATGTGATTGGCAGAAAAAATATACAGGAAAAATATACAAAGAAGCACATTGTGCGCTGTTGCTGGGTTGTGGCATGTAGTAACCGTTATACGACTAACTTAACTTGTGCAAGTGGCTGGCAGAGAGAGCAGAGCCAGTGACAACATGTAAGTTAAGAAGAACGTTTCTGGGTTTAGTTAGAGGAGCACTCCTGCATATGGCGTGCCATGCATGAAATACGTTTTATGACTATGCAACTGCTTGACAGAGGATTTGACTTAGACGTCTTTATTGTCCATTAAACTTACATAAAATGGAAAATTTGCTTTGGTGGTGGCATAAGGACGCACAAGGACACACAAGACAAACACACATCACAGTCAACACAATATATATATATATATATATATATATATATATATATATATATGTATGTGTGTGTGTGTGTGTGTGTGTGTGTGTGTGTGTGTGTGTGTGTGTGTGTGTGTGTGTGTGTGTGTGTGTAGATAAAAGATAGATAAAACCTGTGGAATAAAATTCAATCTCATTAGGCCCTAAGAGACTATTCAAATTTACCATATTACTTACTGCTAAAGCAGCAGACAGAGCTTCCTACGCAGAATTACGAAGCTCTGTGTTACTGTATAAAATTTTAAATGAACAGAATACTACTGCTAAAATACTATTTGTTAACTCAGAGTGTTTTATCAACGGCATTAAAACTTTTAGGGGCTCATATACCACGCAATTTGAGTTAAATGGGCAAAGAGCACAACTTATCTGCCTGAAGTACACCAACAGATGAGACCATTCTGAGTATATTCATCATGTGGTTGAATCAATAACTTAACGCAATATAAGTTATAATTTGCATGTAGGAGCGGTGGGTGGCAACTGTTGTTGACATGTCCCAACACGACACAAACACACACAACCCCTGGGCTGCTGCTTGACAACTAGCAGCTAGTTGGGGAGATGATGTTGCCAAATACCAATGAATGACAACACACCATATCAGGAATTTTGAATGCATCTTGTACCCATTTGGACTTAAAGCTGCTTGCAAGCGATCTGCCTTCTCGAAACGGACAACATGAACTAAGCTAGCATCTTGATCGCCAAACATTATTAAAGCTAACGTCTGTGTCACTTTGACCGCCAGGCTGGAAACAGGTCAGACGTAACAAACCCACGCATTTTCACAATACTTGATTAGCTGTGATATCAAAATAGACTTCAATTAAGTTAGCCTGTTAACGAGAAAAGATGAGGACGCCCTGAGTTCCCATGACAACTCCTACACCCGTGCTGTTGAGGAGTTGACAACGTTGCCATCTTGCTAGCTAGACTAGAATATACCTGCAACTCACATAGCATTCATCAAAAATTACCTGAGTTTCGAGCGGTCGGCTCTCTACAAATCTTCTACTGGATGTGCATGAACATTTCTTGACGTAGAAAGCGTTCGGCAACCAGCCACAGTTTGTTCAAGGAACGCCACCGACAGCGTCAATCTTGACTGTTTATAAACTTTCCTCTCTCTTCCCGTTTGGCGCGCTGTTCCTATTCATTTGTAGTGGCGGGCGCGTGCATCTGGCACGGGGACGCGCGTCTGGGTGCTTTCTGAAAACTCTTTGTCTGCCTGTTTAATGGCTCGTCTGAATGTAACTTTTCATAAACGACGATCGCATTTGAATTCAAGTAATTTATCATTCTAGTCTGATTGTTTTACTGTTGAAATTCACAGAAACCGCTTGTTGATTCTGAGCGATTTATATGTACATCTTCTCCTTTAAGAAATCTAGGGCGGTTCTTCCGGACCCAAAGAAGGCGGTGCTTGCTAGTACAGTACAGGAAGAGGACACTGACAGACAAAATAATTTGGCACAGAAAGCCGGTCACTTCTGAGGAATTATTTAAGCAAAGCAGCGTTCCCATGGCTGTTACAGGAATGAAACTTTCAAGTGTGTGCTGTCTACTGCTATATTTAATCGCTTTTGTCCTCGCAGGGTAAGTGCTTTATCAGTTATTTTTGTCACAGAGCAGGAGTGAAATTCAAACTCGATCACCGGCTGGTACACATGTTTCATTGTGATTGGTCTACGTCGCCGAAACCCTTTTCCATGTGTTTTCATTAGAACAGGTTTAATTTTGTGCCACTGTCCTGCTTATTCCTGGATTTATTACTGTTAAAACAGCCTCTAGTATCTACATGAGATTTATTTTAACATCACAGCGTGGAAATGAAACGCCACGTTCCTCTATCATTGCGTGGCTAGCTAGCATCACGTAGTTATATATCTGCCAGCTGATAAGCATGTGATTATTGCAATCATGTAATGTTATATCGACCATATTAACCATGAATTTTAACACTCAGAGCCTTGCTGTTTTCTCTTCGTACAATTTCAAACCGTAAACACATGCTTCACACGCCATAACTGGACGATATGTCGCCACATCATACAACAATCTGTGACTGATTGTTACTGATACAGCAAAGATGCATAACTGGTAACTGTAGTTCTAACTGTCGTTGTGCGTGCCTTTTCTTTCTCACTCAATTTTCAGACGAGACTTTTATAAGATATTGGGTGTGAGCAAGTCTGCATCTGTCAAAGACATAAAGAAAGCCTACAGAAAACTTGCTCTGCAGCTTCATCCAGACAGAAATCAAGATGACCCCGACGCTCAAGACAAATTCGCCGACCTCGGTGCTGCTTATGAGGTGTGCTTTTTGATTACTTCCTATTTTGAGATTAAGTATTTATGTCTTATTTCCATGAATGGGGTCATTACTAAGGGTTATACCACTGACATACTGTATACACTGGGTTATTCTGCTGTGCTGTGGCAGTTGACAGAAGTGACTCTCTCTTGTGATTGGTCACCAAGACAGTGTGGCTAGTTCTGATTGGTTTGTTGCCTCAGAGCGCATGAGCGCTCAACCTGGAGTACACTACTCAAGTAACTTCCTATTACTTAACACCCAGGGTTGCTACATACACAGGTAAAATGACTTTAAAAAGCGGAGAGGGAACAAAAGACTGTGTAAAAGATTTTACATCGGAGAAGCTGAAATTATCTGTTGACCATTACTACTTTTGAACCTGGCAAAATGTTATCTTTACCCACGGAGGCTCAGGTCTAATTTGTCCAAAGTTTCATAACTTCATTTTCAATTGAACACTATGACATGAGGAAAACGGACTGTAAAGATGACCAAAAACCTGTCTGCTGCTTGTTGTAGGTACTGTCAGATGAAGAGAAGAGGAAACAGTATGATGCGTATGGAGAAGAGGGGCTGAAGGAGGGCCATCACGGTTCCCATGGAGATATCTTCTCCAGGTAAGGAGGAAGCACACTTAGACATTCCCCTATCTTCTGAATAACTTTTGAATTCATTAATACAAAAAATATCACACACAACTTTCACCTACACTGATTAGTCTGCATGGTTTAATGAACGTGAATCTCTCTATACACACACACACACACACACACACACACACACACACACACACACACACACACACACACACACACACACACACACACTTGAAGATGGCTCCATTGAATTCTTGCATTAAAATTAATTTTGTTTGTCTGCATTATCTGTCAAGTTTATCCTGGGATATACCATGGTTTGTTTGTGGTTAGTTTCTAAAGAGTCCCCTCGTATAGTTGGGTCACAACAAAATTGTAGGGAGAGACTAGTGTTTGTATGATATGTCATTAATGATTTACATGTATGCAGAATGTGGCTTCCTTAGAAGCGAAACATAGTATGGGCAGTGAATTGCCTGTGTTAACTACAGTCTCCTGCAGTTAAATATGTATGGTATGATCTTTTTATAATGGCTTAACTTGAGCTGTCTTGCTATATTTTTCAGTTTCTTTGGTGATTTCGGGTTCATGTTTGGAGGACAAAGGGGCCAACAGGACCGCAATATTCCAAGGGGCAATGACGTCATTCTAGACCTCGAGGTTACCCTTGAAGAGGTGTATTCTGGGAACTTTGTGGAGGTAAAGCATCTCTGATAGGCCAGATACTATGTGCACCGGCGGAGGGAGAGAGTTGCCCTGCCCGGCTTCAAACCCTGGCCAAATCTACCCTCCTTCATGACATCAAACAGTACTGCATATGTAAAGAATTACGTGTCTAGTAAAGTCTTCGATGCTTCGATGATATAAATGACCCTCATGTAAGAAGGGAAGTATCGCACACCAATGTCTTTGTTGAGGTGCTGGCTACTGGCATAGATCAAGTAGCAATAAAACAAATAAAATAAAGATGCCCTACATTCTGGTTTTATTACATTAAAAGTGACGTTTTGGCCGCCTCACCTTTCTCAAACTGATAAATGACAATCATACCTTGTGCTCAGGTTGTACGGAATAAGCCGGTCGCCAAAGAGGCTCCGGGGAAGAGGAAGTGCAACTGTCGTCAGGAGATGAGGACCACTCAGTTGGGCCCTGGACGCTTCCAGATGACACAGGAAGTGGTCTGTGACGAGTGTCCCAATATTAAGTATGTTGTATTTTTTTTTTAATCAATATATTTAGTTTAACTGCACATTGCAGTCTGGTCAAATACAATTTCAATCTTCTGTGCTAACACGTATTAGTAGAGTTTTGTCAATAACATACACTTTAATTTTGTCTTGCATGTTTTTATCCTCCGTTTTGCACAGAACTGTTGAACGAATCAATGAATTTATTTATTTACACTACTGCTTCAGGCATTACAAGTTATGGTAATTGAGTATGCAGATATGGAGATGGAGGTGACCGTGACTTTTCTGTTGACAGGCTTGTGAATGAGGAGAGGACACTGGAGGTAGAGATTGAACAAGGAGTACGAGATGAAATGGAGTACCCTTTCATCGGCGAAGGTAAGACATTCGTTCAGCCGCAGAGTTCTTTCCGATCAATTGAATACTGCATCACATGCCTTTTTGAATATCAAAAAAGTTAAAATTGTGTTCTTTGATGACTCAACTGAGTTGTCAGTTGAGTGTTGGTAAAATCACATTTTGCAACTTTGTATTGAATGATCAGAGTTGGAGCATTATGTGCCAAATTTTTATTTTGCTGTTTATATTACGGATGAAACGTGATGGGTAGGGAAACTATCATGGATAGTGAAGAATGACCAAGAAGTCTATTTCCTTAGTAGTGGTAATAAGCGCAATGTTACAGTGTTAGCTCTTGGGCAGATTATACCGCACTCAGTCACGACCAAAGGTGCCAAACATAAACAAGAAAGAAAAATGAGCCCTGAGAAGGTCTTTAACCGTAAGCTGGGCAAATAAAAGAACAAAAAGGATTTAAGTGTGCCAACCTTTTTTTAAAAGAAAATTCTCTGTGCTAGTTTGTAAAATAAAAGTCAAGTCAAGCAGGTTTTATTGTCAATTTCTTTACATGCACTGGTCATACAAATAATTTGAAATTACATTTCTTGCTTTCCCATTCACATAGACTAATCTAGGTAAGGACATAGACAGTATAGACATAGACAGTACTTATACATGGACTTAAGACAGTATGGACATAGACAGTGCTCATACAGACATTTAAAGTGCAAGACTGGACAACAGAAGACTTGTAGAGGACATACATTAAGAGGAACACCAGCTTTATGAATGATCCTTTTTATCCTTTTTGTGATGTAGGAGAACCACACATTGATGGAGAGCCTGGAGATCTGCGTTTCCGTGTCAGGGTGCTGAAGTAAGGACACCCGTGATCTTCACACACTTAATAAATATACATCAATGGCAGATGCTGTAGTTTCTCTATCGTGTTTTGTCTATTGTATGCTTTTGAAGTTGTATCAAACGGACAGAAAATGGCACAACACAATTTTTCAAAAGGACAATAAATAATCTATCTATCCACAATTTATTCAATCCATTAATCTGCCATGGCTAGTGTTTGTTATTATTACTATGTAATACTTTCAATCATTTTCACATTCTCTTCCTTGAGTTGATAACCTTGGATTAACCCGTTAAGACACAGCGTTATAAATGTACTGTTACCAGAATGGCAATGACCAAGACGCAGGGCATTACTGAAGGCCCTGAGTTATGTCATAGCAGTGTAGTTATATGTAGTACTATGGTAGTTAACTGACATTTTGGTCCTTCCATCTTGTCACTGACTTCCAACTTACTTTTTCTTTACAGGCACCCAGTGTTCGAGCGAAGAGGCGATGACCTGTACACCAATGTCACAATCTCTCTCGTGGAAGCGCTGGTTGGTTTCGAGATGGACATCACACACCTGGATGGTCATAAAGTATGCACAACTTGTTTATTACCGTAAATCATTTTTTGCTTAAAGGAGAATTCCTGCCGTTTCGACATGCAGTTGTTTTGTTCATGCTACCCTTGACTTGTCAGTACCTGCCCCCATTAGAATGGCCAGGGTAAAAAAGCTGCGTCGTTGGGGCCCAGGAAGACTTAAAATAATGTTTTAAATAGTCTTGGTGGTTCTTTAAGTTGTAGCAGGGTAAGAGTCACTCCAGCATCTACTTTGGCAGCCTTTATGAGTTATTACCAGGTTAAGTCATTTTCAAGGTGTGACCCTGTATCTCCTATGTCCCGCCCTATATGCTAATCTCTGTTGTTCTCAGGTCCACATTGTCAGAGACAAGATCACAAAGCCTGGTGCCCGCCTCTGGAAGAAAGGAGAAGGCCTCCCCAACTACGACAACATCAACGTCCGTGGCTCTCTCATCGTAACGTTTGACGTGGAGTTTCCAAAGGAGCAGCTTGATGACAATCAGAAAGAAGGTGAGCATGTCTACTTCCGTGATTTGTATTGAGATGGCCAAACTTGACAGGCAGACTGTGTACTACCTCACAGCCCGTAGCATTTCCACAACCACATACAGCATGTAATTTCATCCCTAGTGTACCAATGTAGGGAGATGACACTTGAGCGGATGAGTGAGGTAGACTTCTGTAGCAAGTATTCAAAGCATGGAGTCCCAGTGGACAATCAGTGTTCAGGTGCTAGTAATGTGCACGACATGCGCATGTACTATGCATGTAATGACATGTACCGGTAATGTGCGTTATCTTATTTGATTTACTGAAGGTTTGTTTTGGTGAGCGATGTGTGATTTACACCTGGCTGTGTGTTTCCGTTCTGCTTCGTGAGTTTCTTGAGGGTCTGGGTGGATTTTCACACTTGACTCGCTCAGCTCCTGAACTGCTCGGCACCCAAATCAATTTTCCAAGATGTGACATAGTCAAAGTTTAAAAGTAGTGCAGAAGAGGAAAATAAGTGAAACGCGACAATTGTGTCAGACAATCATAGCGGCTTGTATGGACTCAATCATCGACATTGATTCTGTAATTATTAATTTATTATATCCCCGAAATGTCAATCCGATCATCACTACAGCTGACCAAGACCCTGTGCATTTTAATAAAATAGAACTGCTCCAACAGTGCTTTGTGTTGAGAAGAAATTAAAAACAGCTTTATTTTAATCTACCTTATGTCAGAGTTAGCTATGTTAGTTGAGCACATTGAATGACTGTTATGTAACGCTCTGATGTGCTGTACAAATCTTACTGCTATTGCTAAATGTCACATTGCCCCGGAAATATCATGACCTGTACCATGTAACAGTTTCAAAGGACACGGTTCTCTGGAATCAGTATTATTTTACCATCTACATCTGTTTTTGACAGTGAGCAGATGAATCAAGATTCAGATGTGTAATGTTTGCGTATGTGTTTTGTATTCTCTTCGTGTAGGATTGAAACACCTGTTGAAACAAGCATCTTATCAGAAGGTCTACAATGGACTTCAGGGATACTGACACATCTGCTGACAGTATCTGGACTGATCTTGACTTCTCTTCCCACTGCACACATACACACATGAACATGCACATACATGCATACATCAACGATTCACACATACATCCAAATACACAGAGGAGGAAGTGTTGGGAGTGTATTTATTACTTTTAGTTGGGTCTCAGGATGGAATAACTTAATGTGTCGTTTTAATTTTTTGTGTCCGAATGTTTTTTTATGTTTCTTTTTGTTTTGTTTTCTTATGACTCGTTTGAAATTCATATTTTTGTTTTCGTTACATGCCCCAAAATATGTTGTATTGTCCCAAACACGTTTCCTTTACACCACTCAAGCATCGTTAGCAAATGGTTCACAAATACAAAATCATTTTGTAAATACTGAATGCAAGTTCCACCAAGATGTTTTTAAAGGTATGTATTTCTAAAAGCCTTCAATACTTTCACCCAGTGAAGGATTGTGCGAAGAAACATGGATTCTCTGCGTGTGTGATTTTTTTTTTGGAACCGACAATTTTGTATGAAGACATCAAGTTTTCTCCTTTTTTTTTTGAATGTAGTTATTTGTTTTGGAGTGAAAGTACACACACACACACACACACACACACACACGTTTGTGTTGGTATATTTCCACTTCACATTCAATGTTTCTTTTCCCTCAAATTTTCACTCTGATCTTGTGGAGTTATTTTGTTTTGACCCAACTAAGACGTTTGCTGCTCCTTGGTGGCGTTGAGTGAAGGAGACAGACCTCAGAAGATGTACAATATCAACCTCATAGATGATGATCATCATCATCATCACCCCTCTGTTTTTCTCATCACCTCCAAAAGACTCCATGCTGTGCATCCTGACTAGTAGAGGCATGCTCGTGCACTCTAAAGAAAATGGACCTTAGCGAAAGGGAATCCTTCAACACGGATCAACACCTACGTCAACATTTTTCTGTTGTTTTGTTTGTTTGTTTTTGTTTTGTTCCAAATGAATATTTTAGTGGGATGGGTGAGGTGATTTTCACATGCGATTCGATTAAAAGTTTGTAGTAACTTTGAAATGTTGACTTGCTGGGTTTGACTGGTTGTCACTGGTGATTTTTGTTACTCTGGTTTTGGATAACAAACACACTTGATTTGTAGTAAGTGTATGTGGATTTTTTTATTGTGATCTGCCCTTTTTTTTAGCATGTTGGAGGTGTAGGCTTATGTGAAGTCCCTAACATCACATTAACATGTAGGCCTACACCTTGTGCAGGCAACAAACTTGCATTGTCTGTCAGAGGCAGGTGTTCATATATTACCAACAGCAGAGGGCAGTAACACTCTGTATTAAAGTTTTGACATTCTGCCTAATGCACACATCATGCGCAGGCCTACCTATACTTTTCATGAAAATGTATTGCCAGATTAATGTACTGGAGATTGTTGATTGGACACCATCAGCCACAGCAGTGTAGAAAGGCCTGACCTTGGGTGCACCCCCCTGTGAGTCTTCATGACCCAGTGGGGTAGCAAAACAATAGTTTTTATTTTAACCAAACCATAATTCAATGCCCTCCTATGCCAAACAATAAAGTATTTTCTGGAACGAAGTTGCATGTGAATATTTTAGGGCATTCAATGTGAACTGGTTCAGTAGGCTAATTAAATTGGCTTCTGCATTGGTGGTTTCAAGGCATACCTTTTGCGCTTATGGGAGTGCATGGCAGAGAACTGACATACTGGGATTGCAGCAGACCATTTTTTTTTCTTTGACGGGATGGTCGCGGATAGATCGGTTTCTTCCATCCCCACCCCATAGCTTTACATTGGGACGGGGTTGAATAATAGAAGTGGAGCGTAGACTGGATTCATCTTCGGCGACTGTTCAGTACCATCGCCGCTTGTAGAAAGCGTCATCGGCAGTCGCATCCGGGAATTCTGTCGAGATGGTCATGGCGGAGGGTACTGCTGTTCTGAGGAGGAATCGGCCAGGCACGAAGGCGAAGGTATTTGATCATTGACCGAATTTATTATAAAGCCATGAAAGGCCCACTTCAAGCCGTTCAACCCCAGGTGTGGGTTTAGAGACCCGGGCCTAGCGCCAACCCATATTGGCACACTATAAAACACTCTTACAACCAGCTAGCCCCCAGCCCTTCAATGTTAACGAGAGCTAAGTAAAGTTAGCTTGGAAAAGCAGGAAATGTCGAAATGTCGACAGCTGGGTGCATTCAATAATATGCCCATTGTTTAGTTTTCATTCTCAACAGCTCACCCTCACCGGATGATGTTGTTTGCACGAATAAATTAAATAAACATCAACCAGCCAAGTTGGAATGTTACTCGTAGCTAAACAGCTAGCCATATTTCTGGTCAGCAGTGAAAATAGCCAACGTTAGCAGGCTGGCTGAGTCATTTTACTACTTTTGGATGGCGAACACTTGACATGTAATACGAAAGTGATTTGCTGTTACGCAGATATTTGCACCCATTACACTGCATCCCTGTCAGCATTACATGATTTACTCGAAGGTGGAATGTTGTGCTAGATGTAGTGCTGCTACATTGTATACAGTAGTTGACAAACTGACACATTGTATTTAGGGAGTGAACGGTCTAAATTGGTCTGATGACTTCAGAGATGGCAAAGCCTCGTCGTTGGTCTTCATGGCTTGCGTGGATCACTTGCATACTCCGAAGCATTCTACGTTTGCTGTATGAATTGAATTTGTAATCATCCTTGTCACCTAGGAGTTGAGATTGTACCCAAAACGGAACCTTTCTCATTTGACATCTTCAAAGCTACATCAGTTGTTTTACTCAGTTTCAAATGCCCCGTACAGCAACATGCAGACCGTTGCGGAACATTTTTGCTAGATATAAATAGGCCTACTGTGCTGTTTGTTACAGGATTTTTACAACTGGCCTGATGAGTCCTTTGAGGAGATGGACAGCACCTTGGCTGTTCAGCAGGTAACCTGATTTACCACCATGCACATTGATGATCTCTCTCGCATTTATTTAATCACAAAATCGAGTAAGCCTGTGCTCTGAGAAGTACGTTCCAGCAGTCATGATGAGACAGAACAGTTGTGTTTCAGAAGAAAACCTCCTGAAATCATAGCTGAAACCTCATGAGAGCCATGTCTGGTAGGTCACCAGACACCCACTGGAAGACCTACATGAACTGACTGTAGAACAAAAACAAGACTATGATCCTATGTTGTCAGTGTCTTGACTGTGTCGGGAAACTACAAGTCATACAGTGTTACTATTACTGTGTCTTTTGCCTTTGCAACAGTGAGCGAATAAATGAATGCCAATCGTATATGTCTATCAAGCTCAATGTTCACTTGATACTGCAGTCAAGTTGAGTTGATTTGCACAGTCTTTGAATGGAATGGCTGCAACAATATTCAGCCAGTTGCTGAAAGCAAGCCCTGGCTTTTGGACAGGGCACAGAAAGTGGGGTCTTTGCCATTTTGATACCTTCTGTGTTGATGGTGATAGGGCAGCCATGGTCTAATAGTGAGGTGGTCTTAAGATCAGAGGGTTGCAAGTTTGAATCCCACTTCCGTTTATGGATTAACCCATTTTAGCCTAAGCCCTTTTTGGGAAAAAGTACCCTCTTAAAACCCGAATATCTCAGCCTCCAAAGCACATTAAAACATGAAATAAGTTGCATTTAAAAGCTAGGACCCTCATGTTGCATTAAGATGTGTTCATTCAGCTCTGACCTACCCATATTTTTTAATAAAACAACTTGAATCTCAAGAACCTGAATGCAGCATATATGTCGCTCCAGGACAAAATGGGTTAAGAGCCCTTGAGCAAGGCACCTAACCCCACATTGCTCCATGGACTGTAGCCAATTCCATGTAAATAACCGAAGCTGTTTCGGATAAATGCTTCAGCTACTGTAAGTGCAATGTAATGTAATGTAATGGTGCATTCTTCACCCGTTAAATTGGTTTTGTTTTTTGCCTGTCAGTACATCCAGCAGAACATCCGCTCTGACTGCTCCAACATCGACAAGATCCTAGAGCCCCCGGAGGGCCAGGATGAGGGCGTATGGAAGTACGAGCACCTAAGGTACTGCTTCTCAACTGGGCCTCTACAACCCCCAAGCTCAGTTGCAATAGGGAGTCATTAGGCTGGTGGACTGGGGAGGCACCAGTGATCTATGAAATACCTGTTTGTGCTTGGTTCTCTCTCTCTCTCTCTCTCTCTCTCTCTCTCTCTCTCTCTCTCTCTCTCTCTCTCTCTCTCTCTCTCTCTCTCTCTCTCTCTCTCTCTCTCTCTCTCTCTCTCTCTCTCTACTGTATGTGTGAGTTGGAATGGTTGCTTTTGTGAAAAAAGAGGCATAATCAGTTAATGGTGTTTGGTTTTCATTCTGTGGTGTGTTAATGTATGGGAAATGCTGTGTGTATGTGATTGCGTTGAGGCATGTTATGTAGAGATCATCGCTTCTGCAGCTGGCAGCATAATGAATGCGGTTATGATGACAACCTCTGTCTCTCTGTCTCCCTCTGTCGCACCATCACTCTGTACCTCCCTTTGTCTCGCCCTCTCGGTCACACAATTCAATTATCTGTATTTTATTAAAGCTGGGAATGGTGGAGACATCAATGTTTATTTTTTAAACACAAATTCAATGTTTTTGTGTGTGTGTGATGTTGTGTTTGTGCTGATAGTACCAGGTAATAATAACTTGTTGTGTTGTGTTGTGCAGGCAATTTTGTTTGGAGCTAAATGGATTGGCTGTCAAACTACAGGTATGTGTTCCTGCTTTTCTCCATGAGATGCATCCTCCTGTCAATGTCAGATTTGTAAACAAAACAAAAAAATATATATTTCTCAATACTCAATTACTCAAGAGCTAAAAAGCTGAACTATGTCATAACATTGCTGTGACATTACTGAGGGTTACAGATTCGGACTTGTTCATTACCATACTATTTTGGTAACAACAAGTTTATAATGAGGCTTCTGCGTTAAATGGTAAACAGGCAGTGATGGGCAACCTGGATTCAAAAGCTTTTTTTAAATGGACGCTGATCTTGTCCCCTTGCATGTACAGAGTGAGTGCCACCCTGACACATGTACCCAGATGACTGCCACCGAGCAGTGGATCTTCCTCTGCGCAGCACACAAGACACCCAAAGAGGTACAGTCAGCATTATCTGCATTCCTCTATACAACCTTAAAGACGAATCCCTTGCAAACAGTCTCACAATGCTGCTATGCATTGTAAATTGCTAAAATAACGAAGCAATCACATTAAGATCCTACTTTTAGAGTGAGGAAATCTGTGGGACCTGTCTGTTGGCTTTTCTGGAGTGCCTTGTAACCCACCTAACATTTACCTGTGGTCCTTTCAGTGTCCAGCCATCGATTACACAAGGCACACGTTGGATGGTGCTGCCTGCCTTCTGAACAGCAACAAGTATTTCCCTAGCCGGTGAGTCTCGCTGATATAAACCACAGGTCAGGGGTGCTTAACTAGTCTGTAACAGTGTTGCCAGAATTGGGTAGTTTATGATGACCCTCTGCGGGTAAATTTGGTTGGGTTTTTTTCTGCAGATTTATCACCATAGAGATCAATAGAATTAAGTTAAAATTGGACAGGTTTAGTGCCTCCAGGTGGGCATTTTTGGGGGCTGGAATAAACCAGTCACATCTGGCAACCCTGCTCTGGACTTCTCAACGAGTAGGGTGATGCAAAACATTATTAAGGAGATCAGAAGCTCCATTGTGAATGCCAGCTTGTGCATGAATATCCAGAATGTACAGAGCAAGTCACTTAACCCTATTTTGCTCCAAGGACTGTAACCAATACCCATATATTAATAAAACATAGGTTTTATATTGTGATTTATATTCATAACACTTTACACGTGTAATAAATCTAAGTAGTTTTGGATAAAAGCATCAGCCAAATGTAATTTAATGGTGATTTTAAATTTCTTTCTTCCTTCAGTGTCAGCATTAAGGAGTCGTCCGTAGCCAAATTGGGATCAGTGTGCCGCCGCATCTACAGGATTTTCTCTCACGCCTACTTCCACCACCGGCAGATATTTGACAAATACGAGGTGAGAGCCTGAGCCATCAACACTAAGAAGCTGTTACATACCACCTGCCACACTGGAGAGATTTTATTATTTTTGCATTTCTGGAAAGCGAAGTTGCTCACTATGTTAACCACCTTTTTGGTTGCAATGCAATTTCCCATTGGCAACTACCGAAGTTGCTAACTGCTAACAACTTCGCTTTCCAGAAATGCACCCCAGATAAAATATCGTCATGTAAAACATCTGCACACGTGTAACCAGCACCTGAAGGTAATGACACCCAGGACAACTTTTTGAGCAATGTTGCCGGGCCACATTATAATTGGCTATTCATTTTCTGATTAAATGGTTGAAAAATGAGTTGCCTTCTGCTGGAGAAATCCAAAGTTGCCCTGTGTATCATATCATCATCTTTACGCACTGACCCCTTGGCATTGCCTCCTTGAGACGTACTTCCTCATTTAGCCATAGGGTGGCAGTGTCAAACCACTATAGCAGAGCTGTTGACTTGGAGTTCTGACCTGCACACAATAGTGCTGTGTTCATACTTGCAACCTCATCAATTGGGACCAGTTGAACAATAACTTGTGATTTTGTCTGAGTCAGAAGCACACTCACAATCTTACCCAACCCTTAGTAGTCACTCCCTGACTACAGGGTTGGGAGTGTTTGCATTTGCGAAAGATTATCCAGGTCCACATCAAGAAAATCTGTTTATCCAATCTTATTCCAAATGTTGTCAGTTAGATATACTGTATAGAGTTGTAGTAGTAGTAGATCAGGCTCGGTATTGCTTTGTACTTGCCTTACCACCACATCCTTCCTTCTCCTCCTTCTCATTTCTGTCCTCCCTCCTCTTCCTCTTCCTCTTCCTCCCCAGAGCGAGACCTTCCTGTGCCACCATTTCAAACACTTTGTCCAGAAAATCTAGTTAGGTTCATCCAGTCAGTCAGTCTTATTCCAAAATGTCAGCTAGTGTAGTTTTAATAGATCAGATCAGTATTGTTATATACTTGCTCACCATGTCCTTCTTCTCATGTCTGTCCTCCCTCCTCCCACTCCCTCTCCAGAACGAGACCTTCCTGTGCCACCGTTTTACGCGCTTTGTCATGAAGTACAACCTGATGTCCAAGGACAACCTCATCGTGCCCATTCTGGAGGAGGAGGTGCAGAACGCCAGCGCCGCAGGGGAGAGCGAGGCCTGAGCAGGAGGGGAGCTGGTCCATGGAGGAGATCCACGGGTCACCATGGCGACAGTAGGGATGCTCTGCAGTCTGCAGCTGTGTGTGGCCATGGTTTGGCCCGACTCACACTCTCTCCATTCTTCCTCTATGTCCAAACCCTGGTGCCCATCCCATTCTCCTCCGAAAAAGGAAAAAAAGGTCCATCATGATTTTATTATTTTTTGTGCAGCTTAGACTTGACACATGCATACTCCGGTGTGCTCCTTGTATATAAGACCACCCCCCCTCTCCTTGCCGTCCTATGCTCCCTGTGCCCCCCCTCCTCTCGGCTTTTTATTCTAACAATCATGTCTCGTGGGTGCTTCAGCTTTAAGGTTCCCTCTCACCTCCTCTTTATATGTTTGTTTTTATTTTTTCATTCGAGTGTGTTTGTATTCTATCTCCCTTGTACCCACTCCCCTTTCCTCTCCCCCATCATTAAGTTATTTAGTGGGAACTGGCACACAGCCTTACCCACACATTTTTGTTTTTATTTTTCTTAAATGATGAACTAAAGTTTGATATTTTCATGTCTCTTAATAATTAAAAACACTTGTACCCAGACATTGTGTTGAAGTAGTGACTGGGGGGAAAGTATGCAAATAATGCATGCAATGCATGATGGTGGTGGCTCAGGTGCTAGAGGAGACTGTTAAGCAACCAAAAGAAAGGTTGCAGGTTGAAGCCCTGATCTGCCTGACCCCATCGATGTGTCCTTGAACAAGACACTTAACTCCTAAATTGCTCCAGCAATTGTGGCAGCCCCTGCCTCTAGTGTGTGAATGGGTAAAATATGAGCCATACAGTGTAAAGTGCTTTGAGTGCTCGAAGGAGTGGAAAACATAATATAAAGGCCTACTGTCTACTAATGTCTATTTACCATTTTAAAAGTGCATATCTCCCAAATGTCTTAACTTCATTAACAGCATCTAAAATGCTGTGAAATAGAGTATTGACATCCAGTTTGAGTAACTGTTGTGAGACCAAAAGAATATGTTGGAAAACAAACTTCTGACAATGCATTGGGAAATAGCCATTTTAATAATATAAACACCTACAGAATTTCTAATGTTGAATTTGAAATACTGCAACAGGTTGGTAACACTTTTTTTGTCATGGCACTTACCACCTTACAATCTGTCAATTAAAAAAAACGAGACAATACATTTCCGTGGGTTAATTGTAATAAAGAGCAGCATGAGGTCCTAGTATAAGCATTTAAAAAAGGGGCAAAAAGCAAACACTTAAACATGGGACTTGCCTGGGTGTGCACAACACTACATGACTAAAAATGAGGGTGATTTGAAACAGTATAAGCCATCGACAACATAGCCCTCACATCATATGGATATGGAAATTCACAACACATAACACTAGATTTTCAAATAAAAAACAAATTACATGTGGAAAGTTTTTTTGTGCAATTTATGTGATATGAGAAGGAAAGGAACTCCTAACATGATTTGATAGACCAATAACATTAGCAGCGGCTGTCACTATGAACATGAACAGTCTGTTGGTACCTTCCATTTGCCAGATGGTGCCAGGACGAAATACAATAAAAACGTAAGATGAGGGCTACGATGTGAGGATGTGGATGTGGATGCATCAAAAAGAGCTCCCCTCTGTGACTAGTGGGTTGTCACAGTGCAAACAAAACGTTTACGGGTTGGCTTCAGTTAACTTTTCAGCCATGGGGGGTGGGGGGTATTCTTACAACCTGGTTTAGGTTTAAACCAGATTAAGTCAACCTTGAGGTAAGGGTGAATCATCTAATATAAGAGCACTGCATGCAGGTCTTTTCTTAACTAAATGACATCTGTGGGCGATCCATTAGCAGGTCTACCACTTCCTCTAGGTTAACTTTACCAGGTTTATCGCTTAACCATGTTCTTGGAATACCACCATACTCCCACCACAGCTTTCAACACACGTCTGTCTGAGGATGACAATATTAAAAACACCCATTCACTCACACTTAACTCTTACATACACACACATACACACCCCTCCTGGCAGGAACTGTGACCCCTCCACCCCCCACCACTTCGGATTGAATCTGGAGAGTTTCCATAAGAGGACGGTGGTGTTTAGTGTTATGACTGTGGGGCCAGAACCCTGTCAGTACCGTCGAAAAGCACCTTAGGATTTACACACCTGATAAATGTTTACATCCTGCCCCTAACTGGGGACAGGATATGAAGAAAAAGAACATGTGAAGTTATTTGCCTTTGTTTAGCTGTGTGTGTGTCTGTGTGTCTGTGTCTGTGAGCACAGGTCATATTGCTCAACAGAACTGGTGGGAACTTCATTGTGCATGTAAATAAAAAGAAAAAAATATGTGATAATACTTCAAAACAAGGTGCTAAGGGGGAAATAAAATATCTGGCATAAAGTTAGGGTGAAAGCATACTTAGAAGCATACCACCAGTGTGTGTTTTTTGAGGGGTTTTGTGTGTGTGTGTGTGTGTGTGTGTGTGTGTGTGTGTGTGTGTGTGTGTGTGTGTGTGTGTGTGTGTGTGTGTGTGTGTGTGTGTGTGTGTGTGTGTGTGTGTGTGTGTGTGTGTGTGATTTCCTTGTCTGTTTCCCCTTGGCTTCCAGCAGACACCTGGAGCATTTTTACAGAGTGAGGGAGGATGTGCGGGAACACTTTAAAACGTGGTTAAACTGGGTCAAATTTAACAGCTGGGTGTTTTCTGTGCTTTTTACAATTTTACCGGCCATTGCAACAAAAATATAAAATAATACAATATAACACTGAGATAAACATGAGAGAATACTTCCAATGGTAAGTATGGCTTTGTAATTTTTTTTTTTAAAAAAAAGTGCTGGAAGTGATTCTAAAATAAGTTTTTTTGTTAGGAGGGTCTCATCATCAAATCCCAATTTTCTTTACTGGGGGGCAAGGAGGGCTGTCCTTTAGTCTTCTCCATATTTGACTCTGGTAGTGACACGCAGGTTTGCCTCACACAACATGGCCGACATACGCAGCCCAAATGTGTCCTTCTGCATCCACATTATGAAAGTCATCCATTAAAGGAAGGTCAGAGGTCACCAAAGGAGGAAGTCAAAAGGGGTAAAGTCAGCCCGTCAAGGCCAGGCGTCTTGGCAGGTTTATGAAGTGATGGGATGGGGGTGGGGTGTTGGTGATTAGGAGGTCTTGAGAAGACGGTGAGGGTGAGGGTCACATGCATGTGACCTCGGCTGCTCCATCGTCCTGTTCGAAGCCGCCCTCCTCCAGGTGGGACAGGGCGCTGGAGTAGCCTCCCCCGAACACGGGGAACCCCCCGATGCCCCCCGAACACGGAGACAGCTCCTCTGAGGACTGGGGGCTGCCCACGCCCCGACTCACAGAGCGGGCAGACACCTCACTACGGGAAGCAGCAGCCTGTGGAAGGGGGGAAGCCATAGAAGATTCAGAAAGGAAATGTGGATGGGGGAAGAAATGATACTTGAATTTAAAGTGCTTTCTTCAACCCAGCTCACGTTTTGATTATGCTACCATTTTGAGATTTAAAGAGGCAGTGGGTCCATTCCATATGCAAACCCTCGTCTCGGTTGTGCTTGTGGCCTCGTGATGACATCGCAAGATGTCGTTGACGACAGAAAGTTTGAATAACATCTCGTAAAAGCGCAACTCAAAGGTAATTTTGTCATTGGCAATCGGCAAGTACATGAGTAAAGGTACAGGACCAGAGTTTGGATAATGGAATGAACCCAGTAAGTAATTTTTCAGTTTTAACAATAATGTTTCCCAAAGTGTTTAGAGGTCCTTGAAAATCATAAACGGATAAGAGGATCTTCAGAATTTATTTTGCCATCAAAGAGGAAAACTACTTAGTATCTCTTTAAAGTATTGTCTTTAAAAAATATCAAAAGACATATGGAGGAACCAAAGCTGTTAGTGGACAGCTGTGAAGACTCTCACCTGGTTCTGTTGCGGTACCAAGGGAGTTCTGACTGGCCTCTGAAGAAACACCACTTGCTTGGTAGCCAAGTTCCCATCACTACAACAACACATACAAGTTCAAGAATATCAAATATCTGGTACCCACAATGACTGTTAGAGAACATGTGTTTCTACCGGAGTTAAGTTTATGAATATACAGTATCAGATGGGTCGAGTGAAGTCCATTTGGATTCTGCTATACTTGTAATGCCAGAGGCGCTTAGGCCGATTTGTTATTTTAGCAATTTTAATATGTCTATGTATAATTACTCATTAACATCCCATACTCAAAGAAATCAACTTCACAACACCAGACAAAGACTCACATTCATACGCACAATTACATTTTGCTGGATTCTGGCAGTGGGGATTCTGAAATTCTAAAATTCTAAAATTATTTGATTATAAATGAATGCCATAAAATATTGAATTGATCATGCCATTTCTTCTGGAAACTGTCAGAATGGAAGGTTGGGGATAGAATTGAAAACTGTTGAAGGACTTCACCCTAACCATTGTCTTGCAGAGGCAGCAGAGGCTCAAGACATCATATGATGTGTGCATGCATACGTGCTTGTGTGTGTGTGTGTGTGTGTGTGTGTGTGTGTGTGTGTGTGTGTGTGTGTGTGTGTGTGTGTGTGTGTGTGTGTGTGTGTGTGTGTGTGTGTGTGTGTGTGTGTGTGTGTGCCTTGTGTATGCGTGTGTGTGTGTGTGTCTTGCGCGTGCATGTGTGTCACCTGTCATGGCGGATAATGGGTGTGGGCAGCACACAGGTCAGCAGCCAGCCGAACTCTGCCAGAGTATGAAGCAGAGGTCCATAATCCGTCTTCACATTGGAACCCTGGATAACCCATAAGGAAGGGCCTTAATGTCAAATACATTACATTCCGAATACTCAATGGCAAAGATCACTGTCTACAAAAAAAAAAACCACAATCTTCAGGCTCAAGGATACATCAATCACCACAGTAGTGTCACACATGCGCACAATGTTATTTTATGGGGGGGGGGGGAGATTAAAATCATGTAGAAGAAGTGGAGATATCAAAACCAGAAGGGGTGAAGCCCCCCACCCCCCTACAAATCGCACCCTGGACACCCCCACCCTACACACACACACACACACACACACACACACACACACACACACACACACACACACACACACACACACACACACACACACACACACACACACACACACACACACACACACCTCTATCACCGTCCACTGCTCCACCACAATGGTGTCGTTGGCAGGAGCGGCCATGCTTCGCTCCTCATAGATGAAGAGACCTTCTAGCGACCTGGGCACCGGCTCCCCTGTGACAAACACATGGGAACACACAGGAAAACACACATGGCTGATGACAACCTGTAGTTTTATGGAGGGCGTGCACATGCAAGAGGGCAACTTCAGCAAGTGTCAAATGAAAAAAAAAACATACTTGAGGGAAACAGCAAAAAGAGCTGCACACTTCTTGCAAAAGACTGTCTAGAGAAGAGGTGGGGAACTTCTTTCATTCGAGAGGCCACTTCAACATTTGATTCAGTGCTCCAAGGGCCATACTATGATCACAAACTTGCCCTGCATTTTAGGCCTATAATTGAAGGTGGCCACCTTTACAACAGAACCCACCTTCACTAGGTCCCCTGAAAATATAACTTATTTTTACTGCAAATGTAATTTCTAAGATTGTGCTTTACAAAACACATTTCGTGTGTAACTGCACAAGAGTAAAATTATATCAGGGGCCGGATAAGACGGACTCATGGGATGTAAACGCCCGCGGTCCATTGGTTCCCCACCCATGATCTAGAGCAACATATTTTTGGAACGATTTCTAAAGAGATCCTCTAATGATCAAGGCACTGGCTGGCCTGTGATAGGGTACGACAAAATTGTCAATGAGTACCCCCCGTACACATTTAACACCACAAGTTACTGCACATCACCAGCACCTGGCCACTGGCTGTGCACAGGTACTCTATGCTTTGAATACCTTAAATATAACTTTGTGTACAATACACTACATAAAACAATTCTCAGCATCCTGATAGGGTGTAAAATACAGATTGCACAGTACATGTACTGTATGTCTGTTTTGAGACAGGGACTGACACAGAGAAAGGATCCGGTATCCTCCAGGACTCCGGAATCTAGAATGCTTTTACTTCCTGACCCAATAACTCTCACGGTGAACTACTTTCTGACAGACGTGTGTGTGTGTGTGTGTGTGTGTGTGTGTGTGTGTGTGTGTGTGTGTGTGTGTGTGTGTGTGTGTGTGTGTGTGTGTGTGTGTGTGTGTGTGTGTGTGTGTGTGTGTGTGTCCGTGTGCATGTGCATGTGTGCGCGAGTGAGACAGAGTTAAAGAGAGATGCATGTATCTATGAGCGTGAGTAACGTATGTGATAAAGCAAAAGTGTACAAGTGCCTATGTGCATGTGACAGGAGGGCTGCTTCTTTTCTTCTCTTCATCGTAACGGATGAAACGAGTGTTGGATGTATGTTATGTTCCTCCCATGTTCTACATTAACGGGCCCCAGATGTGAGTGAGTGAATGAGGGAGGGAGGGAGTCTGATTTAGCTCCTGCCAGTCCACAGAGAAACAGGAAGTGAGGTCGCGAGGTTGGGAGGCAGCCACTAAATTTAGCCGCGCGAGGACAGAAGAGTAAGGAAAGAGGAAGCTGGGAAGTCGCTCGTCGGGAGAGACGGGTTGGGAGAAGAGTTTAGAGAAGAAGATGGGCAGAGGCAGAGAGAGAGAGAGAGAGAGAGAGAGAGAGAGAGAGAGAGAGAGAGAGAGAGAAGGAGAGAGCTAGAAAAAAGGGAAGGGAGACAGAAAGACTGAAAAGAAAGAGACGAGGTAGAAGAACGAGAGAGAGCAAGAGAGAGTGTGTGAGAGAGAGAGAGAGAGAGAGCGAGAGAGTGTGTGTGTGAGAGAGAGAAAGAGAGAGAGAGAGAGAGAGAGAGAGAGAGAGAGAGAGAGAGAGAGAGAGAGAGAGAGAGAGAGAGAGAGAGAGAGAGAGAGAGAGAGAGAGAACAAGAGAGAGAGAGAGAGAGAGAGACAAGCAAGATAAAGAACATCCAAAAACATGGAGCAATAGCAGTAGCAATTTCAGTGATCTATGGTTAAGACGGTGAGATCACAGGATGAAACGGGCCAGAGACAGATGTGGACTGGAATCACAAAAGATGTATGAGGACAAAGTGTTCTTAATCCCTTTCTCAAATCCTCCCTTCTGTTAAGATCATCCGCTACTTTGAAAGATGACAGGAAGTAAGCCATCTCCTGGTTAGCCGGAGTCTGTTGTGGGGAAAACATCCATTTGTACTGTATACGCTGACTTGTTTCAAAGTAAAAGTCAGGACCTGCAGCAAGTCCACATCCAGTATTCGAATGACTGGGCTGTTACAACTCAAACATTGAGGCACTAAGAGCATATGGTTCCAATATATACACACGGTGAGGGCTTGGAGATGTACAGTATGTCTGGGCACATAGGAGGCTCCATACAGAATCGTAAAAGCAGCGTGACTGTATGTGTTGAGTGCTAGCTTTGGGCCACTGAAAGTATGACATGTTAATGCTAACTTGCACATAGTCTTAGTCCTACAGCTACACAGAAGGAATGATGTGAGCCTCGTTCATGCTGCAGCAGCTGCAATGTCCCTACAGTATGCTTCAGCATCATCACGTACAGAGGTATTCTAGAGATCCCTAGGGCTGTGATGATTTTGTATCGACCTAATTTGTGCACGTGTAGTGTTGCTTTAACTGTGCGATTTACCCACCAGGCACGACCAGGATTTCAAATAGTTTTGATTTTGTTGCGACCCTGCGATTGCACGATCGGCAAGTGAAATCGCTTGTCTTTACCCCATGTACACTGCACGATGCGAGACCCACGATTGAACGGCGATTGAGCAAGAAATCGGCCCGACTCGCAAAGTCGTGCGAGTGCCAAATCGGTGCAAAATCGGGGCAGAAGTCGTACAGTGTAAGCCCAGCTTTAGTCACTAACGTGGTTTTTATGTCTGGGGTGTCACGAATTGGAGTTGTAAAACTCACCTTTAGGTGTGTCCCAGTACACAAACGAGTCAACCAATGACCAGCCTTTGCGATAGTAAGAGGCGGTGAGTTCCAGCCAATCAGCTTCCAGAGCACTGACCACCTGCCCCTTCCTGGACACGCGCATGGACAGCGCCCCCTGGTGGTAGTAGCATCCCTGGGCATCCAGAGGGGTGCAGCCAGCAGCCCAGGAGTGGAACAGCACCATCAGCCTCAAATCTGCATTGGAAACACACCAACAGAGACAGACAGACAGAGAGACAGAGAGACAAAAGTAATCACATTAACTTCAAATCCCAAAGTCTCCTAAATAATATGATTAGTGAAGGTGATGTGGTGCTCCTGTGCTTTTCAGTTAACACTTGATGAAGACACTCTAGAAATACAATACATCGTCATTGCAATAATTCCATGTGAAAGTAGGCTACCTAAGCATCAGCCTCAAATATGGATTGGGAAAAAAGACAAAAAAGGCACACAAATAAACACCAGACCTCATTTCTCCAAGAAATACAGTTACTACAGGTACTACAGTTAAGAGAACCTTTAAAATGTTTTTACATTGGAAATTTTATTATTGAGGTAGGAACCGTATAGTGACTGCAAAAAAAATCTATTTGCCCAACAGCCACCTGCTTTAATGAAGCATCATCAGCAGAGCCTATTACTTGAATTAATTAAATATTCATTCTTTTTTTCTGTAGGTTCACGCCACAGCAATCAAAAGCACACACGGGTCAGATGGAGGAGACCTTCAGACCGAATGCCAAAGAGCAGCTGGTGATCTGTGAGATGTTTGTTTTTAGCCCGAGTTAATTGGTGCCAAGACCACACGCTGTGGTGCACCAGACTGGCTTCTGTGGCAGCCTGGCAAACCTATACTATAATACACAAATATCACTGAACCCTTTTAACACTGGCCACTCTCTGTGCAGTAATGCCTCTTTTCCACTGGCGGTTTTCTGGTAGGCCTACAGCTCGACACAGCGCGACTCGGCCGCAACTTTTTGCTTTACGATTGAGCTGTGTCGTGCCCATTCGAAAACCAAAAAGTCACAGCCGAGTCACGCTTTGTCGAGCTGTAGGCATAGAAAAATGGCAGTGGAAAAGAGGCAAAAGTGTAGTGTAGCTGTGCGTAGTTCTCTGTTTCTGGGCAGATAGATGAGAGTAGGCCAACATACTCTTCTATTTTCCAAGTCAAGGGGTGTGGTAATATTTTGGTCCAGTAAGCACTGTGTGTCCTTCACATGGAGTGAACGAAAGCCCTGTGGCAATAACATGGCGGAAACAAGCTACAGTTCACATCAGTCAGGCACACATCAAGGGTTAAACTGAGCTAACCTGACAGTTAAGGAAGAGAAGAGGATGGGGAGGGGAGGGGCAGGAAGAGATAGAGGGAGATTATGGTGGAGATAAAGAGGACATGGAATGGAAGGGACTCCCAACGGACCCTCTTGTTGTTGAGTGGGTCACGTAAGGGCTGAAAATAAGAATCCCAACATTTGTGAATAAAATGTGCTGACTAGTGCTCCAATGAAAATTGCACAAGCAGAAGAAAGACTTGGTCCGTAGCCCCTTAATGCACGCCGTACCTCCAGTGGCATGGTGTAATAGTCATTGAAATGTAACTACCATAGCACTACAATACTATGACACAACACAGGCCCTTTAGTAATGCACCATGACTTGGTCATTACCATACTGGTAACAGCAAATGTATAAAGCCGCGTCTTAAGGGGTTAAGCCACGCAAGCAAGAATGTTAGATTTTTGTTGTATTCAAGATGTGTGACACGGTACATACTACATCATATTTCCCCCTGATTGCATGCAGTCATTCAATTCTAGTGTTGTGACATTCCAAATATAGTGTGGGAGTGGGGAAGCGCTATACTGTATGAATGCAGTCCTTTTACCATTTACAGAACATTTCTCTGTGATTGCATACACTCATTCATCATGTAACATTTGTCATGTAACATATTAATCACCTTGCATATCACCAGGAGGATACATATTTAAATATAATGCCAGTTAGGGCTGCACAATTAATCGAAAAATAATCAAAATCGTGATAAAATAGTGAAATCGAATTCATGATTTTAATCGTGATTTAATCGTGGCAATAGTGACCTACTTTTGAGAGCGTCCTTGAAGCCAGAACATACTGACAGGCTGGTGTTTCTGGCCAGAAATCTGTCCACTTAAGTTTCATGCTCTTGCCTTTACATAATTATTACAATTCATTTTATTTTTCTCATCCCGTATGTAATTCATTCTTGGTTATATTTCATCTTGTTATAATTTTCCCAAAAATCTGCAAAAATCAATAATCGTGATTAATAATCGGGATTATGATTTTTTCCATAATCGTGCAGCCCTAATGCCAGTATCAGATTGAAATGAATTTAATATGCCAGTCAGAACAGAACTGACAATGGGGGACCCCTTTGTTCCATACAGTAGTTTGGTTTAAGCTTTAAGTTTATTGAAAGGAGTAAAGAAAAATACCAAGCACTTCATTAAGGTAGTTTTGAATTAGTTATTGAGTTGGATATTACAAACGGATGCAATACTAACTGATCTACTCTGGACATAATGAGACATATCAAGAAGGAAAATGACCCACCAACAACAATTGGAGCCAATGTGGGAAGAAGCAACACTCGATTTTATGATTAATATTTTGTAATATCGATACACATATTGAAAAAAAACATTTGCGCCAATCAGGAAGGAATACCACTTGACCCAACACCTCACCTGGGCTGTAGCATCCATTCCCATTCTCCAGGTCCCTCTCTCCAGGTGGGGTACGAGGAGGGGACCTTGGGGGGGACCGGCACCCCCTGTTGGGGCTGGACACCCGGCTACCTCCTCCACTGCCGCCCCCTCCGGCCTGTTGGATCACAGAGGCCACGAATCGCACCCCTCCCCTCGCACTGCTGTTCACCTGGAGAGCAGAACACATCATTACATTACTGTACACATCACTACATTACTGTATCGTCCACATGACAAAGGACTGTGCATGGAATGACAGACCATGGAATGTGCATGTTGATGTGCCACTGATAAAGAACTGGAGGAAGAATGCTCTCCACACAGGTTGACATATGAAGGGGACAAATTGTGGCTTTCAGTTTAACAGTGAGCTAAAGAGAATGCTGATAACTTTGGTCAGTGAGACAAGTGAGTGCTGCACAGCGATACACACACATGTACAAACACAGGCATGCACGCACACACTGCATCATTGTATGCATACAAACACACACACACACCATCATGCATGTATTCATCGCACAATGAAAATATTTGGTTGAAGGGACTGACTCTGTCGATGAGTGCCCTAACGGTGTCCCCTGTCAGGACCTCTCCAGGCAGGGGCCACTCCTCCACCCTCAGCACCGGCACGCTGTGGCACATCGGCACTGAATGCTTACTGTGGAGAGAGAGAGAGAGAGAGAGAGAGAGAGAGAGAGAGAGAGAGAGAGAGAGACAGACAGACAGACAGACAGACAGACAGACAGGCAGACAGACAGAGAAAGAGAGAGAGCGATAGAGTGAGAGCGATCGAGTGAGAGCGATAGAGTGAGAGAAAGAGAGAGGGAGCGAGAGAGAGAGAGAGAAACAGAGGAGAGGGGAAGAGCGCACACACAGGGTCAGATATGTTTACCCAAGAGCACAACCATAAAACCACAAACAAACAAAACACTTTAAATAATGATGCATTCCTGAATTACTGAATTCGCAGAGGGAAAACCACAGAGAGGTGGAGGTCATGAGGGGTGGAGTTCTCATCAAATCTCCGTCCATTTCCAACAGCAAACGGCCTTGTGTACACCAAAACCGAAGCTGAATCTAAGCGCAGACTCAATGCCACATCAAAGCACGCACTTAGTGGTGTCTTCAAGAAAACCTTGGAGATGGTTGTTTGTTTAAAAATATCTCTTCAAGACTGCATAGGAATTTCCCCCGAATACTAGTACTAATCTAACATAATGCAACTCAGTATTTGGGGAAGCATTTTGGTTGTAAAACAGGGGAGTCCTGGACATTCTTGTTTACGTGTTGAACTTTGCAATGTTTACTTGGTGCTTTGGTGGGTCACACAAAGTCATCGGTGGGCCTTGTGGGACTGGAGCTTATGTCCAGCTGGCGACTACATACTCCATTTTGTTCTGGCACACACGCCACTCTGCAGACATTTCTCATGAAAATTTCAGATGGTTTTTGCATGACACGAGCGCCCAAGACGTTTTTTTTTCTCCCCCCCTTCACCCTTGTCTTTAAGCATAACAGGAAGTGAGTATGAGCGTACTGTACAAGCTTCCTCTGTGCTGTAAGATGTGGGAAGCTGTGCCAGGAATTCCCTTTTTAATAATATAATGGTAGTAACCGCATCAGAGCAGGCCATGGAAACTCCCAATGAGCTGCCTGCAACCTCGCTGGATTCTAAAACCTGATTGGCTGCTTTCTAAAACCGATTGGCTGCTTTCCTGTTGTCAAGCGCATTGTGTCCAATCAGGAGGCCCTTTAGTGTGCAATAATAAGGCAATTTGGCGGTGGGTGGGGGACACTTGCTCCCTCGCTCCCCCTTTTAGCTGTAACCCATTTGGTGTTGGGGGGGGGGGGGGGGGGGGAGATGACACTCACCCCTTTTACCAAAATGCTTGAAGCCCCCCCACACACGTCCAGTCAGACTGGCACTTCCATTAAATATGCAGACCCCCTCCCTCATACATGATTTAATATTTACTCCAGCCGGTGGGGTAGCCTGACCCCGCCCCGTCTGGGGTGCAGGGTGCTGAGGTGAGTAGAGTAGAGGTGACCCTGATGCACCTCTCCTCACCTTCAAGGAAAACACTATAGGAAGAAGCCTTACATTTCAAAACAGCACTTAGACTAGGCCCATGCTTTACAGGCCGTCTCCACATTACAGGAATATGAAGCACATTGTTTAATATTGCTACAATTCTTCTTGCTGTTATTGTTTTGTACCTCTTGGCTGCCAAGACTAGATCACGTTCAGAATGTTCATGAGCAAAGGTATCAAAATGATGAAATACCTCTCAAAAAGAAACCTCCCTGGAAATTTGAACATAATTGAATTTCAGATGCTATCTTTCATGGCACATTCCAGATGTCTGAACAGCCAGAGAGCAACATGGCCATCTCTAAATTACCAGCAAACATCAGGATTAAATCATGTTGGCAGAGTCTGTGATCCAACATGACACCAAATAAATGATGGCCCCATGATAACTATGAAAATTAATCTCTGTGAAAAAAAAACATCTTGAAGACAACTAAATTACTGCACCGTCATGACATCAACGACAGACCTAGCCATCAGAAATGACCTGGGGGCAGCCCAACCACTGATTAGCTGTAGACCCCTCTGATAACTATCTGTGGGGTGTTCCAGGAACATCGAGAAGAGACAAACATGGGTCATTCACCTTCAGAAAGTGGTAAACCTGCTAATAGATTGTCTGCAGGCGATATTTAGATAAGAAAATGTAGAATCCAGACTTGTTTATTAGTTGATTTACTACTTCCTCCATGTTCTCTCAACCTGGCTTACTACAGGATCACCTTTTTGGAATACCCATGTGTATGGACAATAGGAAGCTGTAGATATAGAGGATTATGCCATTACCAGGGCTCTAAATAAGCTTAAACACCAGACAACCAGCCAGATGTTAGTGAAAATTCAGTTTGGCTGGTCGAAAACGAAACTTACTAGCCACTTTGTCTGGTAGTGAGTGTATGTTAGGCTAGTAAGAGTTAACATCTATTAGTCAAATTGGCGTAGTGATTTATAGCCCTAATTCATTACCCACAGTGCCCTGGGCGAAGCATGGCAGCTGTTGACCTTTGACCTTGTGACACTGTGACCAGTAATAATGACCTGGACACATGTTAACCAATGCAATGCTTGAGACAAATGGGTGATAATCTCTAATGATGCCCTGACATCAACTAACTGTTGCCCCAGGCTACGTGATGTTATGATTTTGTCTGATGGTGCTTTATGCTCCACATGCATGGCACACATGCAATAGTCTTGTGTTGTTAGGTGTATGGCCTGTCCTTCTCAAACGAGTCTTGCTCAGGGATGCAAAATGAATTTCAGTAAAAACTGACAATAAAGCTTTATCATACCGCATCATATTACAAGCAAATGGCTAGTTTGAAGTACTGACTTGGACTGGTTGGCTGCGTATGTAGTAGACCATGTGTATTTGAACTTGTGGCAATAGTGACATTTTTTGCCCAATCACATCTGGCAATTATCACCATAACACACCCTCTCTACACATGTTGCCATTTCCAAACAAACCCAATTCTGATTACAACAGCACTGACAACAATGATCAATGGACAATGGCTGATTTCATGTTGCCATGAAGTTTTGTAAATACTTGAGCCAAGCCCTGTGTTTATGATTACAACTGAAACAACAATGAGCTACCAATGAGCTACTTATGTCACATGATCTGATGCAGACTTGTGGATTGACATGTGTACTAAAGCGCTCAAAATAAAGCATCTGGTCTATCCAACGCAATTGTTGTGTCCATATCAAATAAATATTACAAATACATGTAAAACCTATAAATATGTGTGCAACACAAAATAAATGTGACAGCATTTAATAAAACATGACAGCATACAATGTATGAAACAATAAAACAAATGTAGGTCTGCAGGTACCTTGGTCGTGGGCGTGCCAGGATGGCTCTGTAGAGTAGGCTGAGGGGGAGGGCCCGGGTGCGGCCCACAGAGAGTATAATGGGGTGCAGGGCGACCAGCACGTAGCCCTGAGTGTAGTAGGGTAGCAGGGCCTGGGGCAGCTCACACAGTGACGACACGTACTGCACCGTGGGCCGGCTGCCTGCGGAGACACAGAGGATAAAGGTTACCTTTCGCCATGAAAAGATCTGATTTACACCCCTACTCTATAACCATCATGACCCGGATTAATTATCACAGACATCACAAAGTACAGTGCACCGAAGGCAGGGGTCAGTCATGGGTAAGCGGTTAGGGTGTCAGACTTGTAGCACAAAGGTTGTCGGTTCGACTCCGGTGGGGGGAGTAATTAACCAGTGCTCTCCCCCATCCTCCTCCATGACTGAGGTACCCTGAGCATGGTACCGTCCCGCCACACTGCTCCCTTGGGGCACCATTGGGGGCTGCCCCCTTGCACGGGTGAGTTATAAATGCAATTTCATTGTGTGCAGTGAACACTTGTGTGCTGTGGCGTGCTGTATCACAGTGACGATGGGAGTTGGAGTTTCCCAGTTGGGCTTTCAAAGGCAGCATCGGCTACTGCAGTGTATCTCAGCTTCCGGCAAGACTTAGAATTTGGGTTATTATCAGGCATGTAGTAGTGTATGCACTAATAACATATCACATCAGCTGAGGGACTGAAGCAGACTTTACCCTGATGCTGACACTTCAGTTTGGAGAGCGGTGTGACGCAGGTCCAGGTTTAAGCACCATTGAGCCCCTTTTCTTACACAATAGTTTATATCGTTTTTACATTAACATACAGTACACTAGGAAAAGGAAGTATTCAGGTGAAACGCTTGTAGAAATTGTACTGACTGCAAAGATCTCTCAACACCTAAAGCTGAACGAATAATAGGATTAAAACTTTAAGCAGTCTAGACAACTACAGCTGCATGACACCAGTGACTCTTGACAGGCAACATTTTTGACAGTCAGCTTTCAATTCAATATCTCACATTCCTCCAAATGTGGCACCCATTGTTTAGTGATTAAACCAGATCAACCAGAACATGCAAGACGACACAAATTAGTTTCACTAAATTAGTTTCAGTAGGCTGTATTTTGTGATGGCTGATCCGAAACATAGCTGATGAACTGCTTATGTACTAGATTCTGCAATTCTAGCATGATCTCCAGTTGCATCCCTCATCGGAATGTGGGTTTAGTTTTTCCCCCAAACAGCAGTAGAGTATCATGGCAACACGAAGCTTGTAGACATCTTAAGAACAGCTGCAATCTCATGGTCATATTTCATGTGAGTATGTATGCACGTAAGCAGGGAAGCAAATAGTGGGGGACAAAGGGGCCAGTTGTTCCGTGCTAAGGGAAAGAGGAGGCCCAGAAATGGGTACGATTATGTTATGTGTATTAGTTGGGGGCGCTTTCAGATGACTTTGTCCTGGGCCCAGCCAAACCTGTCAGCAGCGTTGCATGTGTGTATACATGTACAGTATGTATGCATGCTTATGGAGTGCCCCTCTGTTCCAGGGGGAGTGGTGTGTTCTCTGCTTCGTAGGGTGTGTTTTAGCCTGGTGTAGGAGGGGTAAGTCTCCCTCACGTCTTGTCCCTTTTCAAAGCTCTGCCAGAATACCCCCCACCCACACACACACACACACCTCACCTCCCGTCCCCCCAACACCACTTCCTGTGGTCACAAAGAGCTGCTGTTCGTCGTATACACACAACCTTCCACCCTCCTCCCTAATAGACATACACAGGATCACTGGTCACAGCATTCCACAACACACACACACACACAATAAAAACACTGCATGCACGCACGTACACACACACCACATTTAAGCACAACTCTAGAAAACTGGACATGTTTACACACTGACGGGAGAGAAAGCCCCTCTACACATTCCGACGCAAACGTCCCTCTTAAACCCCCAACCCCCCACGTCCTCCAGAAGCACATTCCCACAGTCCAACACCACTCAGACATAAACAATTTCCTGCATAGAATAACACACTTCCATGTGAATCTGGCAACAACAACAACAACAGCTTATAATTGACAAAGGGACCAGAAAAACGCTCTGACACAATTTTGGCAAGCAGAAATCAGCAACAGTTGGAATCGACAAGAGAATTTGAGAAACACACACGCATAGACACAGGCAGACACCCAGACGCACACACTCACACACACTTTTTTGGCATCTACAAACCCCTGTAGATTGGGCTTATGTTGCAAAGGGGCCCCTGCAGTAACTCATGGGTATCAGGGACTTGGAAGCCACCAGGCCGCGTGACACCCAGCTGTGTGCAACCCCAACACCTGAGCCAGGAGAGGGATCGTTCTCTGGGGGCTGACTGGTTGGTTGGATGGTACACACACACAACACAATCGCTCCTGGATTGTGTGTGGATGGCGGACGGTAGTCACATTCACACAGGCCTCAGACGTGACACGGGCCACTGAAAGGCCCAAGCTTTTGTGTCCAAACAAACTCAGCCCCCCACCTCCCAACCGTCCACACACTCGCGCGCACACACACACACACACACACACACACACGCGCACACACACACACACACACACACACACACACACACACACACACACACACACACACACACACCCCTGGCAGCTCCTCCTCCCTCTCCATTCGCTCACACACTGAGCCCTCTGTTCTCAAATACGTGTGACAGAAAAAAGAAAGAGGAGTAAAGAGAGAGAGTGGGAGTGACTGTGTGTGTGTATTGGGGGAAAGGACAGATAGAGGATAGAGGGGTAAAGTGTGGTTAAGAGTGTGTGTGTGTGTGTGTGTGTGTGTGTGTGTGTGTGTGTGTGTGTGTGTGTGTGTGTGTGTGTGTGTGTGTGTGTCTGCGTGTGTGTCTGCGTGTGTGTCTGCGTGTGTGTCTGCGTGTGTGTTGGGGGAAAGGAGAGATAGAGGGGTAAAGACAGTGAAGAGAGAGAGCAGAAAGAAAAGACAACTGACACGAGAGAGAGAGAAAGAGAGAGAGAGAGAGAAAAAAACAGAAACCACAAGCACAAGACACAGAGCAAAAGCAAGAAAACAAGATAAGGAGGTAAAGAAAGAAAGCCACGGGGCAGCCATGAAGAGGTGAGATTGATCCTCAGATAGGCGGACGGAGAGAGATAGAAATCAAAGGGAGAGGGTCTGAATGAGGAACGCAAAGGGGTTGGTGGAGTAAGAGGGGAGGGGTGTCCACACGTGAGGCTGAGGTGGTGGTTGAACTGAGAATAACAAGTCTTCAGGGGGAGCAAAAAAGAGGGGAAATAGAAAGGGGGAAGAGAATGAACGAGAGGGTTCAGCGAGTGAAAATGGGAAAGAGAAAGTGTCACGGGGTAGATTTAAGAGGCATAGAAAGAGAGAGAAAGGGGAAAAGCAGCTTCACCCTAACATTTTCGGAAAGGGAGAAAAATTGGAGTGTACAGAGGGTGGAAAAAAAAGAGACGCACACAATTAGGTTCAATTTTAACCCGAGTCATGTGGCCTTCGTCTGTCTGCAACTGTGCAAATCGCTACGTCTCTTAAGGTGTTATCAAGCAGAGGTGTGACCAAGTCACTAATGCAAGTCACAAGTAAGTCTCGAGTCTTTCCACTCAAGTCCGAGTCAAGTCACAAGTCAAGACACATCTGACCAAGTCAAGTCCAAGTCCAAGTCGTACCCCAGCCAAGTCAAGTCCAAGTCCAAGTCTCATTTTTTTCAAGTCCTTAACAAGTCACAAAGGGATTTTCTATTTGCAATCACAATTTCGATCATAAATTCATTAGTATAATAATGAGACCTGAGTAAAAAAGATACAATTACTAAAACAGTTGCTGAGAAATCAGTCTAAACCAAATTACTGCTTGTGCTGTGTATGTAAAATGTCATTTAATTTCATATTTTTTTTACATAAAAATACATTTCATGTGAATTTGTACTTAAACAAAGGAGCAACCATATGCCAAATATTTACTGTCCAGTGGGCAAATAGTCCTGTTTGCATGCGTGCGTATGTGTGTGTGTGTGCGTGTGCGTGTGCGTGTGCGTGTGCGTGTGTGTGTGTGTGTGTGTGGTGTGTCCGTTCCATCAACTGCAGAAGACCGGTCATATCTAGTCAAGGTTGTATACAGACTCTAGCATCATAACGCTAAGGGCAGAGCTCTGGTTAACTTTTTTTCACTAGGAGCACAGGGCCACAGCTTTGGCTGGGCCCAGGACCAAAAACTCTGAATGCACCCCCTAAATCCACACCCCCGAAACTACAAGCCTTGACTGTTATAAGACCGTTCAATTTCAATGAGGAATAAAAATAGACTAAGCCAGGGATGCTGGGGTGGTCACGGGGAAAGTTTTTTTCAAGACATTAGGGAGGCATATTACACTTCCGACCTGAAAACACGGATTCACACTTTCATACAGCCGAGGCTACTATGTATGAATTTACCCACAAAGGGTGAAAGTAGTTAATGTCTTACAGGTGCTACCCAACCCCCCTCTCTTTACTGTAGTGTACCACTCGACTAATGTAAACATTTTGGTTTGGCTTTAAAAGATGCCATTTTCCTTAAGGTACCATATTAAGCTCAACCATTCTCATCAAGATATGACCATACAGCAGGGTAATCACTGAAAAGACTTTTTAAATTATTATTATTCCTCCCAGTGTGTGTGTGTGTGTGTGTGTGTGTGTGTGTGTGTGTGTGTGGGGGGGGGGGTGGGGGGGGGGGGGGGGTGGGGGGGGGGGGGGGGGGGGGGGGGGGTGGATACACATGTGAGGCAGGATGATGAGTTAACAGCACAGCTCAGCAGGAAGCCCTGTCTCAGGGTTCACTTTATCTCATTATCTTTAAACCAAAAGCTGACCACTGACAGTGAACCCACCAATGAGCGCATGGTGCGGCGCACTATATGCTATCTGCTGTAGGCTTTGTGCCAACAGTATTTAGCCTAGAAGACAATTGTCCACATGGGCTAAGAAATGAGGACAAATTTAGGCATAGTTAGTTAGTTGGATTAAATTCCTGAAAATTGTTGAAGCTGTATCGGCATTGTCGGTTTCCCCCCTCACATTCTCACCGCAATGACCAATCACGAAACATTTTACTGCGTCAAAGTCCGCGCTAGAACATTCGTTTGCAGGATGGTCATCCACGTCTTGTTATATTAGCCTACTAGACTTCTTCTCGGGGCTTATTCGCCTGCACGCTGCCGTAGTCTGAAATAATGCAAATTAGACCTAAACGTGGCGTGAGAATGTCAGTTCACGAGCCAAACTTGTTCTGCGCTTCTACAGTAGGCCTATATAGTTCGGCGGATGGGACACACAAAAGGGCCTTATCGTGCACTTTTGAGTAAAAGCATGAAAATCGGTACACATATCCCTCTTGATATGCTGATTAATGTTAGCGTTGGAGGCGTCGCGAAAAATGCTTCGTTTTCAAGATGGCCGCCAAATCCAATATGGCCAACCCATATTAATGAATCTACCTGATATTTGGTAGTAAAACCATGAAAATCGGTACACATATCCTTCTTGATATGCTGATTAATATTAGCATTGGAGATGTAGCAAAAAATGCAATTGTTTTCAAGATGGCCGCCAAAACCAGTATGGCCGACCGATATTAATGAATCTGACACTTGGTAGCAAAAGCATGAAAATCGGTACACATATCCTTCTTGATATGCTGATTAATATTAGCATTGGAGGCGTTGCGAAAAATTTACATTTTTCAAGATGGCCACCAAATCCAATCTGGCCTACCCATATTAATGAATCTTCTTGATACTTGGTAGTAACAGCATGAAAATCGGTACACATATCATTCTAGATATGCTGATTAATATTACCATTGGATTGCTAAAAATGCTGTATTTTCAAGATGGCCGCCACATCCATTATGGCCAACCCATATTAATGAAGCTACCTGACAGTTTGTAGTTAAGGCATGGAAATTTGTGCACAGTTACTTTTTTATATTTTGATTGATAAAAGAAGTCGATACTTTGCAAAAAAAAGTTCAAATTTCAAGATGGCTGCCAAATCAAATATGGCTAACGCATTTTAATAAATCCTTCAGGCACTTTTAGTAAAACCATGGAAACTGGTGCACATTTACTTCTTGATGTGCTCATTAATATTAGAAATTGAGGCATTGTGGGGAAAAAAAACACATTTTCAAAATGGCCAACTAAGATAATGGTTATAAGAAATTACATATGTTTCTATAAGATATTTTGGCATTGCATATAATTAACACCCACAAATTATCATTGACAATGATCAAACATTATTGGCATGTTATCAAATGAAGTGATGCATATGTTATGGTTTTGCCCAAACTGTGTCTGCCACCACCACAATAGATTATTTTCTGTAATGTGATAACTTTAGAATAGATGCAAGAGTTTGCACCACCTCTGGTGTTCTACCATAATAGGTACATGAACTGATAAAGTGTTAAAGCCTTACACTATGAAGATTGCTGACTTTGTTTGCATTATAGGTTTTGTACAGATGGACAGATCTGTAAGAAATGTTCTGTGCTAATACTCTTGAATTGGTACACTGATTGCATTCTTGAGGCCTCAAATAGGTATACAGCAGTAGCATTATGTACAAAGCCAAGGCTTTTGAGGGGCTTGTGGGATGTACAGCACCTCTAGCGCTTAGTGATAACTGCATAGGCGTTGTACAAATTTCAAAAGGGCCAGGATTTCAAGATTGCTAGAGAGAAAGTTCATTTGCTTTGTTAATTCATGGACATTGTTGTTGCTTACTTCAAATGAAACCAATATTGATGACTACTTCTTGCTGCACAAGGTTTTCAAACAAACTATACAATCCTCTATCCAATGCAAGTTGTATGGTATATCTTGCCTGGTTAACACAAGTTGATCTCACAATTGAGATGATCTGGTGGTTATGCAATTTCTCATAGTAAAGTTGTGATTTACGATTGCCCATGGCAGTTTATAGGTGGTAAATGTGGTATTTGGCATTGTAGCCCATATCCAATCATGTCAGTCGTATCTATTCAAACAAACTGCAGCCATCGCCTTTACACCCCTACTCATTCTCCTGATTGAACCTCAAGATCTGGTACCCTCACTGAGGGATGGAGTCCATGCTACATTTCAGATCAGACAATTGTGTAAAGTAGTATGGGATTTCACAGGCTATGGTATATACTATGGCCAACATCAATCAAACTGCCAATGGGATTGTACAGGTAGCTGTTAATACCTGCAGGGCATTGCTGCCTGTCGCACCACCTCCGGTGCCCGTGGGTCAGCGAGAGAAAATAAGACTTGTGACACAAACATCTTTGGCACAGGCTATGGTATATACTATGGCCAACATCAAACTGCCAATAATGCCTAATTAAAAGGTTTACATGAACTTTGAATAAATGGTGAATGGCACAGCTGGAACATGATGGCCATCAAAAAGTCAGGCCTATGTAAAATATAACTTGAGTGAAAAGTTTACGTGTACAGTATTAGGATTCATTTCTAGACCATGATAATGATGTGAAGATTTGGCATATGCTGTGTGTGTGTGTGTGTGTGTGTGTGTGTGTGTGTGTGTGTGTGTGTGTGTGTGTGTGTGTGTGTGTGTGTGTGTGTGTGTGTGTGTGTGTGTGTGTGTCGTGACAACCGTTGCCGTACGGCAGTCTGGACACTGTGCACAGCTGGTGTGTGAATGTGTATGTATGCGTGTATGTCTTTTTTCAAAGCGCTTTGAGTAAACGTCATAGTTGTGATACTCTGCTATATAAATACACATTGCACTGTATTGTATTTTAATATGGGTCAGTCATATTTTATCTGATTTTTGTTCATGGCCCCATTCCTAATATGAGTAAGCATCTAAAGAAGTAACTCTGTGTACCAATTCTCATGCGTTTACTACAAAGTACCAGGTAGTTAATATGGGCTGGCCATATTTGATTTGGCGGCCATCTTGAAAACAATGATTTTTTTTTCCCGCTACACCTCCAATGCTAATATTAATCAGCATACTTGACTTGATATGTGTACCGATTTTCATGCTTTTACTACCAAGTGTCAAGAAGATTCACTAATATGGGAAGGCCATATTAGATTTGGCGGCCATCTTGAAAATACAGAATTTTTAGCAATGCCTCCAATGGTAATATTAATCAGCATATCAAGAATGATATGTGTACCGATTTTCATGCTTTTACTACCAAGTATCAAGAAGATTCATTAATATGGGTAGGCCATATTGGATTTGGCGGCCATCTTGAAAACGATGAATTTTGCGCAACGCCTCCAACGCTAAATTTAATCAGCATATCAAGAAGGATATGTGTACCGATTTTCATGCCTTTACTACCAAGTGTTAGGTAGATAGGTAGATTCATAAACATGAATTGGCCATATTGGATTTGGCGGCCATCTTGAGAACGATGAATTTTTCATGACGCCTCCAATGCTAATGTTAATCAGCATATCAAGAAGGACATGTGTACCGATTTTCATGCTTTTACTACAAAGCGTCAGGTAGATTCATTAATATGGGTCGGCCATATTGGATTTGGCGGCCATCTTGAAAACGCCGAATTTTTCGCGACGCCTCCAACGCTAATATTAATCAGCATATCAAGAAGGATATGTGTACCGATTTTCATGCTTTTACTCAAAAGTGCACGATCAAATCATCCATCCGCCGTACTAATAGGAAGAAGTACGGTGTATAATGCCCTATCCAACAAGTGGATGAATCTGCCCTGTGCCGTTTGGTGTGCCGCTTGCAGTAGGCTACTATCCAGTCACTGAATGCCCGACGTTTGCAGTCAGTCACGTCAAAATGTGTCGCATTGTTGTCTGCGCCTCTCACCCTCGTCTCGCTGTCCTCCCTCTATCGCCCTCCCCTCCCCCACAAAGTCACTTGTATGCATGCATCTTCAGAAAGAATACGTTCTCCACCGTGCACGTCACAGACTGTAGCCAAACAAAGTTCTGCTTCTATGTTTCCTGATTTTTGTTTATTTGGAAAGCAGGGTTTAACATGCCAGTTCTCCAGTGCTTGCGTCATGCTGCTCTAACCATTTCCAAGCAACGGCTCCAAACTTCCCAAATTAAAAACCAAAACATGTTTGAACTGTGAGAAACTTAATATAAGATTGAGTCGACACCATGAGATACAAGTTTCACGAGCGCAAGATGGGAGCAGCGCGAGATAGGTTGGGCACAGGGCGCTTTATCCACGGGAAGCCGAGCCATGCATGTCTCGCACCGCTCAGCAATAGCGTGCGTCGGCTTGCGTTTCTTTAGCCATGGACTAGACGCATTGAATGTGCCCAGTGAGTTAGTCTGTGAAATAGCGTCCTGATGCCCATTTAATAAGGTTAAAAATAGGCTATTAAAAGAAACGTTTAAACTTTGACTCTAACCCACTACAAGCGTGAACTTATGCCAGCTGTCTCCTAACTGGAGTCCCCTCAACTTGCCGGTCACATTTCTTTCGTCCACAAGAATGGCGGAAATTTCCCAAAAGCAAATGCATGCTTATTGCGCAATGCTCCGCTCTGACTTATTGTCCGACTTCGTAGGTTTCATATCGTTTTAAGAACAACACCTAGGCTACTTTTAGCTGTGTATGCTATGCTCAAACTCGGTTGGCAAATCTGCATCTCCATTGTCTGACGCCCCATTAATAACTTTATGGCGAACTCTTCCACAACCAGCAAATTACCTCATCCAGCTTAGTCTCATACTGCAGGTGGGAGATTGTTTTTCAACTGATTTCAGACATCTCAAAACGCATATGCTTCGCACAATGCATACAGACGCGTGTTGCACATCACACTGCCCACCACACACTCTTCCTACAACATTGATAGAAATATTTTGTTGATCAGAGTGTCGAGATCAGAGATAAGATCAAACTTCCATACAAGAATGTAAAACGAGTTGTGGTGAGAGGGAGACAAATTAACTTCCGCGATGGTTTAAAATGTGGGCTGTGTTTGTTCTGGAGACTCGGAGATGGTGTTTCACTGTTGCCGCTGGTCGCAGCGTCCAGGCTGCATAGCACGCTACAGCAATGACGTGATTCAAACAAAGAACACGGATGGGTTTTTGCATTCTGCAAAAAAAAAAAAATAAAATAAAATAGACCAAACGTGGCAAGTCACGCCAAGTCATTGCAAGTTACAACTGTCAAGTCCAAGTCGAGTCCCGAGTCAAAGGCGTGCAAGTCGAGTCGAGTCGCAAGTCCTTTCTGATCTTGAAATTTCAAGTCGCAAGTCTTCACACCGCTGACTCGAGTCTGACTCGAGTCAAAGTCACTGGACTCGAGTCCACATGTCTGTTATCAAGCATGCCATCACATCAGTCATACAGAGCATCATGCATCTCTCTCTGAGATTCGGTCCCATCTGCCACTCCCTTTCCTTTCCTTCCTTCTGATTTCAGTGAAACTGATAGTGCACATGGATGAAAAATAACTGGGCCTCAGCTGTACCAGCCATCTATTCTCCTCCGAATTTAATATGGGGAAAAAAACATCTCGATAATCTGAGTTAATCCAGCATGTCCAGGGGTCCTACGGTAGATTATCAAGCAGGGAGATTAATGCTAGATTGCTAGAGACTGCTGTGCACTGGAATGGCCCCTGTGTTGCCTGAGAGGATTTCTACCGCTGCAATATAGGTGGCCCACGATCCCAACTGTCGGGCCACATTGCGCTAGGCCAGTGATTCTCAGAATGTGGTCCGGGGACCACTAGTGGTCCGCGACAGAGGTTAGGTTAGGTAAGGTTAGGTGTCTTTATTAGTCTCCACGAAGGAGAAATTTGCTTTAGAGACAGGGAGGGGAGGGAGCTCAGGTGGTCCGCGAGGGGATTTCTACTTTTCCAAGACAAGTTAGGCTATATTGCTAACATTATTACAAAGCTAAACATAGCTGAAATCTCATTTTTCACCACAATTAGACAGGCTTGTAACTATGAGTAAAAAGTAAGTGATCTGCACCAAAATTAGCAGTCAAAGTAGCACCCGTCTACTGTCAATTAAGTTGACAGGTGGTCCCTGAACATTTTTGGGGGGACAAAGTGGTCCTCGAAAAAGTTTGAGAAACATTGCGCTAGGCCAGGCTAATGGTACCGTGTCATGTCACGGCCTAGGACATGAATCACAAGGAGAGGACAAAAAGAAAACAAGAAATGAAAAAAAAAACAACGAGTGAGCACTGACGGTGCGTCCAACTCGTTTTGTTATTGTTGGATTTTTTGTAAGATTAATCTCTTTCCTGGCTCCCACTGGCTATTAACTACTTTTTAGGACCCCGTTAATCTCTGTGAAGGTTGACGGGCCACAAAATGAGTAAGCACCTCCTTCATCCTTCTTCTCCTTGTTCCCCCTCTCCTCCTCTTCCTCCCCTTTCTCCTCTCCACATTCAATGTTTCAAAAGATAAGCTATGGGAGCTGCTTTAAAACCGCCTTCCTCTCCATCTTCCTCCTCCTCCTCCTCCTCCTCCTCCTCCTCCTCCTCTTCTCCACATTGCGTGTTTCAATAGCGCAGCCCAGGGCCTGGTTTATCACCTCCTTATCCCAGCTCCTTTTTTCCTCCTCCACCTCCACCTTCTCTCCTTCTCCTTCTCCTCCTTCTCCTCCTCCTCCTCCTCCTCCTCTCCACATTCTGTGTTTCAAAAGCACAGACCAGAGCCTGGTTTATAACCTCCTTACCCCTCCTCCTCCTTCTCTGCTTCTCCTCTTTCCACATTCTGCTTTCAAAAGAGAAGCCCAGGGGCACCTCGTTTTAACACCTCCTCTCCTTTCTTCCTCTCATCCTCCTCCTCCTCCTCTTCTCCACATTCAAATGAACAGCCCAGGGCCTTGTTTTACACCTCCGTACCCCTCCTCTCCTCCTTCTCCTCCTCTCCACATTCCGTGTTTCAAAAGAGCAGCCCAGGGCCTGGTTCGTCCTTGGTGCTGGGGCTCTGGGGGCCCGGCTAATTGATTGTGGGAAGCATTAGCCATTAGCCGCTTTGATCTGCTGCCTCTGGCCTCCCTCCACTTCCCAGCAATGATGGCCTCCATCACTCCTACTGGAGGGAGACACACCAACCAGCCAGCCAGCCTCACTGAGGGGGTTGACCTGCCCACCTACCCGCCCGCCCGCCTGCCTGCCCACCCACCCGCCCGCCCGCCTGCCTGCCCACCCGCCCGCCCGCCTGCCTGCCTGTCCGCCCGCCTGCCTGCCCACCCGCCCGCCTGCCTGCCTACCCGCCTGCCTGCCCACCTGCCCGCCTGCCTGCCTGCCTTCCCGCCTGCCCGCCCGCCCAACCGCCTGCCTGCCTGCCTGCCCGCCCACATGTGCCTAAAATGAGCATTGGATTAAAAAGCTGACACTTTTATCCAAAGTGACTAAGAGTTACTTACGTACAGGGTATTACTTACATTTCCTGGAGCAGTGTAAGGTTAGGTTGCCTTGCTCCCGAGCACCTCAGCAATGGATGAAGGTGTGGGTAGAGGGTTCCAAAAAGCTGTTCCCTAACCATGGTTACCACACATCAAGATGTGAAATAACTTGCCCGACCCATGTCAATGTGTAGTTAGGAGGGGCTGATATGGGCTATAATGTTCAGAGTGTACAGCAGGCACTTTAATGTACAAATGTCACATCCTTAATGAGGATACTGTGACCCTACAATCTGTTTTTTTCTTCAATGTACAACCTACAGTGCACTATAAATGTACAAACTAATGTACAACCTATGGTTTACATCGCAGAATCAAAAGAAATGCCAACAATCATGAAACAATGCCACTGCTGATCTGGGCATCGACCATCCAGGGTCTGCAGGTAGGGCCAAGCTATTCCAGTCTGTGTCACCTAAAGCTATTTGGGACAAAATGGTCAAATGGAGAAGCTCATTCAAACTGTGTGGTCAAGACTGCTGCCTGCACCATACTGGCTAGTAAACACACAGGGGATAAATGCCAACGAGGTGAAGAGTTCTGTGACAACAACGGCACAGTGGAGGGGGAGAGACTAAAGACAAAGGCATGCAATAGCCCTGTGAATCATGTCCTGTTAAACGGCTTGTGCATTTTTTTTTGCGATGCTTGGTCAACTCACAGTATCCCCTCCTCATTAACCTGTCGTTTGTCCATCCAGACATTGTGTCCTCCAAGCTTGTCCAAGTTTTGAATATCCAAATCACATCACTGTGCATAATTTTCAATTTTTCACCATTCTGCACTGCAAATCATGACATCTTAGGCACCAGGCACGACATCAACTGGCACACATGCTGCACTTACGCTGAGACTGTCTATGTATGTCAGAGAGACATCTTTGGCGTACTTCAGACTCCCCTGAGGCGAGAGAGGCATGCGTGTTGATCAGGCATGTGCAGCCCAGGTGCTGCTAAGGCAGTGTTTCCCAACCAGGGGTACGTGTACCACTAGGGGTACGCGACCACACTGCAGGGGGTACTTGGGGAGATGTAATAGTAGCAAACATATGGAGCATAGTCACATTGGGATAGAGGAAGAGATGTAGACCATGAATGAGAGGGTACTCATGGCACTACAAAAATGCTAAGGGGTACGTCAAACCAAAAAGGTTGGGAAACACTGTGCTAAGGAATGGGGGAATAGGACTCATTTCAATATCTAACCTCCTATTCTCTCCTTGTGCTTGTGGCCTCTTGATACAAAGCAAGACGTCATTGGCAATAGAAGTTTCATTCAATATCTCGCAAAAGGTCATTTCAAAGGTCATTTTCTCATTTGCAAACGGGATGTTGAATGGGAAAAGGTCACCAAAAAGTTGTTGTACCTAGGCTGACAGCAGGGAAAAGTAATTATTTTCTTCACGGAGGTGGGGCATCAGCAAAGAACAAGGCCACAAGCACAAGGCTAGGATGCAAGGTTAGATAATGATATGGACTCTAAGTATGATGACAAAGCTGTTGAACATCCATGCCCCTCTGAGAGGCATGTTGCATGGAGCCTCTGTCTTGGCAGTGAGCGAACGTTTATTTACCTCCCTGTTCACTGTTAAGTTGTATGACGACAGGAGTTAAACATTATCCAACCCTTTGCCGAATTCACCTTCCTCTCAAATACAGTATCATTTGTGTAGATTAGGGGTGGGAAACCATTTTCATTCAAGTCCTCCAAGGGTCATACTCTGAACACAAACCAGGATTTCCTCCTGCACTTCAGGCCTATATTGAAGGTGACCACCTTCACAACAAACTCCACCTTCACAAGGTCCCCTGAAAATATAACTTAATTGTATTTCAAATGTAATTTATAAGATTTATTTGATAAACATTCAACAAACAAACTGTAAACAGCCCTTGAGACCATACACCCCTGGGTATAGATAAACAACACTGCCTGTATGTATGTGCATGCTTTACACCACATTGCCCAGTGCCTTGTGTTAAAAGACCAAGGGTACATCTCGTTACTCCTAAGCCTCTCTGAGAATAAACCCTTAGTTGAGACACCAAAATCAATATCTCTCCTGATCTGCTTATTACCTCCAGCAAGCAGGTTTGTGTTGTTACCACTGTTTTTTTCTACCCGTGTTAAGTACCTAACAGAAGAAAAGATTTCTGATTATGATGAAATATTTGTCTGCCAGATTAATTTCTGACAATGGCACCATACATAGATTGTTTGTTCCTTTGTTAACAGCCTAACAGAAAATAAAGTTTTTTGTCTGCTTAACTTGGAACAGATATTTTTGGGCACTGGCACCATGTGGAATTGGGCTCCCCCTTTGAAGGCCTGTGTTCTCTGATCGACCCTCTGTGTTTGAAGTGATTCAGAGGACAAAAAACCTTAATCAGCCAGTCATCATAGTCTGAATATTGCAATCATAATGCCATTACACATTGAGCATGGTGTTTAAATTACAGGGGATAATGGGAGTTACGGTAGGCCTACCCCTTGATCAAGTGCACTCTAAAACCAGAAAATAGCAGGGTTTCGTACATACTGACACATGTTACTATAAAATGCAACCTCTCAAAAAAGTAGTACCTCAGTTATGAAGGGCCACACACACCTAGATCAAGTGTAATACCAGACACAACCAATCAAACCAATAGAAAAATATGAAGTAGCCTACATTCCAATGAGATATACAGCAGGGAATGGGGGTGGGGGCAGTGCATCTGCAGGCTACTTTCAGCTGCACACTCCTGCATCACAAGCAGCATGGAAGGAAAATTAGATTTCTGTGTCACTGGAAAAAGGAGATCTGTGCGTGTCCCTCAACACCACCTCAGCAAAACAAATCAACGTCATGGGGCTCTGCTATGCAGTAGGCTCCAGTTATGAGGAATGCAGCAAATCCTATGCAACATGAACCTACAGCAATATCGGGAAACTACGCGAAAACCAAAACAACTGTAGCTGCTCCCATAACAACACCGAGTGTAGAAAGTGTAGATTTGGATAATCCAATGACAGCTGCTCACAGCAAGCTGACCCAATGAGCTGTTTCATGTCACCCTACAGAAAAAAATAATTCCATTTCCAAATGGGTCATGAGCAGGGATTTCAGACAACTAAAGAACATAAATGCAGGCACACTGATCTATCGTCGAAGTAGGCTTCGAAAGACTAGCCTAAATAAATCGAACAGTCAAGTGAGTCTGGGGTTGATGAGGCAGAAAAGGCATCTCGCGTAAAAAGTCCAACCAAGGCGTCCACAAGTCTGACTGGCGTTTGTGTGAACACTGGCAGAAAGCAAAGAAGCGAAGCAGCCTCACTGACCCATTTTGGTCTACAGAGGTTAGGAAAGATTGACACCACCACGGCACGAAAGGCTTTTCCGATCCATTGAGTTGTGAATGGAAATGTCTTTGCGCGTTAAAGAGTAGGCTCCCTGAAGACAGCCTACTGCGTAAGGATAGCCTATAACTTATTGCGAGTTCAACATGCGGTCGTAGGATGTAGTCAGACATACCTTCCAAACTGAAGTCCAGCAACACATATTCGTAAACTGTGTCGGTTTTAGTCTCCACTTGAGGTCGTTTTAAAGTAGAGTAAATTTTCCCCGGGCTGCTGTCCTCTGGATCCTCAAGTTTCCGCAAGCCGCATCCCATTGTGGCGGTGGATCCAGCTCACAGAAGAAGGCCGAACACGGGACTCGTGTCTTTTCAGCCATTGATGTGCGCAGCTATTCTGGACTTTACGGTCCCATTCACTTCAATTCATTTTTTTGGCGTTTTACATATTTCGGACCGTGCGGACGCCGCTGTACTCGTGCGAGGAAAACAACAATTGTCTCGGGTGCTAAACATGGTCATGGAACGGCTTCCTTAACCAGAATGGTGTGTGTTGTGTTATTTCGAAGATAATTAAAGAAAATCTTATTACAATGGGATTTCTCATAGGCATGGTTTTGCATGTCTCTTATCTCTTTTCATGTTGACTGAGCGATCACCGTTAAAAGTTTACAAGGTGCCCAGCGCACATATGTATGCATACAAAAAGGAAGAATACATTTCACAGTGTAATTCTGCAAATAATTCACTTCAAAGTTAAGTGTTATTACATAGGCACCATGGTCATCAATATGTGTGTAAGAACAAGTGAAAAAACAAATCGGTCAGTTTGTCAAAGAGGAGACGGTAGATATGCACCATAATACACAGTATTCATCGAAATATGCTCATGAGTTGTATGCTGAAGAAATACTGTACGCACAAATATCTATTTACTGAATTAGACTAATCATGGCCTATCAGAAGTGAGGTAACATACACGAGTGTAAAAATTGTCCTTTGATGGGCCTTGAATCCACAACCTGTGGAATGGTAGGCATGACTCCATCCACTAAGCTACCACAGTTTCAGTAGAATTTGTTTGACCAGAAAACTTCTTGTTGTGCACATTATCACAGCACTAAAAAATCATATAGGCCTACAATCATTTCTTCATCATACTTCAGACAATGAGGTAATGGTGCAGGGAAAATATATTTTATATGATTTATTGTGTTAAAATGCACAACGACCACATATCTTTCTGGTCTTAACATTTCTTATGAAACTGTGGTAGCTTAGTGGATGAAGTCATGCTGTCCATACCATAAGTTGTGGGTTCAAGGCCACTCAGCATTCAACTTTTACTCACGTGTATGTAACCTCACTCCTGATATAGGCCTACATTATAAGGCTTATTGGGAAAATAAATATTTGTGCCCTCAGTATGTCTTCAGCATATCTTTCAGGAGCACATAGCGACACATACTGTGTATTATGCTACATATCATCCACAGTGTCTGCTTTGAGAAATTAATCATTCTCAATTTGCACTACTTTTATTACATATGTGTATGATCTGTTAACTTCAGAGTTACTTATTTTCAGAATTACAGAAAGTTCTGATCATTCTGCACATTGTAAGATGAAATGGTGATGACGCAGTGAACATGCTAAGAGATATGAAACCTGTCCAATCATGCAAATGACATCCCACTATAATAAGATTTTATTCAATTTTCTTCAAAACAACACAACACATTGCAGAAATTCTTGTAGCCATCATATGTAGGCCTATAGGATGTAAATGGAAGCATTTACACATTGTCAGCAGCGCAAGCACCCTTTTCTCACAGACCCTTGATGTGCCCTACAGACAGACTTGAAGTACTTTGTACATGGGCCCATCTAAAACATGCAGTACAATGTTAAAGGGACAGTTTGGTCAATTTCAACATGCAGTTGTAATGCTCACACTACCCTGGACTTGTCAGTGCCTGAGATTTTTTTTTTCTTTCTTCAGCCGATCCTGGTCATTGTAATGGGGGCAGCTCTTTGTTTACATTTCAAAAAAACATTTTTATTTATTCCCAAAAACATCCAAAAGGTTATAAAACATCAGCAGACAACTAGCAAGCAGCAGTACCTTTTGGGAAAATATTTGGAGTTGGCCTATGTTTTATTTTTTTAAAATGTAAACAAACGCTGCCCCCATTAGAATTGCTCATATCTCGGAAAGGGCTGAGCCGAAAAATGTGGCATCACCAGGTACTGACAAGTCAAGGGTAGCGTGAGCAATACAACTGCATGTTGAAATTGACCAAACTGTCCCTTTAAGATTTTGTTTGTTAATTCTTAACCTACAAACATGGAAAAGACAGAGGAGATGAAAAGACATTGGAAACTTCTTGAATGTAGCAATCCCATTACAATAGAAACAACATGAATTGTTTGCCAATTAATGACTATATATAGTAGCCTAGCCCAGTGGTTCCAACCTTTTTCTTCAGGGACCCATTTTTTTTTAGTATTGTAAGCTTTGGTGACCCAGCGCCCACATGACAGGAAGTCACTTGATACGCTCTGTCTCCTCTGAAAACTCATTTTAGTCATCATTTTATTCCTCAATTCGTCTTTGTTCAAAAACAGAATGTTTAATGAAGCACTTAAATTTTGTTGCTTCTATGCATTTGTCATTTATTCAACATGGGCTACATATGGTATTAAAAAATGAAACCCCTTAAACTCAAGAGGGCTTCGCGACCCCCTGTGGATCTTTGGCGACCCATAGGTGGGAATCACTGGCCTAGCCTATAATGCAACCTTTGTTATATAGCCTAATAGTGAGTTAAATTGAATCCGAATGTCTCAGCGTGCCCTACAATATCGCCCCCCTGTGGCCACATTAGCTAATGAAGATAATGTTGCTTGAGTGATATGTGGCATGTGCATTATTGAGGAAAAGAGACGTAGGCTATGTGCCGTCAGTATTTTTCCTTCATATCATTCAGAAGCATGGTGTGATGCATACTTTGTACTATGTTGCGCATATCTACCATCTCCTCTTTGACAAACTGACCGATTTGTTTTTTCACTTGTTCTTACACACATATTGATGACCATGGTGCCTATGTAATAACACTTAACTTTGAAGTGAATTATTTGCAGCATTACACTGTGAAATGTATTCTTCCTTTTTGTATGCATACATATGTGCGCTGTGCACCTTGTAAACTTGTAACGGTGATAGCTCAGTCAACATGAAAAGAGATAAGAGACATGCAAAACCATGCCTATGAGAAATCCCATTGTAATAAGATTTTCTTTAATTATCTTCGAAATGACACAACACACACCATTCTGGTTAAGGAAGCCGTTCCATGACCATGTTTAGCACCCGAGACAATTGTTGTTTTCCTCGCACGAGTACAGCGGCGTCCGCACGGTCCGAAATATGTAAAACGCCAAAAAAATGAATTGAAGTGAATGGGACCGTAAAGTCCAGAATAGCTGCGCACATCAATGGCTGAAAAGACACGAGTGAACACGGGGGAGACCCGCTCCGCGACCGCCACACATACACACGCGTATCCCTTGTTTGAAGCTAACGGTAGTGTAGTTTCTCCATCCCCTGGCTGAAGCGACTTAATCCGTGGGGGTTGCTGCACGACAACAGACAGCTGGCACAACTTTTTACCGAGCCTGTGGCTGTTACTTACAAACGTCAAAACAGACTAAGAAAAAAAGAAAGAAAGCGAGCCTCTGAGCGGGTAAAAAAAGACAACCCGTGCAGCAGCGAGGATATTTTGCTTTACGGCGTTAAAAGTTGCTTTAAAACTTAATTGAATCGTTTTCTTCGGCGTTATTAACAAGGACTACGAACCGGGTGCGTAATTTACGGAGGTGCACTAAATAGAAATTCTGTTCTCGTTGAAGACGCGCTAAGATCCATCCGAGTGAAAAAAAAATGTGAATTTGGGGCTGCTGCTGTCTAGGAGGAGAAAGCGTGGCGCTCACGGAGGGAGTGGAATGGGAGGGACGTGGGAGGGCAATTTGGGCAGAAAACACCAGTGCCCATCCATCGCTCCTTCTCCGCCTTCCAAACGCTGCTTTCCAGTGATGAGCGCACCTTCAGCAGGCTATAGATTTTCCAGGAATTCTGCTATTGTGCAACACTTAATCGCCCAATATTCAGGAACTAAAATCATTTTGATAATCGTTGCAAACTCAAGGCACAACCGTATTATTTATTAATAATAACTTTGTGAAAATCTGGGAAAATGGACAGACCAAACACCAAATGTATTAGTGAAAGCCAGTTGTGCAAATAATGTCAGTACATTGATATGCCATTGGTGCATTGTCCAGTGCCGTGTTTTAATGCTATTTCCAGTGTTGGCTGTGGAATGCAGGCCTATTTTCCATTGAAGTTGTAACACTAGCAATTACAATGTGGGGTTCAAAGTGCTCTGAAAGATAATGTTGGATCAAAGGTTAGTCAGTTTGTTTCTTCCCTTAATTTAGTGTGTGACACAGGCGTGACATTGTATTATCCATCTTAATGCTGAAGTGAAAACGTATGCATTTCTGCCATGACCATGCTTGACAGGATCCTCTCAGCTCCAATAAGAAGCAGCTTTATTGGCCAATATGCGGACAAGGAAGTTGACTCTCCAAAACATATCTGACATAGGCCTATATATAACATGATGTTAACATGATAAAATATTAGTTTGTATTAATGTCAGTCATATCAGATTTACCAAAAGAAGTAGGCTACTATTTTGGAGGAGTTCATATCATATTTTCAATAAATAGGCCTATGTCCAACATGGCCTTTCCAACGATGAGAGCCATATGTCTCTGACATGGCTTACCCCTATGAGGGGTGTTGCACAGGGAGGTAAAGTGTGAGTCAATAAGGCCCCATGTACAGTATATAGGGGGCCCACCCACTGTCCAATTTATGTAGGGCCTATATGGCTGGGCGGGGTCCATTGGAACTGATTGTGCATAGGGCCCACGATTTGCTGCTACGCTCCTGCACCCTATCACCTGTGGAAACACTGTTTATTGTTGTAGTTTATTGTAACTATAAAGCCATTACATTGGGTCAGTAGGCCAGCGGCTTTACAGTAGATCATAGTCAACAATTATGAAGTCTGATAAGAGTCATGCAATGTGTGAATGACATAAAACTTCATGCAGATCACAGGGTTGACAACCAAGTCACTGGGGCATAAGACTTTGTCACACACACACACACACACACACACACACACACACACACACACACACACACACACACACACACACACACACACACACACACACACACACACACACACACACACACATGCACAGAGTAAGCAGAGAGAGACAAACACACATTCATAAGGACAGAGAGGAATAAACAGACACACAGAGACGCAGACAGATGCACGTGTTGATGGAAAAGTGATGAATGTCGACCCTGACAGGAGAAGCAGCTGAGGGGCATATTTAGCGCCAGCTGCTAAAGGAACCACGGCAGGTGTAAACCAAATTCACTTTCTCTGCTATTCAACTAGTATGCAGGGTGCGATTTGACAAAACAATAAACAGAATCGGGTTATATAGGTTTGAAGTGATGGAGTTACATTAAACCGAGATTAAATTTACAGAGAAAAAGTGGGGATATCAAAGACCCCCCCCCCCACACACACACACACACACACATACGCACACACATACACACACACACACACACACACACACACACACACACACACACACACACACACATACACACACACACACACACACACACACACACACACACACACACACACACACTGGCGCGTGCCCGCCTAGAAATCACACCCTGCAACTTAGCACAACTGAGATCAGCCTCATCTGACTCCATGGTAAGCACACGGGGGAAAAAAAGTCCCTTGTTAAAAATGTGTATCCAAATTTAGCTGGTCAGGGGGGAAAATGTAGCTACTTGAGTCACCACGTTTTTAAAAAATATATTTTCCCTGGCTACTGGCTAGTAGGCAGCAGACTGGAAATAAGCTCAAACGTGTTATTTTAGCCTCCTCATGCAGACAGCTCATGAGGGCATAGTGGAGAAGACTCCCAACATCTGTCGGGCCACCACAAAAGGCTTGAGTTTCATCTGGGCGGCTTTAATGGCTCCCTAGGGATGCCCTATTGATTAGCCGGGTTGTTGTTTTTATTGTGAAGAAATGTGTTAAACTAAGTGCTGTTTCTGGCATACGGATGTGTTAACCTGAGTGCTTTTTTTGGGCATACGAATGAAGAAACGGTGTCAGCCATTGGAGATAGATGATGGAAACGGTGTTGGTGGGAAGGACGTTTCAAAATGTAAAAGAGGCAGCTGCTTGTTTTTTAGGTGTTGTTATGAAAATGTTAATGGGTATGCACCGGGACCTGCAGCTGGTAGTGTGTGTGTGTGTGTGTGTGTGTGTGTGTGTGTGTGTGTGTGTGTGTGTGTGTGTGTGTGTGTGTGTGTGTGTGTGTGTGTGTGTGTGTGTGTGTGTGTGTGTGTGTGTGTTTGTGTGTGTGTGTGCGTGTGCGTGTGCGTGTGCGTGTGTGATAGTTGAGAAGAGGACTAGATGGGTCAAGTGGGGAATCAATGCAGAAGATAGGATGCAGTCAGTCATTTAACATAACTAGAAATAGCCCTTTTTGGCACTCAAAATGTCCTAAAATGGAAAGGAAATTAAACTCTTGTAAAAATTGTAAATATTTAAACTATCTGTTACAAACAGTGGTTTGGCATCACTGCATTTATCTCATCTAAATAACATTCCTCAAACGTCTTGTAAAACCCTTCATCATCAGGAGTGCAATTTTCATATTTGTCTGCTACACTGTAATGTTAAGTCGTATAGGCCGAGCCATAGACAGATGTGGCACTTGGCAATCAAGAAAGCAAAGGTGGATGACTCTTAGAGTGTGCATTGCAGTATAGTGCAGTGCAGTTTGCATTGAGACAATTATCAAGGAGATGTTTACAGAGTGTAGAACCCCTTCTCATTACCATCATGTCCAATCTAAAATCGCTTGTTGCAGGTGCGGTATATTTTGTGTTCCTCTTTGGTACATTTTCACAGCAAATTGAGAGAAGAGGGAGGAAAAGGGACCTGTATAATGGAGCTACTGGGAGGAAAACATTAAAAAGCGATTTCCTGACCCAAAAAATCCCATCAGTGCGTGCATGCATGCGTGCTTGTGTGTTTTTAGGTGTGTGTCAACCACTCAGAACCAAAACAATAGCCACCTGCCGAGGACTTGCAAACACACAACAGGAAGCACCCTCTAGTGTAACCTTTTAAAAACATTATATTGGTCTTGAGTGGTCAAAACAATGTTGATGGTTTTTTTTGCGGGGGGATTTTATTTGCAGAAACATTGTTAAGAGTGTCACTTGTGATCCTTAGCCCCACCGGATACACCGCTGATGAAACAGAGATAACAGCTGCCCTCTGTCAACCGAGACTCTGACTCGTGTGTGTGTGTGTGTGTGTGTGTGTGTGTGTGTGTGTGTGTGTGTGTGTGTGCGTGTGTGTGTGTGTGTGTGTGTGTGTGTGTGTGTGTGTGTGTGTGTGTGTGTGTGTGTGTGTGTGTGTGTGTGTGTGTGTGTGTGTGTGTGTGTGTGTGTGTGTGTGTGCGTGTGTGTGCGTGCGTGCGTCTGTAGCCATGGGTGCATGTTTGTATGTTGTGCGTATAGGCCCACATATTGTATAATGCTGTGTGAGTATGCGCTTAGAGAGAGAGAGAGAGAGAGAGAGAGAGAGAGAGAGAGAGAGAGAGAGAGAGAGAGAGAGAGAGAGAGAGAGAGAGAACAAAAGCAAGAACACATTGTTTCCTTGTATTCTCTGTGTATTTCTCCTAACACCTTCGGCCCTGCCTGAGATGGGAAGCATAGGCCACAGTGTTCAGCTTTGTGCTTAACCTGCTACTGGAGGGTAACAGCACACCAATAGTTCTCAATCTTTTTTCTGTTGAGACCCTTTTTGGATTACAGAATATTTCTGCGACTCCTGACCTGCCATATTTCAAACAACAAACATTTTGGTCTCTCAATTTTGATTTTTTAAAAAGTGAAATTAAAACATTTATTAACCATGAATAACTTCTGTTATCAACCAATTTATGGAATTGTTATATTATATGAAAACCTTATAGGAAGGTTTTATGCTTTCCATGACCCCGTAGCCGCACCTCTGCTCCCCACATAGGGGGCCCTGACCCCTAGATTGAGAAACATTGCAGCAGAGGGAGTGTGGATTATTTCCACCGTGCAGGAGAAAGCCTTGGCCACCTTCCAGATGGATAAGAGACTGCTGCTGCTGCCCCTCACATCATTTGACATCCGCAGGCAGGGAAACCGACAGGGAGGGACGCTGACAGGAAGGGACAAAGGGGTCAGTTTTCTTGGGCCCAGGGAGAAAGGTGGCCCAGAATTGGGTCCTCATTACACCATATGTATTGGGTCGCGAGCCCTTTTAGTTGATTTTGTCCCGGGCCTGGTCCAAGCTGTCAGCGAGTCTGTCCTCAGATCTGCTATTATTCACCATTGCTATGGGAGAGTGTTGGCTCGCATGAATTTCCTCTAATCACACTTTAATTCTGCCTGACTGCGTGCCATTCAACCCAACCTCCTGAAACAACAGGAAGATCTTACTGTAAGGGGATGCAAATTTGGTTTCTGTCACGTTGTTCAAAGACAACATCATTGGGTTGACTTACAAGGCCAGATACAGCAGGGTTCAGTGTCAGTCACTTGTCCTGTTCCTTTAAAATAAATTATGAAATGAACCATCATCAGCAGGATACGTAAGAATACTCCAATAATGAGTTTAATGTAACTGATGTGGAATTACATTCTGATTGTTGGTTATAGTCCCATTTATAACACATAACCATGAAGCTTAACTCTGCCTGAATAGCTCCATTTCACTTTGGTGACCAAATAGACTTTACTGATGCCCTTTGTGTTGCTCATGCTATGGAAGACACAGAAAAAAGAAGAAAAAAAGCCTTCCTTTGCCACCATTCACTCTGACTGTGACTTTAAAGTCAGTCTCACTGCAATTTGTAATAACTCTAGAGAGAGATAAGGGTCGATTTGCCCACCTGTGTCTGTTTGTATGGGCCAACCGATTGAGCTGCCCTATAAAGCCAGTACAGTGCACTACATTTGTGACCTTATGGGTTTGGGATACTGTTAGGGTTATGTTAACTGGCATTTGGTAGCTCCTTTCGATGAAGCAGCTAATGTCGACTTTGAAGCCTGTCAGTCCGCCTGTCTGTCTGTCACAGTTTCCTCTCCGCTGTCATTGTCCTCTGTGTCCCCTGATTAGCCGGCAGTGTCACTGACCTGCTGGCCAATGTAACAGGCAGAGAGTGTGGGTCAGTGACAGGAAGCCAGCGTCCCCTCACCGCCCCACCCACGGACACTGGGAAGAAACTCAAGGCCCTCTTTAAAGAGGTACTCTAAAGAGGAAACACAAGCGTGTAACTATGTACAGTCTATGTATATATATATATATATACACACACACACACACACATGCGTGCGCGCGCACACACACACACACACACACACACACACACACACACACACACACACACACACACACACACACACACACACACACACACACACACACACACACACACACACACTATATACAGTAAAAACACTCCAAAGAGGATGCACATGCATGAAGACACTCAAACACAAACT
>NC_085869.1:47852041-47859541 GCF_034702125.1 Engraulis encrasicolus
GTTAACTGTACCCTACTTGTCTCTTCTTAGTAGCCTGAACCTATTTGAAATTTCTCGGGAACACTGCGGTTGACAAGAAGACGTCGGGGCCCCAGCTGCGTATTCGCGCGCGAGTGCGAGAGGTCTTCTGGCCATGCTAATGACAGCCGTTACGCGCACTCGTCTCGCAGAGCCACTGATCTGCGAACCTGTTAAGCACTCTCAACTGACATGTGAGGGTAAAGCCCACGTCGCTCTCACAGCCCATTCACACACACTCGCAAATCACCAATGAATAATGAACACTGGAGTCAGATGTTGTGTACGCTGCTGTGTGGATAACACTGGCTTTCCACTTACTTCTTAGGTAAGCTGTTTGTTGATTAAATTAGGGCGCTGGATAAACCAGCAGCCCATATTGATCCTGCGATTTGCTTGAGCCCACGATCACATAATCAGCTGTAAACTCTATATGGTCGTAAATAAATAAAAAATACAGTCTATATATGGGCCTTTACAAAATCCAGGGGTCGTCCTTTCAGAAAACAGTCTTGTACTTCTATCCCCAGCCTTCTCGCTCTAAGTGAAAGATCTCATGGTAAATGATCATCACCATTTGAACATCTGGAAACGTTCCAAAAAACTGAAACATTCCACATTCCGACCCAGAGTCCCTCCCCTTTCATAGCTAGCTTTTCAGAAACTGGCTGTGTTGGGATTCGGAGCGAATGATAATTTTAATCCGATTGGTCCAAGAGAGTGTCTGTCACGATTATGGACTGGTGGGAGGGGTTATACTAGACGATTGCAAGGCGGCGATGGTGACACTTGTGTTCCTCATTCTTGTCAAATGCCGCTCTGTAGTAGAGCCCAGTTCTGGGCTCAACTTCACTATCGCGAAACTAGGAAGTCGTGAAGGATGAGGATATTTCAAATTGCAATGTTCTGATTCTTTCCAGCTACTTTACAGAGAAGATAACCGGTTTGCCGCTGTCTAGACTCCGCGGGCTGCTCAAACAATAATTTGAGCTTAGTTGGCAAAGTTAAGGCGATTTATGCAGACGCCAACTTTTGTGGTGGTGATGACAACATTTGTGGACATTTGAATATTTCAGAGATATCGTGTTTCGGGCGTGCTACTGGACATATTCTACTTGTTGCATGGAGAGATCTCGTGGAAGGAAGAATGCGTCTAGGTAAAGATGAATCACAATGATTTCTAGCTGGCTGCATGTCAGCGCGTGTTAGTTTTGTTTTGATTAGCCAACACAAAGTGCGCCCTCAGACTGAAGGCGCACCATTGTGCGTAAAGAGCTTGTGATGAACAAGTCAGACTGAGACGAATTTAAGAGTATATACGCCATATAGTGAACAAAACAGTAATCACTAACAGCCGTTGGAAGTGACCCACCCCAATACAGATGTGCAATTTTGTCTGCTGCTGGAAAGTCTGTCTTCGCGTTTAGGGTTCTGGTAAATGGCTTGGATAGACTCGCTCCAGTTGGAAACTTCCTTTGAGGCTTTCTTAATTCTGTGAGCTACAAGATTTTTTCCCCTACATTTCCCGTGAACTTCCCTCACGTCTACCATGTCGGAGCGGGACTCCGGGTGCGGAGATGCCTCTCCGGAGCCCCTACCCGCGCGGTCATCCCGTGGAAGGCGAAGCGGAGTCATCCTACCCACCTCCGCGAGCCCAGACTCAGAGAGCGTGCTCCTGGAGGCGGTCAAGGCAGCTCCCCGCAGAAGCAGCATCATCAAGGTATGCACACATTACATTAACCGCCCGTGCCGGTCACGTCTACTCCCCCCAGTCCCCTAGACTAAAGGTATGGCTTCGGGAAAAAAGTAACACGGTTACCAAGCTTGTAGAATAAATAACGAACAGGCGGTTCACTCAGCTTTGTTTGAGTAAGCTTGAAATTAATCTGCCAGAGTTCTTAGTATCATACACAGTTGGAAGGTCATAGCCGCACACCGTTCCTCAAATGCAACAGACAACACTTAAAACAAGTTGGCCCGGAAATGACAGTGAATTATGAAGACCTAGAAGTGGAGCACTTCAGAATGTCAGGACTGTACGCTCACCGACGAGCCACAGGTGTGTGCCTGTTCAATTTCAGACATATCCAGTAAACTGAGTTATGCGACATTTTTGTAGCCGCGGGGAGTTCCAACAGCTATGGACGGCGTCCAACCGGCCGCTTCTCTCGCTGTCACACGGCGGCTGGGCGCTTTAATCTGGGTAACATGTCAGTGAGGATCGCGCAGTGCTGGGAAGGATGATCCAGGTCTCACGCAGACCTACTGGCCCCTTGTTCGGAAGTAATTACTTTGACATGCTGGATGTTTGACTCAGATTGAACTGACATTGGTGGTTTGCATTTGCAATCTGCGCTGAAGACCCCAACCCCTGTGTCTCCATACTGTGTTCTTGTATGCCATTAATTACAGTGTAATAACATAGTGTAATATGAATGAAAGACTACATACCTGCACAGTGCACACACATGTCTGCTGGAGCATGTCTGCACACATATAGATTTGGCTTAGTTTGCTTTGCAGATTACAAACCAAATGCATTGTATATGATGTATTGAAATCAATATTGCAGCTATATGCCCTCATGGCTTGCTACCATCAAGACTCTCCAGAGTAGCTGCTTTCATTATAGTCAAGAGCTTTCACCCTCTCTGTCAACATGATCACAGGCTTGTTGCGTTGCTGCTAGAGTGCAATACATACAGCACAAAGCTCACACTGAGGCCGTACATAGTGCATCCCCCCAGTGAAACAGTACAGCACTGTGCCCTGGCAAACAGAGAACACCTTACACTCCGCGTCAGCGTCACCCATCCACTGCATCTCGTTTCAAGTGTGGAGATTGTATCCTATCGCCATCTGTCATTGTAGATGTCAGGCAGGCCATGTAGGCTACAGCAAGGCGGCGATGCGACACATTCGTTTTACTCCACTGTGAGAAATAGGAAAAGATTTGATTTCCTAATGAACGTCAGAAGCTTTGCAGGTCAGATGTCTCAAGGACTGAGGTGGTGTGTGTGTGTGTGTGTGTGCGTGCGTGCGTGTGTGCGTGCGTGCGTGCGTGCGCGCATGTGTGTGTGTGTGTATGTGTGATTTGAGACCTCATCCTCCTCATGACACCATCATATTGCGAGATGTTGACCAGTGGTCACCTTTCATGTAACACAACGACGTTTGAGGTCAGGTCAAGAAGACGTGTCCGTTGGCAGCGGCAGCCAATCCTATCTGGGCCGGCCTGGCCTGCTCTCTGTTAAGACAACGCTTCTTCATTACAATAAGTACATTTGCGAGTGTCAGTGGCCGTGGTGACCCCGTCCAGAGTTGCAACAGATCTGACCTGTGCCGGGTGCCGCTTCCTGAAAGGCTGCACCGCTGAACCCGAAGCAGCCTCACTCCCTCACTCACGAGGAGGAGGAGGAGGCGATGATACATGTAGTTAAAAGTTACCCTAAACCCCGCGCTGGAACACGCTGGCTTGTGTTTCAGCCTCGCGGGCCTCTCGGGTGTCCACCTGTCACGGACACAAATGGGCCGAGGTGAGAAGGGATGTTGTGGTGGTGGCCAGATGAGAAGGGATGTTGTGGTGGTGGCCAGGTGAGAAGGGATGTTGTGGTGGTGGCCAGGTGAGAAGGGATGTTGTGGTGGTGGCCAGGTGAGAAGGGATGTTGTGGTGGTGGCCAGCGAGCGTCACTCAGTCAGGACCCACTCCTCCATCACATCAACTAGCCACTGACAGCTCCATGAGTTGTGTTGTGTGTTGTGTGTTGTGTTGTGTTGTGTGTGTGTGTGTGTGTGTGTGTGTGTGTGTGTGTGTGTGTGTGTGTGTGTGTGTGTGTGTGTGTGTGTGTGTGTGTGTGTGTGTGTGAATGCGTGTGGAGTAAATAGAGGGGGGGGCGGTGCTGGTTGAAAGACTTGCTCTTTGTGGCTGTTGTAGTAGCAAGACTGTGTAATTAAGACAAACCGAAGCTGTCAAAGGCTCTCACAGAAGATCTGCCCCATTCGTTCTGTTGCTGCACTCACAACAAGTGGACTCAAAGAACAAGAAGAAAGTGTAGTAATCTTGTGTGTAGTAGGGTCCTATCCATGTCAAGGGCAGCCTTTGTTTTCCCCCACCCCACAGCCTTCCTCCTCTGACTTCACTGTGGCTGTCAAGGCCACAGCAGCATCATCACAGCTCCACGGGCAACAAAGTCCCCCCTCTTGAGGGTGCGTGCTGGGGATCTGGGGAGTGGTATACGGGTACGGGGGGAATCAACAGATGGCCACGAGAGGATGAGGATGATGACGATGAGGTCAGCGGCAGGCACAGGGCTGTGCTGTACTGTGCTGTGTTGCGGTGGGTGCGGCGCGGTGCGGTGCAGAGCCGAGTAGAGCAGAGCAGAGCAGAGGGGGCTCTTGGGGTGGAGGGGGTGAGGTCGGGATGGGAGGTGCTGTGCTGTAGGGGCCTCATGGTGAGTGTTTTTGGGGGGTGCTGGATAGTCACGTGGCCCCGTCTAATAAGCTGCTGGTGTTGGTGGATCATGTGGAGAGGATGGCGGGAGGAGGGGTATTGTTGGGTGGTGGTGGTGTTGGGGACTGGGGGGTGGGGGCCTGCTACAATGCTTTTGCCTCATCGAGTCCTTACAAACCCCCTTTCAGATCAGAAGGGATCATCTACACAGCACGGGGGAGGGAGGAAGGTCGTGTGTGTGTGTGTGTGTGTGTGGGGGGGGGTGGTTTGGGGGGTTGTCAGAGTTCTGAGAGGTGGTGCCGCCACGGGAGTATAATGGGAAGGGTTGATTGGCCTTATCGTTTTGACTCACCCGTTTCTCTGGAAAAAAAGTCCCTGAAATTCCTCCAAGCCTTTTTCTCGTAATGCTTGTGAGTGGAAGGGTGGGGGCCTTGGATGTTGAACCAAAAAACTTTATGAGTTGAACAAAAGGCAGAACCATGATGGGGAGAGGCTGACTGAGAATTCGTTCTCTTCTAAAGTGACCCAAAAACGTTACATGGTACATGGTACATGGTACATGTGGGTTGCACATTAATTACTTTTATATAGGTTAAGTAAGTTTGTAATGAAGTAATTATTGCATCAGCTATCGGCGTGTAAGTTGTAGCCCTTTGATGTGCAAGTTGTAGCTCTGGATCATAACCGGGGAACCCATACACACATTAGGACTGGAGTTACTGGTGCGACACCTGCTCTGACGTGTCTATTCTCTTATAAGGTGCTACCACGTCGCGAACATGGAGTGAAAGGGGCCACAGAGCACCCCAATACCCAAGCCTCACACCAAAGTTTGACTGTTTTTTAGTCATGTACACACATGTAAGACATGGAAGACACATTGTCAGTAAGTTGGTCTGACGATCCATCGGTCGATCAGTCAGTCAGTCAGTCTGTTAGAAACTGGTTTGTTTTTGTGGTTTGCTTTTCCATGCCGTGTAGATTTGTTGGCCTTGTTTTAGCAGAGTGACCTTATTAAAGTAACACTAGGTCATTTGATCAAAGTTAATACCATACTTCCAAACAGCACTTCTGAATTTGCGTTGTGGCCACCCATTGGGTGTGATATAATTTCAGCCAATTCAGCCTCCAACCTTTAGGGCGACCAAAGAGTGCTTGGCTGTTGCTTTAAACCAAGGGTGTGGAACCTATGTCTTGAGGGCCGTTTGGGGTTGTTTGGGGCCCTTGAGGCCGTTTTACCCGTCCCCTGATATAATTTTAATGTTATTCAGCATACTTTGTATTTTGTAAAGGAATCTTAGAAAATGCATTTGCAAAAGTTATATTCAGGGAACCTAAAGAAGGTGGTGTTTGTTTAAAAGGTGGCTGCCTTAAATATAGGCCTAAAGTGAAGGGGGAAATCCTGGTTTGTGTTCATAGTACGGCCCTCGGAGGACTTTTACGGCCCTCGGATGAATTTGAAGTGGCCCTTCGAATGAGAAAGGTTCCTCAACCCTGCTTTAAACCTCTGTTACGTATAAGTTAGTTGTTATCAAAATGATAATGACCAAGCCGTAATATGTTACTTAAGCCTGTGTAATGTCATACCAATGTAGTACAAGATTCAGGATTCAAGAGTTTATTGTCATTGTCAAAAAGGCAGTGGAATTGTGTTTGGAGTACAACACTCGGTAGTAATAGTAGCAGTAGATTTCCAAGTAAAGTGCACAAGAGGTTAAAGTGACACCAGTGCTTTTGGATAAAAAAACATCTGCTAAATGTAATGTTGCTATGATGTAGTATTTCAGTAAACAGTGAATCAGATTGCTGGTGAATCCCATCTGCAACAAAAACCTACGGTTCAGCAAATGACTAGCCATGGACCAGCCAATCAGCAAGGAGTGATTAGTGTTTCTGCCCCCAGGTTAGCTGTCGGCAGTAGGCAGCTGATGACAGTTGATTGATTAGGAATCTATATGTTCATGTTGCTGTGGCCACGTGGTGTGTGTGAGTGATGACGATTACAATAATGCTTGAGGAAACTCATATACTTGCTTCTCTCTCTACCTCTCTCCCTCTCTCTCTCTCTCTCTCTCTCTCTCTCTCTCTCTCTCTGCATGTTGCGGCTGTTTGTACCATCCAGTAAAGGAATTTTAAAAGTCAAGTCTCTCTCTCTCTCTCTCTCTCTCTCTCTCTCTCTCTCTCTCTCTCTCTCTCTCTCTCTCTCTCTCTCTCTCTCTCTCTCTCTCTCCCATCTCCCTGAGTTTGAGACTTCGTAACATAGCCTTGGGTCAGCACTGGTAGAAATTGTCACCAGGTTGTATAGGTTAAAAAAGGATTAGGATCAGATGTAATTAACTGGGGCTATGTGAGAAGCACATGTCTGCGTGTCTAACCGGTTGGAACCTTCAGTCCCTTTTCACAGGAGTGCAACCATGTGCACAGCTGTGTGTGCAGCGTTTAATCACCTGATAACTCCACGTTAGACATGATTTAGAATCAGCTTGCTAAAGATGTTGCCATTCAAAAACAGTTTTGCATCGCATTAAGAAACATCAGCGTGTTTGTGTTTAACGGAATCAAGAGATGGATGTAGGCCTATGTGATGTATCCCAACAACAAATTGCATTGTTAATAGATTATTCTATGAAGGCTCTCATAAGAACTGCTTATATTCGCCAAATCTATAGAGTAATGTCATACATCCTGACAACAAATTGCATCTTTTAAAAATATATTTTACACTTACTGTCATACCAACTGAATTGATGCTGTGGAATACCCATACCTACACAACATATTATCAAACATATCTGCCCCCACCTACACCTTCCACCCACTTCATTCTCTACATCGGGTTTATTTTCGACTTTTCAGCAAGCTTCTATCTCCATATGTTGCCGAGGAACCCCCCCTCTCTCTCGCTCTCTCTCTCTCTCTCTCTCTCTCTCTCTCTCTCTCTCTCGCTCTCTCTCTCTCTCTCTCTCTCTCCTCCATTTATCTTCATGGCATTTACTTCCCCCGTTTTCCTCCTCTCATATTTGCCTTTCTCA
>NC_085869.1:47872041-47874541 GCF_034702125.1 Engraulis encrasicolus
CGATGTAAACGCAGTTAGCGATGATGCATGCGACTAGCGATTTGGACGAAGATCCTCGCATATCGGCGTGTCATAACGCATCGTTGCGCACATGTTCTGTTACTCACCCGATGTTACATGTGTGCACACATGAATCAACTGTAATAGGCCTACCCTTACGGTCACTTCCTAATGCTTTCCCCTCATTCTGTTACCGTGGGACTACTTATCTAACCAATACAGAGTCTGTATGTATTTACTCAAGGAGGAAAATGCGAAGGAAATTCAAAATCGTAATTCAAATCGTTTTTAACAAAAACGGATATCGTTTAAAAAAAATAAAAAAAGTAAAAAAAAAAAATTAAAAAAAAAAATTTTTTTTTTTTTTTTTTTTACATTTTCGTAAACTATGGCGGCCAAATTTAAACTATGGCGGGCCGCCATAGTTTCCTCAATGTATGGGAAACACTGGTGTGTGTGTCTCCTGATAGCAGCTGATACTTATCAGGCATCGGGGGGTGGGTGGGTGGTGTAGGTTAGCCATCATCCCCTCCTCACATCCACCGTCGTAATCTGCAAGAGACTACACTATACTATACATCCACCCTTGTGTTTGTGTGTTTGGAGAGAGAGAGAGAGAGAGACCGAGAGCGAGAGAGAGAGAGAGAGAGAGAGAGAGAGAGAGAGAGAGAGAGAGAGAGAGAGACAGAGAGAGAGAGAGAGAGAGAGAGACAGAGAGAGAGAGAGAGAGAGAGAGAGAGAGAGAGGAGAGAGAGAGAGAAAGAGAGAGCGAGAGAGAGAGAGAGAGAGAGAGAGAGAGAGAGAGAGAGAGAGAGAGCGAGAGAGAGAGAGAGAGAGATGGCACCAAGTCTTTGAAAATAGAGCAGACGCGTCTGTTTTACATTACGGTACATTTGAAGCTCACTTGGGATACAGGTGTGGAAATGATATTAAGATCTGAGGAAATACGTGATATGAGGTGGGGTGGGGGGGGTAAGCCCCCCTCTGGCTGTCGAGATGTGTGCAGTGAGAGAGATAAGACAGGGCCAATATGGGAGAATAAGTTTCACATTAAAGGGTCCTGATAGCCGGTCGTGACTCTAGGCAAATGACATTACCATCTGGAGGAAGAGGAAGAAGATCCTATGGCAGTGGTGACGCTGGGGGGCGGCCATCTTGTGATAAGATGTTGCTTTTTTTCCACACAGGAAATGTTCCTGTTTGCTATTAGGACGTTGTTATGTTCCCTATATTGTTGGTCTATAGCATGTGTTTTGCTGTTTTGACCTTGCGTACAAGGACAAGATGAGTGAATGAGTCATTGATTTTACTGTACAAGATCAGACCACATACATAGGGGCGCAGACGGGGGGCAGTTGGGGTCAGTTGTCCGGGGCCCGGGGAGAGAGGGGGCCCCAAACTGTGTCTTCAGTAAATTGTATTTATTACGTAGGGGGGCCCTTTCATAATACTTTGTCCTGGACCTGGCCAAAGCTGTCAGTGGCCCTGCACAGTATTTTTCGATTGCATTTATTGTATGCTTTGTGTAGGCCTACATTGTAAAACCAGATACATGTTAGTAGTTAGTAGTGAAGGAGTTTCCCTGTCTGGATTTTAAGACTTCTGTCTGGAGTGCCAAAATGTGTCTCTGACCGCCTTTATCCCAAAGAGCCCATGCGGTACCCTGGTCTGGAGGCCCCAAAATTAAAGATGGGTGGGGTGGAATGACTCTCCTTCCCTTCGCTTCGTCATTTATGAGTGATAACTGTATTTCTGTGTTTATTTATGTATGCTACTGGGCACCTTAATTTCGCTCAGGTCAGGATTAAATAAATGACTCTACTCTGCTACTCTACTAACGACTGCATTGCCTAAACTCGCTCCAGTAACAGTACATTAGGATTTTATTTTTGTAACGGATGCAAATCAGTCATTTTGTTTTGGCTAGTGCACAGCATGCATTTACAATTATATAACGGATGCAAATGGCAGATAAAAGGGATAATGGATGCCCAGGCCACCTGGTCTGTGGATATAATGGCTTGCTAGGGGCAACTCTTTGCCTCCACCTCGCCCCAGAACTGGTTACCCTGTTGGCTGTTATGCTTTACATATTCGGTCCGTCCTCTTGTTAGTGTGCACATAAGGTCAACATAAATCTCCATAAAGTCAAACTAATGCTTACACTGATGTTAGCTTTGCATGCACTGCACTATACTTAACATTTGCATGAAACGTTTCTGTCCGTGTGTGTCCTGGATCGGTCGCCTCTCACATAAGTAAACCCTTTTGGCCCTAATCGACACTTTATAGAGCCGTTATGTAAGTTAAGCGTTTATTTAAGTAGGCCTTGTATGGGGTAGACTCAGCAAATATCCTCCACTACGCACACAGCTGTGGGTTTTTAAAGACCGCAAGGCCCGAAAAGGGGGATGAAAATATAGGTCATTTTGTGTCTGGTATTCTAAATACACCCACTCCAGTAAAGATGGCTAATATAAGCTATGATAATTCTCCATTG
>NC_085869.1:47884541-47889541 GCF_034702125.1 Engraulis encrasicolus
TTTTTAATAGTTTGTTTTCCCCTTTTTCACTTGAAAGCATTGATCACAGTGTTGACCACAGGAGGGTATCAGGTAAATTGTGTGTATGCACTCAAGTGTTCTTGTTCGGTTAAAGATGAGTTTCTTTTGTGTTTAGGTTGGCAGTATGAGTCACAGTGGTGAATGTCTTTTTCACCATGTCTCCAGACAAGTTTTGTTTCGAAATGAAGCTGGACAAATGACTGCCAGTTTGAAGGCAAACGAGTGCTGTCTAAATGAATGTCTATGCCACATGCCACTCAAACCTGCTTCGAATGCATCGAAATGTTGAAAGTGTTCAAAGGCGTCTGATGTCATGTGGAAAGGGCACATTGCTGCTGCAAAATTTGACTGTGTATAATGTACTAATTTGGCTTTTGCATTTGGAAAAGGAATGTGACCTCCTCTCTAACCTCCTTGGTGCTCACAGTCAAGGAAGGTAGTTAATATAAACAAGCTGCTCCACATCAGCAAGACCAGGTCAGAGAGGACTGGCACACTACAACACTTTTTTGGTTATTTTATCACGGTGCAAGCATAATGACTAACGTTTTCGACATGGTGCCCTTGTGTTGGTCCCCCACTGGCTGGCTGGGCTTGTCGATTGCCTCATAGTCCTGCTGCAATTGCTCTGCTCTGCTGTGCTCTGCTGTGCTCTGGGCAACATGTCATCATGCTAGAGCGTTCACATAATGCGCCGACTTGGGGTGAATCCCATTACACCCCTTAGCCCTACTCCGATCCCCTTTGCCTCCGTTTGCGCGTCTACGTGTAGGCGTAGTGGCATCCCGATTCACAATCAGACAGATGGGTAGGGGTGCGGCAAAGGGCTTTCCATCCATCCGCGCGGAGATTTTCCGACAACACCACACCGGCGTAGGGCTTCGACAGGTTTCCCTGAATGCATTGCGAATTCATTTAAAAATTGCCTGTTAGCCGCGGCACAGCACACAAGTTTAAGTATTTTCGCCGCAATTGACGGTTTTGAAGCGGTAATAATTATTACATTGTACTAAGTTTAAGATTGTCCCAATGTGTGATGGCCCTTTTCTCCGTGAAATGCACATGAAAAAAAATCGCTATTAACGTCAACCTAATGCATGGAATTAGTGACAGCTGTGAGTGTCATTCCTTGATTGTTGAAGGGATATCCCACTTCGTAGCGGTTACGTTTCAATCCCTACACCTTACAGTTTCGGTGGAAAGCATGAAGGGCATGGGGAAGGCATAGGGATAGGGGTAGAGATTAGTAATGGGAAAGGCCCTTGAAATGTCTATCACGTTTGTGATATCACGCCTTTGTATGTAAACTCCTGCTCCACAATGCCCTGTGACTGTGGTTAAGTTTACTTTCACTTTTACTGATGTACTTGTTTTTTTTTTAACAGAGACATTTCTATTTTCTTTAACATCTCTTTTTTTATCTATCCTATATATACTTTTTAACCTCTTGGTCCTGTGTTGTATATATGCTGTCTACTGTCTTTGCACAATCTGTATGTTACTGCTGCAACAAATGAATTTCCCCATGGCGGGATAATTAAAAGCATACTTACTTACGTACTTACTTTAGGCATGGCACACTTTTGCCACAATTTCACCATTCCCTTGCTTGTTTTGCTGTTCTTGGCAAATGTAAAGCAGCTGAAACGTTGTGGTTAGGCAGAGTTTGGGTCTGCAGAGCACAGGAGAAGGCAGCAGGACACAGCAGAGTATTTTTGCGTTTAGCAACAGAAAATCGCCGCGGCAACAGAAATTCGCAGACACGGCGGGAAAACTGTGCAAACCTTTTCACGTGACAAAAGTGCTTTCCCGTGGCATTGAGGAGCACGACTTGACTTTCAACGGCGTTACACCTCAACGTGGGATGCACGTGCGTAACATAAATATGCCTTTGCATGATGACAGTCTGGCTCAGGGGCCAGGGGATCTGATAAGACTGGCTGCTCTTCCACTGTGACTTCCTGAGCCTTTGGGCCGGCTGGGCTAATCAGATCAGCTGTGGCAGTTTGTTTTTATAGTCGACTTGAAGGATGTCTTGTGAGGTGCAACACTGAGTCTCACAGCGCAGCACAGGTTGGGTTGACTGGTCGAGGGTGGGGGACAAAAATAGAGTTGAATAGAAGGACAGTGAGAGTGCTTGTGTTTTGCCATGCATCAGGTGTGTGTGTGTGTGTGTGTGTGTGTGTGTGTGTGTGTGTGTGTGTGTGTGTGTGTGTGTGTGTGTGTGTGTGTGTGTGTGTGTGTGTGTGTGTGTGTGTGTGTGTGTGTGTGTGCGTGTGTGTGTGTGTGACTGAGTGAATGAATGAATGAGAGAGAGAGAGAAAGAGAGAGAGAGCTTGTACCTATGAGAAACTTAAAATAGCATGGAATGGAAATAGAAGTGTCCGTGTGTGCATAGGTAGCAGCGTGTTAGTTGCATCAGTTGGGGAATGCTGCTCTGCTTCTGACGTTGCTTTTGTCAAGAAACCAACCAGCAGCCTTTTGAAACATTAGCTGTTAGCCTTGCAGAAAATGAAACGTCTCCCCTCTCATTTTTCAGCACTGACGGTAGGTCCTGGCAGCAACAATAACTCAAAGATAAAGGAAAAAAAACATCTCACACAAACTCCCAAAAAGAAAGGCTGTTGAGAGTCTTTTATTGCAGCCATTTGTCAAATGTGGGGCAGACACTCATGATGGTGTTTGGCCTGCTCTGTCCTGCCTGGCGTGCCGTGCCCTCCTGGCCCTGCCCTGCCCTGCCCTGCTCTGCTTTGCCCCAGTCTGGGCATGCCTGCTCACACTTTATTTTGGCACAGCACACTGCTGTCGTCACGTTCCCCTACTGAAACCACACATACGTATGCATGCACGCACGCACACACGCACACAACACACACACACACACAGAAAGACACACGTACGCATGCACGCACGCACACACACGCACACACACACACACACACACACACACACACACACACACACACACACACACACACACACACACACACACACACACACACACACACACACACACACACACACACACACACACACACACAAATAGACACACACAGAAAACCACTCTAGCATGCAGTGCACACTTCAGTGGCCGCCTTGCCACAGTATCCACAGGGGCCGCGGTTGGTTAGACGGATCAGTTGTGCGATCGGTTGGATTGTCGGTCAGCCGATCGGTTGGTCAGTCACCTGCCACGGCTATGGCAGGTCAGTGGCGGAACATTTGCACACAGGGCCCCATGGCAAGACACTTGTAGGACACCCCACCCCCTTAACCCCCCCATACAGCCTGCCAAGGTCACAACACGGCTCCCACCACCACCACCAATACAAGAGGGCACTGGGCCCCGGGGCAAATGCCCTGCTCGCCTCCCCAATATAGATCCGCCCCTGATTCAGGCTATACTATTACTAAGGTTACAGGTGTCGCAGGAGCCTCTTCTGGGGAAAGTAGGGCAGCAGTGCAGTGTAGTGTAGTGTGGACGGCTGGTGGATTCCTTTACATGTGTCCCAGAGGATCTGTTTCCAGAGCGGAGGAGGAGGGTTCGCTCGGTCGCTCTGACTGTGAGGTGGAAGTGACCTGGGAGCCAATCGGAGGGGGAAGCTAGTTTTACACACAGGGCCAACCGCGTACCTCAACAACCTCCCTCATGCATTTATTAGGATGATGTGGACAAGAACAGGGTTTCCCAAACTGGGGTGCATGCACCCCTGGGGGTGCACGGCCTGCCAAAAGGGGTTCCGCGAGTTGAATAGAGCAAAGGAGGGTATGTGTGTTTTTTATACACCATTTATGTGCAACAAGTGGTTTTTAATTGCATGGTGAATTGTATGCTGGAAGGGTCCATCTGAAGTGTAATGTATAACTCTCAAGGCACGAATACACCAAGCGCGACATGAGCAAGTCTAGCGACGAAAGTAATTGACTTTGTATTGAGTCGTGCAACAAAAAAAAGCGATTCGATCAACTAAAGGCAATTTGCGCGACTAGAGACACAGTTTGTAGTTGAACTCCAGTCAATATTATGCAAATTAGCTATGATGTGGTTCGGCGACAGCCAACACAACCAATGGTTATGTTGGAATGCTTGCAACTGTTTGTGGAGGATTCCCCAAAATGACACATGACCCAAAATGACACTTGTGCATAATGGGCTGTCCCATAGCGCAGTGAAGCCATACTTGCGTGGCCATCAGCACACAAAATCATTTGCTTAGGGGGTGCGCAAACCATACTGAAATATGCAAAGGGGTGCGCAGGAGGAAAAAAACCTTGGGAACCGCTGGAGTAGAAAAACAAGAAGGTGATGCTCCTGGGCTGGAAGAAGTGGGTTGTTGGGTCTGGCGTTGGGTTTGGTGTTTGGACATCCAGGAGGGTGGCGTGCCACTTGTTCCTCTTAAGTGTCTACTTCTCTACTTCTGTTTTTTTGCTCTGTTTCTTTCCCCCCTTGTTTTCCCCTTCTGTTGGAGTTGTCTCAAGTCGTAATTTATAATAAAATACTATTTGCGTCTTCACATTTATTGTTCTAGCAATATTTCATAAGTCATATACTATACGTGTGTAGTGTACTATGTGTGCGTGCGTGCGTGCGTGCGTGCGTGTGTGTGTACAGCATGTAAGTTGTATGCTGTGTACATATCGCATATCTGCATGGATGTGTGTGTGTGCACGTGTACCTGTTGTGTGTGTGCCATGCTCTAGGCCACGGCCTTTCCTCCTGTGTGTGTCTGTCTGTCTCTGTGTGTGTGTGTGTGTGTGTGTGTGTGTGTGTGTGTGTGTGTGTGTGTGTGTGTGTGTGTGTGTGTGTGTGTGTGTGTGTGTGTGTGTGTGTGTGTGTGTGTATGTGCCTGTGTGTGTGTGTGTATGTGTGTGTGTGTGTGTGTGTGTGTGTGTGTGTGTGTGTGTGTGTGTGTGTGTGTGTGTGTGTGTGTGTGTGTGAGCCATGCTGTGGGCCACGGCCTCCCCTCCTTACCTCGTTA
>NC_085869.1:47892041-47902041 GCF_034702125.1 Engraulis encrasicolus
TCTCTCTCTCTCTCTCTCTCTCTCTCTCTCTCTCTCTCTCTCTCTCTCTCTCTCTCTCCCTCCCTCCCTTGCTCACTTCCTTCCTCTCTCACTTTCTTTGGCTGCCTGCCTTTCTTTTTCTCCCTTTTTTTTGCACTTTTGCTCTTGCAGTCCCTCATGTGCTTTTTCATTCATTCATTCATTCATTCATTCATTCATTCATTCATTCATTCATTCATTCATTCATTCATTCATTCATGCTTTTTTCTCTTATTATCGCCCCTTTTATTTTTTGTTTTCCTCTCTCTCTCTCTCTCTCTCTCTCTCTCTCTCTCTCTCTCTCTCTCTCTCTCTCTCTCTCTCCATTCAGCTCTCTCCGCCTCTCCTGTCGCTCTGTCTAGACTTCTTATTAGTACTGATTAGATTGTGCAGCCGTTTCTGCCTGCCGGAGAGCGGGCCTGGAACAACGCTTCATAGTAGGTCAATGTGTAGCCATGCCCCTGAGTATGGCTGTGTGTGTGTGTGTGTGTGTGTGTGTGTGTGTGTGTGTGTGTGTGTGTGTGTGTGTGTGTGTGTGTGTGTGTGTGTGTGTGTGTGTGTGTGTGTGTGTGTGTGCGCGTGTGTGTAGAGATTTGGGCACACTGTGCCTGTGTGTTGAATTCATGTGTGTGTGTGTGTTTGTGTGTGTCTTTGAGTACATGTGTGCAAGAATGCATTCATGTGTGTGTACCCACGCGTGTGTGTGTGTGTGTGTGTGTGTGTGTGTGTGTGTGTGTGTGTGTGTGTGTGTGTGTGTGTGTGTGTGTGTGTGTGTGTGTGTGTGTGTGTGTGTGTGTGTGTGTGTGTGTGTGTGTTCACGTGTGTGTATCCATGAGCTTGCTCATGCGTGTAGAGTAGGAGGATCACATGTAAGGGATAATGTGCAGTCTACTGCCTTTTCTTTTTTTTGCAACTTTAATTTTTATTGAAAGAATTTTCTTATCATTCACAAGAGTGCTCCTGTAGATCTTTAAGCATACAAAAATTGCCACATACCCACATTGTGAAATTCCCATGTGAAAAATGACAGTCACAACACACAAACTAACAACAAAAACACAATAATAGTCTACTGCCTTTTCTTGGAAAAATATATCACATTAACAACCACACAAGCAGTACTTTTAGGAATCAGGTGATTCACAGATATGCGTAATTTACCACGATAGCCTATTCACAGCTATCTAGGCATGAGATTTCCTCTCAGCAGTACCTATACTTACTGTATAGGAGTCAGGTGATTCATAGACAAAATTAACCATCAGAGTGTATTCACACCTATCTACACATGACATTTCCTCTGTGAAAAACTCAGTCTCATATCTGTCACGAGACCAAGTTGTAAAGATTTTTCGTTAAGATAACTTCAGTGCACTACCTCCAGAAAATGTCGTCCAAAACCTGGGAAGGTGGGGTTGACTCATTTAGTGCAGTGGCACAATAGTCAGCATTCTGAACAATAGGGCTGTAACGATATTGTGTTGAATCTTGATCATCGTAATACACAGAGTCACGGTACTGTATCGCGATGCAAGGAGGCAGTCCTTTAAAAGTTGTGTTACCCTTTTCCCAGACAAGAACAGCATGATATGATTTGATAGTGCTTCAAGTCATTATTATTAGGGCTGTAAGGAACCGAGAAATCGCTATAGAGTTAACAGAGTCGTGATACTGTATCATGGTGCAAGAAGGCAGTATCGTGATTCAGCCTTTCAAAGTTCTGTTAAACAGAAAACAACGGCATGATATGATGTAATTGGGCTTCCACGCTTCAAACTTTTACAAAAAAATCATTGCCTATTCTACCCATAAACTACCATAGTTTTTATTCAACATTTTATGTCATAATGTTGGCAAATTTGTAAAAAGTAAATTAATTCATTTAAAAGATAGGTTTAAAAAATAGTGTGGTCTATCGAACCATAGGTCAAAAGTCGTGATATGAACCGAATCATGAGTTGAGCGTATCGTTACAGCCCTAATCATTATTATTTTTAAACTTTAAAAAAATTAGAATTAGAATTAGTCTTTTGCAACCTATTCTACGTATAAACTATCATTGTTTTTATTCATAATTTTATTGTATAATGTTGGCAAATGTGAAAAAAGAAAACAAATTAAGTAAATATTGCAATAATACATGTATCGCAATGCATCGTGATAGTATTGCAATGTGCATCAAATTGTGAACCCCTTGCCAATACCCCTAGTGAACGATGTAATAAGTCTGAGTATTACTTCCTGTTACAGAAAGTGTGGCTTTCGCAATCTCCTCACCATCTCCTCACCTCTCATTCTCTCTGCTTCTCTCGCTTTTTTCTATTTCCCTCATTGGCTGTCTCCGACGCTTGTTTCCCTTTTGTGTTTTTGCCTTTTCATCCTCTCTCCCATGCTGTCGTTATCTCTCTCTCTCTCTCTCTCTCTCTCTCTCTCTCTCTCTCTCTCTCTCTCTCTCTCTCTATTCTCTCTCTCTCTCACCCTCTGTATTCAGGCAGAGTTGATTTTACTTGATTAGTGTTTTGCATTCACATGTTGAGCAAATGTTTTCTCAGAGTTGAAACTTGTTGTCTTGATGTTATTTGGTGTCAATGATAAACTACTGTATAATATGTTAAATCTATCTCTCTCTCTCCTTCTCTTCTCTCTCTCTCTCTCTCATTCTCTTCTCTCTCTCTCTCTCTCTCTCTCTCTCTCATTCTCTTCTCTCTCTCTCTCTCTCTCTCTCTCTCTCTGGTGTGAGTTCACCTGTGACTGTGACATCAGGAGTGGTCAGAACAGAATGTGGCGGCCTTCTTATCTGCCCCAGTGGAATGACATCTACGCTGGTGTGTGTGTGTTTGTGCGTGTGTGTGTGTGTGTGCATGCGTGTGTGTGTGTGTGTGTGTGTGTGTGTGTGTGTGTGTGTGTGTGTGTGTGTGTGTGTGTGTGTGTGTGTGTGTGTGTGTGTGTGTGTGTGTGTGTGTGTGTGTGTGTGTGTGTGTGCCACATATGCTTGTCTGCTCCTCGTCTCTTTCCTGCTGACAGCTACCACACCTCTCTCTTTAGTTCACACACACACACATACACATACACACACTCTCTCTCTCTCACACACACACACACACACACACACACACACACACACACACACACACACACACACACACACACACACACACACACACACACACACACACACACACACACACACACACACACACACACACACACACGCACGCAGTATCTGAATCTTACTGTGTGGAGCACCAACACACACGCGCACTCATGGCCAAACAAAAAAGTGCACAGCTTTTCTGTTTCACTGTCAAATCTCATCATTTTTTGGCACCTCCTCTCTTCACATAATAAAAATACTTCAAGGCCAAGCCATGTAACTTATGTGTACTATAATCCTACGCCCTCCCACACACACACACACACACACACAGAGACACACACACACACACACACACACACACACACACACACACACACACACGCACACACACACACACACACACACACACACACACACACACACACACAAAAACACACACACACACTCCCACACACTCACTTATCTTTTCGTTCTTTTTTCATCCACGTGTCTACTATCTTCAGGAATATTTTTTTTTCTCACTCGCTCAGCCCGCTATCGCCTACCATCACACTCTCTCATGTGCTCTTCCTCTCGTGGTGTCTAACCGGTTACAGTACTGCGCTTTATTCTACTGCATTTCCAGTTAGTTGCTACGAGCAACTACTAACAGCTCTCGATTCTCAGCTTTCGATTCTCAGTTCTCAGCTCTCTTCTCTTCTCTTCTCTTCTCTTCTCTTGTATTCTTTTCTCTTCTTTTATCTTCGCTTGTCTTCTCTTCTCTTATTTTCTTTTCATTTGATTGCCTTCTTTTCTGTTCTCTTCTCTTCTCTTCTCTTCTCTTCTCTTCTCTTCTCTTCTCTTCTCTTCTCTTCTCTTCTCTTCTCTTCTCTTCTCTTCTCTTCTCTTCTTCTCTCACCCCCACATCAACTGCATCATACCCAAGCTCCAGCTCATTTGCACCCCTCTCTCACACACACACACGCACACACACACATGCACACATTCACACATGCACACATACACGCATACACGCATCATTACTACCTTGTGGTCATGTTTGAGTGTGAATGTGTGAACGTGTGTACATGAGAAGCTGAAACAAAACAATGAATAAAACACCAAGAAAACATCTCGACCAAGGAAATAATAACCCCATGTCAATTATGATAAACACCTACGCGGTGTGGCGCGGTGAATGCTTGTGCAAAGCAGGCATTGACACAGGCAGTGGGGCGGATGCCCTGGTTGGTTGAGAGAGACAACTTGCGGTAACTGCATGATTAGACTAGCAATAAAAAAGGGGGGCACCTTAATCAGGAGAATGCAGAAAGTGCGAGCTTACGACAGAGGAGAGTTGGAGAGCCGGTTATCGAGACCTGAGAGGGACAGAGCAGAAAGCTGAAACATCACTGAATAACGGCACCGGAACAAAAATGGCATATCAAAATAGACATAAACTCCTACTCGCTACCAGTGGGTAGCTGTGATAAGTTTGTCATGCAGGATGGATGAGGATACCGATACAAGCAGGTGACTGGCGCTAAAGTTGGGGCGACAGCCCAGTGCGATGCTGAGGCGATGGCCCATTGTGATGCAGAGTTGTGATTTTGAGCCGTGGTGTTGAGCCGTGGTGTTGAGGTGAGACAGCCCAGGGCAATGCTGAGGTGCGCCGTTAAAGCACGAGCCCTGAGGCGCCGGCCCAGGGTGATGCGGAGTCGCCGGCCCAGGGTGATGCGGAGTCGCCGGCCCAGGGTGATGCGGAGTCGCCGGCCCAGGGTGATGCGGAGTCGCCGGCCCAGGGTGATGCGGAGTCGCCGGCCCAGGGTGATGCGGAGTCGCCGGCCCAGGGTGATGCGGAGTCGCCGGCCCAGGGTGATGCGGAGTCGCCGGCCCAGGGTGATGCGGAGTCGCCGGCCCAGGGTGATGCGGAGTCGCCGGCCCAGGGTGACGTCGGGGCCGATGCCCAGTCCGACGTCGGGGCCGATGCCCAGTCCGTCGTCGGGGCCAGAGCCCAGTCCTTCGTCGGGGCCAGAGCCCAGTCCTTCGTCGGGGCCAGAGCCCAGTCCTTCGTCGGGGCCAGAGCCTAGTCCTTCGTCGGGGCCAGAGCCCAGTCCTTCGTCGGGGCCAGAGCCCAGTCCATCGTTGGGGCCAATGCCCAGTCCATCGTCGGGGCCAATGCCCAGTCCATCGTCGGGGCCAATGCCCAGTCCATCGTCGGGGCCAATGCCCAGTCCGACGTTGGGGCCGATGCCCAGTGCATTACGTAGCGTATGCCCTACGTGGAGCGGCAGATGCACGTGTATGTGAAAGTGTACGGGAAAGCAGCAGAGACCACCATCACCAGATATGAGAAAACAAACACAATCCGACACATCACAGTCCGAGCGACCTGACGATTCCAATGAAGCCTAAGGGCACGAGTGGTGTACAGAGTGAGAGGGTTAGCCCATGGACGGCTATCAATGGGGTGTGATCAGAACCCTGACAGAACTCCATGGGCCGAGTTTCATGTATAATTTAATTATGATTATTAACTGTCATCATCGATTTACATTTCCACGGATATCACTCATTTATTTACTTAAATTTGGACGGTGTACATGTAGCCCATTGTGATCAAAATAACTCGAAATAGACAAGGCATTGCGACAGGCTACTATATCCCTTGATGCTCGGCGACCGGGCGCAGGCCGAAAGCCCCACGTGATCTTTAAAAGGTACACTGTGCAGGAATGGTCAAAAAAGGTACTGCAACTTTGCTGCTCATTGAAACTGAGCTGCCTATTGCCAAATTTGGTCTTACATGAAAGTCTACCATGTAATAAACAATATTTTCTAGTACGGTCCAAGTAAAGTCTTTTTTTTTCTTTTTCTTTTTTTTTTTTTTTTTTTTTTTTTAGCTAAAAAAAATGCTATTTTGGGAAATTCAAAAATGGCGGACCATGGAGAAGATCCCCCCTTTCATGTAAGAAAAGTGCAATTTTCCAGTCATAAGAAATACTTAGAATTTGATGGTGGGGGCAAGTATTCATGAAAAAAGTAACATTAGTGAATTTGCAGCATGAATTCTGGAAATAAACAACTAAAAATCACAGTGTCCCTTTAACTAAATCCAGCCCTGAATGACTTGAAGCGGGAGTGAGGAAGCAAGGTACACTTCTATCAATACAAACTGCAGGCAGTGCGATGACATGAGGTGATGATTGGCAAGCGCGCATAGCTTAATGTGCGAGCCAGCAGTCTAGGCCTACGAACCGAAGCCATAACTCTAAAAAGTCAACGAGACCGCCACTCCTGCGCCACATGGGCCAGTCCATGCAAACGAAAACGTAAAATAGCTTGTGTTGTGGGCATAGGCTACTGAGCGGAACATTGAAAATAGGCGGGTGCAAACTGATGAACGCACGACCGGAATCCACATGAATGAAAAACTGTAGGCGGTGCTACGGCCCGTAGGCTGAGGTCCTTGCAACATCGCTCCGGAACATAGGAAGTACGTTTGTAACAATACGTTTGACGATTACGAGTACATGGCTCTGCAATGTCCTCCGTCCGGTGTCGTGACAGGCAGCACGAAACGCAGAAGGTCGGGTTATGCGTGCGGGCGAGGCGCTTCGAGATATAATTAGCCCATTTAAATCTGAAGGCCTACCCCCAGTGACGTTCCAAAAAAAAGCCACACCAATCGGTTCATGAAATGCTCTATAATGTTGGCAAGCGAATCACCAGTCCATCCGCAGCAGAGAGGCCGACGACGACCAAGTAAATGGTGACTCGCAGTACCCATAATGCCTCCGTAAAAACCAATGTGCTGAGCAGATATGCCGGGCTAAGTGAGCGAGGCGCAACGAGAGAGCACCGCGGGCCTAGTTACTTCGATTCCGCCCTTCCCCAGCAAATGATCCAAAAGTCACTCCAACCAGTTCATGGAATTCTCCCAAATGACAGCAAACGAAACGTAGGCCATCAGTCAACCAGCAGCAGACGAGACTGATATCCGAGACAGTGCAACAAGCCGAGTATGAGGCATGAGAGGCGACTTGCCTGGACAACTCCCCCGCAAAAATAGTCATTCGCTGAGATAAACGTTCCTTTGGTCCGCAGGATAAGTGAAGGGAAAGCCGCCAGGTTACTCACGAATTACACCAGTTCGGGGAAATCCATCCACAGGCAGGCTAGTTCAAAAACAAATGAACGAGCGTCGGGAAATCAGGGAGCAGCGTGCCAAGCAAATTGATTGAAGCCTTGCGAAGAAAATATTAGGCTATAAGAAAGTACCGATTGCGTGCCACGCGTTTGAGCGGTTGTAAATTCCATCCCAGCAGCGGTAAGGTGAGGATAACCAGGTAGAAAATAAACAGAATGTTTGATAACGAAAACACCGGAAAGCCACTTCAAAGTCGGCTTAACTGGAAAGCAGAGATCAGAATGAGTGACTGATTTTTAAACAAACGTGAATGCGATCCATTGGCTGAGAGGGAACGATGCCTGAGTGATGCGTAACGGGGAAATCCCCAATCTCGCGTTGTGATTGGTTGACGATCCTGGGCAATGATGACGCATGTATGATCTGTCAAAAGGGAGATTGGATGGTTAGCCTAGTAAGTTTGACAGCCGAGAAATTCGAGTCTCCCTGGTAGAATTTACGCAAGCTCCCATTTCTCTTGTATTCTTTTCTCTTCTTTTATCTTCGCTTGTCTTCTCTTCTCTTATTTTCTTTTCATTTGATTGCCTTCTTTTCTCTTCTCTTCTCTTCTCTTCTCTTCTCTTCTCTTCTCTTCTCTTCTCTTCTCTTCTCTTCTCTTCTCTTCTCTTCTCTTCTCTTCTCATCTCTTCTCTTCTCTTCTCTTCTCTTCTCTTCTCTTCTCTTCTCTTCTCTTCTCTTCTCTTCTCTTCTTCTCTCACCCCCACATCAACTGCATCATACCCAAGCTCCAGCTCATTTGCACCCCTCTCTCACACACACACACGCACACACACACATGCACACATTCACACATGCACACATACACGCATACACGCATCATTACTACCTTGTGGTCATGTTTGAGTGTGAATGTGTGAACGTGTGTACATGAGAAGATGAAGCTGCTGCTGGATGTGAATAACAGCAACAGTAAACAATGCAGTGTTACTGTAACACTTGGTGGGTGTATTTAACATCTTCTAGAGCAGTGGTTCCCAACCTATGGGTCGGGACCCCCCTTATGGGTCGCCAAAGATCCACAGGGGGTCGCGGAGCCCTCTTGATTTTAAGGGGTTTCGTTTTAAATATATATAGCCCATGTTGAATAAAAGACAAAGCATTTAACTAATAAATGCATAGACGCAACAAATTGTAAGTGCTACAAAAACATTTATTCTATATTTGACCAAAGACGAATTGAGGAATAAAATAACTAAAATAAGTTTTCGCAGGAAACGGAGGGCATCTTGTGACTCCGTCTCGTGCGGGCGCTAACGTGGTTGGGTCACCAAAGCTTACAATAGTAAAAACATGGGTCCCTTAAGAAAAAGGTTGGGAACCACTGTTCTAGAGTGTATTTTGGTCCCTGAGTGTTGAATAGCATTGCATTTTTTTTACTGTGCAGCAGTAGCAGCAATAACAGTAGTGGTAGAGACAGCCCACTCCACCCCCGACTGGCTCAATCGGAACAGAATAGGAGCACATTAATAGACTGTAACAGGGGGCTGTTATACAGAAATAAATGTAGTGCCACAGTAAGGATGGAGAGGATTGGATGGCGAGAGGAGAGGTGAGGAGAGGAAAGGAGAGGAGAGGAAAGGAGAGGCAGGGGAGATGAGAGGAGAACCTTGGAGGTGCACGGTTGAGGTCAGAAGTGGAGGAAAGTAGGCCTATGTCTGAGGAGAGGAGGAGTGAGGTGAGTAGAGGAGAGGAGAGGTAAGAAGAGGAGCACGAGCAGTGGTTGAGTAGAAAAAGGAGAGGAAAGTGGATGTTGAGGAGAGAAGAGGAGGGGGAGGTTTGCTAAGGAGAGAAAGCGTCAAAGAGGGAGGAGAGGAGTGAGAGGCGGAGGTGGTTGAGGAGGGGGAGGAGAGGAGAGGAGAAGAGAGGAGATGAGTGGAGAGGAGAGGAGAGGAGAGGAGCGGAGAGGAAAGTAAAATAGGAGTGGAGTGAAGGGGAGGTGAGGGGAGAGACAAGGTTAGGCGGAGGCGAATAAGAGGGAGGGAGTCAGAGTTGGTTGAGGAGAAACATGGAGAAGAGCAGAGGAGGTGGAAATGAGGAGAGAAGGAGAGGAAACAAAGCAGAGGTGTAGGAGGATGAGAAGAGAAGATGAAGTGAGGAGAGGCGAGGAGAGGAGAGGAGAGAAGAGGAGCGGAGAGCAGCGGAGAGGAGAGGAGAGGATAGGAGAGGAGGCGGCATCTGTGTGGCAGGGCACCATAGCATAGGTCTCCATGGTAACCATTATCCAGCCGCGCTGATGAAAGCTGCTCTCCTGCCGACTCCACGCCAGGTCCTCATTACCGCACAGTCAGACAGGGGAGAGAGAGAGAGAGAGAGAGAGAGAGAGAGAGAGAGAGGGAGGGGGAGAGGGAGAAGGAGGTGGAGAAAGACATGTGTTATTTGTAGAAAGATGAAGAAAGAGACAGACAGAGAGAGAGTGCTGGTGAAAGAGTGTTGGGCAGCTGAAGATGGAGGGAGATGGAGATACAGATAGAAGGGGGAGAGTGATGGACAGGAAGAGGGAGGGAGAACGATGATGGAAGCATGGCTTGTTATTTTGAGAGAGAGAGAGAGAGAGAGAGAGAGAGAGAGAGAGAGAGAGAGAGAGAGAGAGATAGAGAGGGATGTGTAGGACGGGGTTAAGAAAAAACACAACATGGTTCTCACACTTGACCCTGTAGTGCTCCTCCATCAAACCGTCTAAAACAAACCCAAACAAG
>NC_085869.1:47917041-47919541 GCF_034702125.1 Engraulis encrasicolus
AGCTCGCGGTCGACTGGTTGGGCACCCCTGGTGTAGTACATCTTCGGGGCTGGTAGTAATCAGGCATGTATTCACAGTGTTCAATGTCTGTGCCTGATTTCAGGACTGGCGTTGTTTGTTTTAGAGAAAAGAAATGTCCTTCTCTCCTGCTTGAGTTATATTTAGTTGTTTTTCAATGTGCTTTGAAACAGTTACAAGGATGTACTGTCCAAAGAAATTGCAAAGCTGTGCTTGGCCATAGACCACCGGTGCTGCTGCCAGCTGCCATCAGAGCTGTGGCCTTGATGATGTCTCAAAGAATCTGCTGTGCAGTGCCACAGCACTCTTCCTCTGAGACTTCTATCTCTACTCCCTCTGCCCTCTCTTCTCTTCTCTCTCTCTCTCTCTCTCTCTCTCTCTCTCTCTCTCTCTCTCTCTCTCTCTCTCTCTCTATCTCTCTCTCTCTATCTCTCTCTCTCTCTCTCTCTCTCTCTCTCTCTCTCTCTCTCTCTCTCTCTCTCTCTCTCTCTCTCTCTCTCTCATTTTTTCTGTAACTCCCCCCCCACCACCACCCTTCTTGAACACTCTCTCTACCTCTCCTCCATCACCAGTTGATCTGCGGGGGACTGTCTCTGTTTCTGACTAGTCCTTTAATCTCCTCAGGAAAACAGACCAGTTGTGTTTATTTAAGAAAGCACGCCTAATTGCGCCGTGTGGTGTTGTTCTTAAAGCCAAAGCCATATTTTTAGTTCCATGACAACTAATATTAGCCTGGAACACCGGCCTAATGCAACAACTGGAAGGCTATTGGCACGTTCTTTATTGGAGTGGTCCTTGTGTTCCTGTTAGCATGTCAGACGTTATATAATACTAAAGGTTTGGGCAATTTGGGCATTATGACTGAATAGCAGTTGATCCTCTTGGAGGTCAGAGTATAAGAGGCTGAAAGGACTTGCTAATCTTTTTTTAGGCTGATCAATTTAGATGAGAGAAATGTACAGAAGAGATAGTTTAATAGTGATGTTTTTTTAAAAGACAGTACAAAAGGCCACTACCGCTGCTGCTGCTGCTGCTGCTACTGCTGAAACCCACTGTACCAAAAAACAGTTGATCTGGACTTGTCCTCGTTTCTGGGCCACATCTGTCTTTTCCTATCACATAATCGGACGCTGTGACGGAGCGTCCAGCGCTCCACCAGCCCGCGACCTGTCTTTGTCACCGGCGACCTTGGACCGCGGCTGTCTGAGCGTCGCAACCTCAAATCCACAAAATGCTTTAGGGGCCAAAAAATAAGGGATGGCATTCAGAATCTAAGCTGCCGGTCCATTATAATCCAAAGTCTTCCTACGTAGGCTGCCAGAAGGAAGGAGAATGTTCCCTATGCTTTTGCATACAGTAAAATACCAAATTACAGCCTATGTTATTATAACTACTAGAGACTTGAAATTGTGCTGAAAGGTTTATAATGAGAGGAACTGGAATAGTAGTGTTGTGGATGGCCAATGGCACATGGCAGTGATTGTAGCCAGTATGCAGTACATCTCCCAGGGTCAATTCAACACTTAACAGTGCACTGTGTAATATTTTAGCCGTTTATCTACATAATTCATGCTTTCATACATGAAAAGGTGGATCGGTAACACTTTACTTGACGCCGGTGTCATAGTCATGTCATTACAGTGTCATAATAGTGTCATAAGACAGTCATAGATAAGTCATAAACATTGGCCTTAAGTGGCATTCGGTTATGGCAAAGACAACCTTGGCATAACCGAATGTCACTTAAGGCCAACAGTCATAAAATGTTTATGACATGGACATAATGTTTATGACACGTGCATAACTGTGCCATGACACTGTTATGACACTGTAATGACATGCTTATGACACCGGCGTCAAGTAAAGTGTTAGCGGTGGATCATGTCCGCCATTATGAATTTCCAGAAATAGTCATTGCAGCAAAACCTACTTGTCATGCTGGGAAATATTAGTTTATTATTTACTGTAATGAATATTCCTGAAAAGCAGCACAGTTTCAATGAGCAGCATAGTCGCAATGCCTACTCTGGCCACCATCCTACACAGTGCACCTTAAAGAGTTACATATTGTACGCTCTTCTCTGTGGTTCTACTCTCCAAGTGTTGAATGAGCACTGCAACATTTCCTGTGTATAATTTCATTTTCACAAAAGGTTTTGTCATGTTGCAGTAGGCAAGGTGCCCTTTGCCGGCGCATACAAGCCTTTCCTCTGGAGCAATACAGCATCAATGGAATAGAAAAGACCTGATGCAGAGCCGAGAGAGAGAGAGCCAGCGACGATGGAGTATTTAGCGAAAGAGAGAGAATGAATAGGGCAGATTAGGTAAGAAGAATGGAGCTCCGGAAGGGTGTTTATAAGACTCCAAGGGAAGTCGGAAATCAGAGAATGATGCAGTAAGCACACAGTAAAAAATGCTAGTGTTAATTCAACTCTTAGAGAGTATTATGGGACCCAATACACTCTAGAAGATATTAAATGGT
>NC_085869.1:47927041-47947041 GCF_034702125.1 Engraulis encrasicolus
TATATGGTCCATAACAGCCTTGAAGTACTAAGGACAGAGTGTGTCTGATGGAGGTGAACATTTCCCCTGAAGGCAATAGAGAGGAGAGTGTTTTGAGCAGGGGTGTCGTGCATAGGGGTAAAGTGTGACTGAGTTACCAGGCCCCATGTATATGTGGGGCTCACACACTGTCTGATTCGTGTAGATAGATATGTGGCTGGGAGGGGTCCATTGGAGCTGATTGTAGGCTACATAGGGCCCTCAATTTGTTGCTACGCCCCTAGTTTTGAGGCTCTGCATCTGTTACTAGCCAAGCAGAATGGCATCACCGCTACACCACCACAGCTTACTTTGACCTTTAAAGCTTTTAGGATTTATTTATTTATTTATTTTGTTTTTTTTTATTCTGTTGTCATTGTCGACGGGAGGGACTGGCCATGCAGCAAAGGTCAGGCTTGATGCCGAATGTTTTTTCGTACTGTTACATGTGACAAATATATCTCTTATTGATTCAGGTGCGACGCAATTCTCTCTTAAGCTTTTCTTGGAATTCCGCAGACACTCTGGAAAGGCCCAACACTTCAGATGACTTTGTCCTGGGTGGGTTTGGGCAAAGCTGTCAGTGGCCTTGACTAGTGGTGGACTGCCACCAACTGCTGAGCACTCATCACTGCTTGAGATCCGCCCGAGGACACAAATTGATTTGTTAACACATCCCCTAAGACTGGGCAGATTACTGTCTCTACTTCTCGACAGTCAACATTAGCCAATTTGGGAGGTTAGAGAGGGACTGGAACTGCAAGCGCCCTCCTTTTAATTACTTTAGTCAATGTTTTGACATCACTGAAAGTTTCTTCCTTCAGATTCGCTGGACATTTTAGTGTGGTGGTGAAGCACTGCACTGTCACGCCGGGGACCCGGGCTCAACTCCAGCCCGAGGTCATCTCCCGATCCTTTCCCGTCTCTCTCTCTCCCACTCTTTTCCTGTCTACCACTTCACTATTGTAATAAAGACCAAAAATGCCCCAATATATATATATTTCCACTTATCCAGTTATATACATGTATATATCTCTGAATGGTCTGAAGTAGAGCACTCACAGCAGACCATATAAACTCACTGTGCAGTGTCATGGGCAGGTCATGCTCTCACATCTGCATTAATAGGGACACTAAGTGGTTTTCTGAGCCTCAAGATAATGTTTTCAAAATCGTTTCAGCGATAAGAGAGTCGTAAGATAGTCACCGTCTCTTTGTAGTTCTCAATGAGTGACAGTTCCACTTCCAAACTCAAGGGTGACCTCAGAGGAAAACTGTGAAGTGTTCCTTTAATTAAAACAGTTTAGGACGTTAGCTCAGAGTGAGGGTTGTTTTCTCTCAGTAGTCCAAGAGGTTATGTGGAGTTCACTAGGCTTTAGTTGCTGTCATATTGAATTTTCGTTTGCACCGAGTTGATTTATTTAACAATTATGATATTCATTTTTCAGCGTAATGTAGTCCTAGGTTGGTTCACATAGTTACACAAGGCTTCTGGCGTATTTTAGTGGTGTGAAACATTATTAAATATAAAATGATGTAACTCTATCAAAACAAACGGTCGTTTTACAGGTGCACGGTACACAACTTGAGGGCTTTGCCCAGAATGGCTGCATGAGCCAGATGGCAATAAGACATAATTGGATTTCAATGCAGTCACAGGGGGCAAAACTGAAGCACATTTGATTTTTTTAGATTTTTTAGGAAATGTGTTCTCTGTGGTTACAGTTTCAAAATTGCTCCGTCCATGAACCCTATTACACTAACTAGTATGCAGAGCACTAGTTATACCACCAAGAACGTTTGGAGATACAGTAAGGGACTGTTTGTTGGTTATTTATTTTCGGGGTCTTCGTAAGATTTTCACCTTTTGTTGTCAAATTTTGCATGACCCTCCCCTAGCGAGCTTCAAAGCGTTGGTGACCCTCCCCACGACATCGTCACAAAAATGTATAACCCTCCCCTACGGACATATTTTGACAAACGTTGCTGTTAAATGAATGTTGGATTCTGATCTTGAACACTATACTTCCCGAAGGCAGTGGGTGTTTGTCAGTAGATTTACTGACAAATGGTCTTTAGATACAACAAAACAAACGTCTGGCTGGAGGCATCTGAATGTCTGATCCACTTTAGCGGAAGGAGGAGGCGTTTCATAGGATTACGTTACACCGAAACATATACAAGGTATTTTGGAATGTTTTTTGAAATAAATGGGCCAAACATTTTTGAGTGACCCTTCCCTTTATATAAAAAAATATTGGTTGATCCTCCCCTCAAGACAGAAAAAACTGGCATGACCCTCCCATATTTTCCTCTTTAATAACAAACAGTTACAAACAAATCATTAAGAAACAGTCCCTAAAATTGTTAAAAATAGTTTTTATCATCAAGCTTCCTCCTTGCCCTTTGTGGTAAGACTATTAGCCTTTTCAACCTAGACGGTAAACACAGTAGTGCATCAGGCCATAGCAGGGCAGCTCTGCTTTCCACCACCTACCCATGTTGCACCACATACTCTTTTTGCAGACCGATGTTACATTTACTGAAACAGCACTGAAAAAATTGCTGCAGAATCACCCAAAGAATTTCAGGCCTCTCGTCTCCAGTGCCTCTTTTCTGTTGTGTCTTCTTGCCATCAGTGGCTTCTCTCTCTGCTCATCACACCCACTCCCCTGTCTGCGTCTCGAGTCTTGCAGCCTTCATCCAGGAGCTCCTTATGTCTCTGGCAATACTACTGTGCTGTGCAGATTACAGCTTGGAACAAAAAAGAGGCCTCTCTGTCTCTGTCTCTTTCCCTCTGTCTGTCTTTCTCTCCCCCCCTCTCTCTCTTCCCTCTCCCCCTCAACCCCCCTTTTCATCTCTTCCCTGTACTCTCTCTCCTCTTTTATTTTCCTTTTCATGCACTTCTCTCTCTCTCACTCTCTCTCTCCAGTACGTTTCTAGTTTCTCCTTCTCTTACCTTCTCTCTCTGTCTGCTTGTCTGTCTCTGTATCAGTATTTTGCAATTTCTCCCTCTTCACCCTTTGTCTCTCTGACTCTGACTCTCTCTCTCTCTCTCTCTCTCTCTCTCTCTCTCTCTCTCTCTCTCTCTCTCTCTCTCTCTCTCTCTCTCTCTCTCTCTTTCTCTCTCTCTCTCTCTCCGTCAGTATTCAGCATGAGCTCCGGCTGCCGGCTGCATCTGTAATTAGATTGGCTCCTCTATCGTCGGCTCGGCGGATGCTAAACTCATTGTCGGCTAATCCGGGCATATTACATCTGCCGACGGGTGGTGGTGTGGGGGGGGTGTTGAGGGAGGGGGAGAGCAGCCAATGGCGGCCCTTGGCTTGTGGAGTGGGGACGGAGTGCGGATTACCTGGTCCGGAGCCACGGCTATACCACACTGGTGGGAAGCAGACGGGCGGGGGGAGAGGGTGGGTGGAGAAATGCAGGGGCAAAGAAAGGTGGTGGTGGTGGTGCTGCTGCTGCATTCTTTGGATTAAGTAAGTAAGTCATGACATGGATGCATGTATGGGTGGGTGAAAGAAAGGTACTAGAAAAGAGGTCAGAGAAATGTTGTGGTTATATGTCCTTTACAGATTACCTGGTCCAGAGGCATCGTGATATAGGACAAGGGTGAGAGCAGGGGGGGTGGACGTGTGTATATGGGTGGAAGAAAAGAAAAGTGAGGGGGGAAGAGGACAGTGAGTGGTAGTGATGGGTACTATGTTCTCCTGTACGGATGACCTGCTCCAAGGCTATGGCTACAGTAGGCTGGGACAAGAGTGGACGCAGACGAGCAGAACGAGAGAGGGCAGCAGGGCCAGATTAACGCACAGGCTAGATATGGCTTCATGTCACTTTTAAATCTTGTTAATACTCCTCTCCATAGCTGGCTGACATGTTATCCTTAATTCTTCACTCGTAATAATGACACTGTCTATGTAAGTGTGTCACGAAATTTGCCTTGCTCACAGCAACCTGTAGCTCATGGGCTCCAGGCCATCTTAATGCGGCCCTGGAGGGCAGATGGGCGGATGTATGGGTGGATGTGTGAATGGTTGGATGGAGAACAGAGAAAGCCATGGCATGGATGCATGTATGGGTTAGCCAGGCCATGCCCTCCTAGTGACACAACACCTTCGGCGTTGCTTATAGTCAGGCCAAGGGCAATGTAAATGTAGTTTCTGATCTCCGGAAAAATCGGGAACTCCACTCACTTTGTTAGGAACCAATCAACCAGTAGCAAACCAAGGGAGGCGGGTCAACAATGTTGTTTGGGAAATGTTAATTGTTATGCTCTTGGACAGAATAAGTCAAAGAAAGAACAAGTGAGTCGAGGAAGTCAAAAGAGGGAACAGGCCCTGTCGTGGCCTGACGGTAGGGCACTGGGTTACTATCCCGGGTCATTTGGTAATCCTCACCCATCTCTCTCTCCCACTTGCTTCCTGTCACCATCTCCAACTGTCCCATCAAATAAAGGCAAAAAATAAATAAAATAAAAAATAAAAGAGGGAACAAACAGAGAGGACAGTGATGCCATTCTGTCCCCCTGCAGATTAACAGAGCCATGGCGTGGCCATGACATGGGCATGGACATGGACGGCTGGATGCGTGTATGCCTACCGGAAGAAAAGAATTAAAGGGAGAAACAGAGAACTGTACATTGTGGATTAACCAAGGCATGGGTAGGCCATGATTGTGTGTGTGTGTGTAGGAGTGGAGTGGGTGAAATAAAGGACTGTAGGCAGAAACAGTCAGTCAGTGGTGGTCATGCTGCATATTGTGGATTAGCAGAGCAATGTGAGGACATGGGTGGGTGGGTGGATGGGTGGGTGGATGGACGTACGTGTGCATGGAAGAAAGGATGGAGAAAGGGAGTGAAAGAGGAGAGGGCAGTCAATGGTGGCGTTGCTGGTTCTGTCCACTGCAGATTAAAATGCTGCCTGGAAGGTGGGCGGGTCGGTAGGAAAGAGGGATGGAGAGAGAGAGAGAGAGAGAGAGAGAGAGAGAGAGAGAGAGAGAGAGAGAGAGAGAGAGAGAGAGACAGACAGATACAGAGACATAGATACAGAGAGAGAGAGTTGGACAGATTGCGTATAGCAGGTTTGTCTGTGTGTGTGTGTGTGTGTGTGTGTGGGGGGGGGGGTATAATCTAGCACATACATGCAGCAACTGGATCATTAGCTGGATCAGAGCAGGCTGTCCCAGTTCACAGGCAGGGGGACCAGAGGTAGGATTAGTGGGAAAGACCAGGTGTTGGGTCAAGGGGACTAGGGGAGACAGGAGGGGGATAGCCATGACACAGAGGATGGAGAATAGAGGATGGAGAAGGTTACCAAGTCAAGTCAAGTGTACTTAAAAAAATCTATGTAACAGGGTCAGCACAGAAGTTTGAAATTGCATTGGACCAGCCACACACGCACACGCACACGCACACGCACACGCACACGCACACACACACACACACACAGTTGCATAGTTAATGCACAGTGCATAGTTAATGCATATGGCTAGTTGCATACCGGTAGTTGCATAGTTTCTGGATTCTGTATCCATTCGGTACACTTGCACGGTTCGGATACGGATTCAACCGCTTGCCGCATGGTGATTGCAGGTCGGTTTCGGCAGAGAGATGAAACCAGACCAGGTGGTGCGTCAAGGGACTAGAGCTCTAGCTGGAGGAGACAGGAGGGTTCATAGCAGAGAGGTGAGGGAGGAAAGGGTGGGTGGAAGGAGGGGTGGCTCGAGAAGGGAAGAGGCGGGTAGGGGAGCTAATTTGCAGCTTGATGGTTGTGGCAGGAGCTATAGCGATTGCAGGTTGGTTTCATTCAGTGTGAGGCTGAAGCACTGTGAGTGGAGCGAAGGGGACTGAACCACCAACACCACCACGGTGAGGAAGGAAGCGCTAACTGGGTTAATGAAGCACATGATGAATGGAAACATCAATGAGTGCTCGTTCACTCGCAGCTTGGGGAGGGAAGAGGAGGGCAGGGGGTCACGGCCAGTGCATTATTTACACATGCCTATACTATACCATGCGCTCCAGTGGAGAGAGGAGCACAGTGTAGTGCAGCGCAGGCAGCCATTGCCTGCGGCACCATAGACTCAGCACCACACAATTATTTCCTGTGACGGGTACAGCTGACACCTTCAGTTTGTCTGTCTGTCTCTATCTGTCCTCATCTCTGTCTGTTTGCCTGTCTGTCTGTCTGTCTGTCTGTCTGTCTGTCTGTCTCTCTGTCTGCCTGCCTGTTTGTCTGTCTCTCTGTTTGTCTGTGTGTGTGTCTCTCTCTCTCTCTCTCTCTCTCTCTCTATCTCTCTCTCTCTCTCTCTCTCTCTCTCTCTCTCTCTCTCTCTCTCTCTCTCTCTCTCTCTCTCTCTCTCTCTCTCTCTGTCTGTCTTTCCCTGTCTCTGGAATTGGTTGATCCATTGACTGTTGTGCCCCCACTATATCCAATCCTACTCCTGATCATCATCTGTGTTGCACTGTACTCTACCAACTGTTCTCTTTGCTGCTGTTGCCTGCTGGAGCTGGCAACTTATTTCCAGAATTTAAATGTTTAATACAGAAGGATCAGGCCTTGGCAATAGAATTTCAAATCCAAATAGCATGTGGGGAGTGAGGCGCCGATGTACGGTAGGTTGTTTATGCACATTAAGTTTGCAGATTTAATAATCTTTTATTCACTGAACTGAGAAGAATCTGATGAAAGCATTCATAGTTGTGCGCTGCTCACGAACATTAAACACGGATAATAAAGGTGTGTCGTGCTTTAGGGGTTTGATCATTGCTAACCGTCAGTTCAGTTTTTTTCAATTAAAGGACCACTTCAGTCAATTTCAATATGCTGTTGTATTGCTCACGCTACCCTTGACTTGTCAGTACCCGTTGATGCCACATTTTTCGGCTCAGCCCTTTCAGAGATATGAGCTATTCTAATGGGGCCAGCGTTTCTTTACATTTTTTTTTTTAATTAACATAGGCCTACTCCAAATATTTCAAAAGGTACCGCTGTTTGCTAGTTGTCTGCTGATGTTGCATAACCTTTTGGATGTTTTTGGGAATAAATAAATTGTTTTTTTTTTTTAAGTAAACAAACCGCTGCACCCATTACAATGACCTGTAAGTCTAGGGTAGTGTGAGCAAGCATTAAAACGGCATGTTGAAATTGACTGAAGTTATCCTATAATTGCCCAGCCCTAGCTGTTTATTGCTGTGGCTAGAAACCCCTGATGCGTCCTTGATCGCTCTCTTTCGACGGGCCGCCACACTGGGCTCCATCTGTCTGTTCTAGAATCCAGACCCGCCTGTCAGACTGACCTACACGATGCTGTGTGGACCTGGGAGTCATGCCCTGCTGCTGCTCTCTTATCATAACAAGTACATAGCTTACGTAGTGGGCTCGGGATGCCATGTGTAATTGCATAAATGTCTACATAGCCTGCATAGCCAGCCAGCCAGCGGGGGAATGCACATATGGAGCTTGACCTTAAATCAGGTTACATTTTATAGCCATTTGCTGAACGACTCTTCTCATATACAGTACTTTTTCCCTGTCTGTTTGGCTCCCCCATTCTCTGTCTGCCTGCCTGTCTGCCTGCCTGCCTGCCTGCCTGCCTGCCTGTCTGCCTGCCTGCCTGCCTGCCTGCCTGCCTGCCTGCCTGTCTGTCTGTCTGTCTGTCTGTCTGTCTGTCTGTCTGTCTGTCTGCCTGTCTCTGCCACTCTGCCCCCCGTCTCAGGTCTCCTTCTCTCAACCTCTTCAGCCTCCTGATTCCATTATTCCACCATTGTCATTTTTTTTCCATTTCTTGTCCTCTGTGTGATCTGGTCATTTTCATACCTGTCCTATCTGATCTCCCTCCTCTTAACTGAAGTATCAGAGGAGTGTCACCTTTAATAACTGGCCTCATGATGGAGATGATATTGGACAGCTGGTTTATCAAAACCATAAAGTAACCTTGTCATTGTATCTGAAGGTGTGTGTGTGTGTGTGTTTTTTTTCTCCCAGATCCCAGTTGTCTCTGTACTAAGTGTTTACCATGGCCCTCCGTTGCCACTGGATAAATAGGCTTCTACTTTTCCTCCATCCCCCTCTTATCCATTTTTTTTCTTTTGCTCATTTGCCCTTTTCATTTGTTTGTAGACTTCAATTTTATAGCCCATGACTCATCGACTTAAAAAAAGAGAAAGAGAGAGAGAGAGAGAGAGAGAGAGAGAGAGAGAGAGAGAGAGAGAGAGAGAGAGAGAGAGAGAGAGAGAGAGAAAGAGAGAGAGGTGGTGATGGAAGTGGAAAACAGCGAGACAATGGCAGAGAATGCAGTGTGGAGGGGATAGAAAACACAAAGTAAAGAGGAAAAAAAGAAACGGAGAGAAAATAGAGTCCACTTTGGGGGGATTAAAATTCATAGGCGCTCTCTTAGGCCAAACCGCTGCATTAAAAGCTTTGTGCCTCTGTTGTCATGGTTTCCTGGAGGGACACGCACGGCAATGTTATGGAGACGTGACTTCATCCCTTCCTCTTCCTCCCACATCCGCCCCCAATATCCATGTCCCCACACTGCCTATGTGGGTCTAAGTCACACTCGCTATATCACAAAGATGTTACAATAGCCGGACAAAGTGAAACTTGAAGCCCTGTCCCCATTTATTTCAGTGGGAAATGTTAACGAAGGCTAATTCAACCAAAAGTGTCTGTCCATATTGTACTTTGCCAATGAGGTGTTATGTTACTGTTTGACATGAGGAAGAGCAGAAACTATGTCGACTAAGGACGTTAGATGTTCAAAATATGGACACATACCGTTCAAGTACTCCCTCATGCGTGAGCTGAGAGCATAACTGGAGTGATTAAGTGATATTTTAAGTCCCTTCCCCATTCCATTCAGTGGGAGGCTTGCAAATTTAACCAAAAGTGAACATATATCTCATGTTCAAAGGTCCTAATTTCCATCCATATTATACTATTGACATGTTTCTGCATGACATGAGTCAGCGCAGACACTGAGCTGCACGTGCATGTTCTGCTCATGCATGAGCTGAGAGTGGATCTGGAGATTGGACCACCCAACAATCGTCTGCTTTATTTGTTACCAAGGAGGTTCTGTGATCGCCTGAGTTTGTTGTTGGTTTGGCTGTTTATTTGTTCGCGTTACGTGTGTTTCTTACCAGGTATAGTGCACTCTCCGAGCATATTTTGCAAAGAAGCAGCTATTCTTCCTGGGGCCTTTCATGTTAACCAGACAGTGAAAAAGACAAATATAGAAAACACATTTCATGATCCGTCCTGAAATCATGAAGTGATATTAAAAACATTCCTGGAAAATGGTGACGAGGAACTGCCATGCTAATCTGCCTTTTGCCGAGGGCTCACCATCCAAATCCCGGCCCCACTGTGCCATCATATTCCCCTGGTGCAGTGCCAGTGGCATGGCGTCTATGTCTGCTGGGTCAGGCCTCGACCCCTGGCGGCCAGCTCCAATCCGGTGCCCTTCTCCTCTCCGCTGGCAGCTTATAGGGCCGAAAAGCAATCAGATTTGGTTGGGGTTTATCTGTGCATCTTTCCCACGCCTGGCACACACTGTGTGGCTCTTGCTTTGCGTGGACACGACACAGAGAGAGACATGGACGCGCCACACCGTCGCTGCTCTTCTCCACACTGGCTGAAGGCGAGGCCGAGGATGCCCAGGCCTGATGGGACGACGCCCGGTGCAGACCAGAGCAGACCCAGCGTGGACCAGACGAAATCCAGGGTCGAGATCGGGAGCGGGATACCCAATGTCGAGTGCAGGAGATCCAGTGTTGGGCATTGGATACCCATCGCTGACCTGGGGACACATGCTGAGGAGAAGATCAGAGCCAATCTTGAGCAGAGGCGAGCTAGCATGGGGCACAGAAGAGCCAGTATGGGCCAGAAGTTGTCCATCTGTGACCTGCTGATGCCCAGTAACGAGGAGCAAAGTAGAGGCAGAGCGGGTCTACAGCAAGGCACCCTTCCCAGGAGCGACCAGAGGAGAGGCAGTCTGGAGCAAAGGAGGGCCGGCATGGGAGCGCAGAGATGGGGTGGGAAGGTAGCCGTCTGGAGGGAGCCTCCGAAGAGTGTTTCCCCACGCGTGACGTTTGTTCTTCCAGACACAGTGAGTCACTGGCACGGGTGTGGTACAGTCTCTGGAGTGTTGCTCCATAGCTTCACACCGTCATACCTAAGGTGTATCTCATTACGGATTGACGAGTGCTTGTGTTGTAAACCCAGGTCTGTGAAATGTGGTATGATTCTTTAGGTTCTTTAGGTTTAGGTTCTTTGGCTTGACTGGATGGGATTTTTTATTGCGACTTTTACATAGATTTGTATAGATAATATTTTTTGCTGGATTACATACTAGAAAACATTAATTCCATGTCAATGAAGCATGCCGTGCAATTAATTAATCAACATATGCGCCTGATAATATACACGTCCCACCCATAAAGTGCTGTAATAGTCGTTTTTATGATGGTGCTATGCTGCCATGGTATCATACAGGGCCTTTAGTAATGCATTATAACTTGGTCATTTACATTCACAGCTAATGTCACTATTGTCTGAGCCCCTGTTTCTTGAAACATACAATTTATAACAGGGGCCTTGTCTTGCGAAATGGGTTAACACAATAGTGACATTAGCTGTGGTTGCACCTCCCTGAAGTCAACCTTTAGTAAAACCATCAGCGCCAGTGACCCCTCTGCCACCCTCGTTGACCTGGGCATCGGGTGGCTTTTGTTTGAATGGGTGCTGCCGTGTGAGCGTGAGCAGCAGCAAACCAGTGGTGTGGCACGGTACCATTTGTGTCAAGTGACACCATGCCTGCGTGCTTGGTGGCACTGATTCTTGCTCAGCTAGTGCGTAGGGTTTCCTCAGACATTCTATTTATTTTTTTTTACGAGAAAGGATACGTAAGCTCGGATTCCAGCGCTGCAACGGCGTGTATTATTGATAACGCTGGGATTCGGGGCATGTCGAGTTACGCCTCCTCTCTATATTTAATCATTCGCTCAGCGGCACTGGCACACCCACCGCGGGCAATTTTTGAGGTCATGCGTTGTTTGTTTTTTTCTGCGTGAGTTTGTGTTTGTGTTTGTGTGTGTGTGTGTGTGTGTGTGTGTGTGTGTGTGTGTGTGTGTGTGTGTGTGTGTGTGTGTGTGTGTGTGTGTGTGTACATGTACATGTACATGTACATGTGTGTGTGTGTGTGTGTGTGTGTGTGTGTGTGTTTTGTGTGTGTGCCCATGTGCATATGCATGTGTGCGTGCTTGTGTGTCTCTGTGTGTGTTTTTGTGTGTGTGTGTGTGCGTATGTGCCAGTGTTAATTTCGTCAACCATGACTATGACTAAAATATTTCGTCAATGCCCTTTTTTGATTTTCGTCATTTAGACTAAGACTAAGACTAAATTTGGATGGCAATGACTAAAATATGACTAAGACTAAAATTGATTTTCGTCATTGTGACTAAGACTAAGACTAAATTTTAAAAAGATGACGAAATTAACAATGGCGTTAAATAAAATAGAGGAAAAATAGAACCAGTGTGTGAAGAAGGTTTATTCTGTACAGTGTGATATATGTTAAAAAGAGAAGCAGTGTGCAGAGAGGGTTTATTCTGTACAGTCAATGACATATGTTAAAAAGAGAAGCAGTGTGTAGAGAAGTTCTATTATGTACATTGTTGACTAAAATGACTAAAATGACTAAAAATTGACTAAGACTAAAATTGATTTTCGTCATTTAGACGAAGACTAAGACTAAATTGGGAAGGCAATGACTAAAATATAACTAAGACTAAAATTGATTTTCGTCATTGTGACTAAGACTACTACTAAAGTTAAGAAAGCTGACAAAATTAACACTGGTGCATATGCATGTGTGCGTGCTTGTGTGTCTCTGTGTGTGTTTTTGTGTGTGTGTGTGTTCATGTGCATGTGCATGTGCATGTGCATACGTGTGTGTGTGTGTTTGTGTGTGTGTGTCTGTGTGTGTCTGTGTGTGTCTGTGAGTGTGTGCGTGCCCGCATGCGTTTGGACACGCTGTTTTTTGGTTGCATGCCAGACAGCGCTTCCACGTTGTGTGTGTGCAAATCCCTGTTTGTGTATGAAGCTCCACCCTGCTGCACTCCATTGGTGTGTGTGTGTCTGTGTGTCTGTGTGTGTATGTGTGCTTACGTTCGTGTGTGCGTGTTTATGTGTGTATAATCTGGACACTCTGAGATTTAGCCAGCCCCTGTCTTTTTGCTGTGAGGTCCACAGCCAGTGACGTCATGGCGTGTTTGTGTTTTTTGCACTGGCTTAGTAAGCCTGCGCTGGGATTTGTTGTCATCATGCTGTAGTAGTTGTTGTTGTTGCTGTGCTGTTGTCATACAAGACGCACGGAATAATCAAGTTGACGTGCAAAGGGGACCATTAAATACAGGTAGAGTTTCTGTCACACAAACTGGCAGGTCCTGCGCTGTGGTTTGCACTGACACACATTTGCATGTTTGTGTATTTCTACCCAGGGACGGAGTGGCCCACCTTTTCCCACCGGGAGAATTTTCCCCTTGGCGGCCCTCTTTAAAAAAAAAAAGAAAAAAAAAGCGAACAACATGGTTTCCTAACCAAAAAGACAAAAGCCACGAAATCTGCAGTCGTACTACATGTGAACATTAGTGTTGTCAAAATATCAACCTGAAGTGGAGAATTGTAGCCTACACCTTGATGAAATGCACAGCCAGTGGTGTAGTCTACGTAAAACGCAGGTATACGCACCCATTTCAAAATTTCAGGGATTACAGTATACCCACTTAAAATTGATTGATCCATTATTTACAATAGCACAAATATATACAGTAGACTATACACACATCAAAAAATGCTCAAATATACAGTATACCCACTTCAAAAAGTAGACTACACCACTGGAGCCATCATCACAGTCCAAAGCATTCATAGGCCTACTAGGTTAGGCTACATCACGCTACTGTTCCATGCAAATGTGCACTCCACTGTCATTTTGACAGTTTGAAATTGAAATATCGTTTAAGGAAGACAGGATGAGCATGGGCACAAAGTTTTGAGTGTGGGGATTTTTAGAAGAGTAGGCTTACAAAATATAGTATAGTAGCCTATAGCTTACAAAAAGTCTGTCTATTGTGCAATAAACTCACCATGCAGCAAATAAGCCAAACCTAATAGCTACTTCAAACCACAACCATAAGTCAACAAAATGTATAACCAAACGGTGTAGGCCTACCTTAAAACGCTGTCTTCGTCGCAGCAAATGTCTTTGTTTCTTGCAATCACTCTACTTTAATCCACAGCTTAGGCTACACACCCAGCACTGGTCACATCAGAATCTTGTGTGGTAATTATTTTGTTCCATTTCTTCAGACATAGGCTACATCCTAAATGTACCACATATAAATATATGTATGATAATAATATTATTTCGACTATAAGGAGATATACTGACGGTCTAAAAAATCAAAACAAAACCCATTGCTTCTGTTAGGCGCAGTTCTCTTCCTTACCACTTGGTGGAGTCTGTTCGTAACCCAAGTCAATAACCACAGAGCAAGTGAATGGACTGGAAAGACTGTAAACTGTAACAGTCGTGTGGAAATCGGAAAATAAATCATAATTTATCAATATTTCCATCCTTTGGTAACCAATATACATATCACAGGTTCTTCAAATACTGAAAACGGAACTGTGTTTCTAAGATCTTGTAAACTTCCGCGATCTACGGTGTATGAAAATTATCAGTAGAGAAGGGGTGTGGCCAATTTACTGTTTGACACCGTCATTGAGGTATTGCCGTCTGGTATGCGGTATAAATACTGGCTAGTCAGCCACATTGCAAACAGGGAAGTGGAAAGTGGGAAGTCAGTGCTAATAAGTACAATGTCAAAACGTAAGGGCCGGTTAAGAACGCAGTGCGGCCGCATTATTACATTTCACGGCCGCGGCCCACCGGGACAAGTCCCCGATCTCCCGACGGCCACTCCGCGCCTGTTTTTACGTACTGTACAAGCTTTTGCTCCTACTGATGAGTTGTTTTTATTTTGAATGTTTCACGTTGTTCATGACCAGGAAAGGGCCCAGTCAGAACTGGGTCTTGATAACATTGTATGTATTGCGAAGAGGGCCCTTTTACATGACTTTATCCTAGGCCCCGCAAAAGCTGCCGGCGGCCCTGTTCATAAAAAAACAAGTAAGGAATCGGGCTGACGTGCGAGTCAGATTTTAAGAACAGGTACCAAGCCTGTCCCACAGAATTGTGCACATTTTCTTCCTCTCTCCCCCTAGTGTGCTGTACCCCCAGGGAAGCAGGCAAATGGGCCTGGATATAGTTGTGCTGTGCTGGGTTGTGCTGTGTCTGATTTTGGATGCATCAAATTGAGGTCCTGCCACCCCGTGGCTCTGGTAATAATAGCCAAATGCACTGGAGATTATATAGAAGGTGGAAGTATGTGTGTGTGTGTGTGTGTGTGTGTGTGTGTGTGTGTGTGTGTGTGTGTGTGTGTGTGTGTGTGTGTGTGTGTGTGTGTGTGTGTGTGTGTGTGTGTGTGTGTGTGTGTGTGTGTGTGCGTGTGTGCATGTGTGCGCGTGTGTGTGTGTGTGTGTGTGTGCTCGCGTGTTATTCATTTTGCCTGCTCACTCTGACTAATACAGCTGCCGCTTCTGTCTGGACTGTGAATTACCCCCATCATCCATTATCTTGTTAGGACGCTATGATACTGTTGGCATAATATCAGGCTCCCAGAGACAAAAGTCCAGCCTATTTTTGTGACCAAATGTTTAAAGGCAAAACTAAACAACCAACATTCCAGTCACATTCTCACAATTCCTTTTTTGTCAGTGCTGCCCAGCTAGCACGGTCTTGTGTTGGCACCAGAGAATGAAATTGTTTCCTAAGGCATCAAAGCACAAAAAAGAAAATCACGACACAGTTTTTCTGAAATGTCAGAATAAATAGACTGCTGTTTAAAGCCTGACTGTTGACCGATGACTGTTGAGGTGGCTTTGACAGGTGCATTCTTGAAGAGCTCTTCAGTGGCTGCAGTGCACAGGGATGAGAGAGGCAGGATCAGATAGGCAAAGGGGGAGACATTCAGTGAAGAGAGAGAGAGAGAGAGAGAGAGAGAGAGAGAGAGAGAGAGAGAGAGAGAGAGAGAGAGAGAGAGAGAGAGAGAGAGAGAGAGAGAGAGAGATTAATGGGAAGATGGGTTGGGAGAGAGGTTGGATTCCCTCAGAGAATAAGGGGAGGGAGGTGAGCTCCTTTAAGGGAACAAGGAGAGGGTGTTAAGTGGGAAGAGAGTTTCTGCAGACAGCTTAACTCCTCTTACAGAAGATGAATGGATTTTGAAAAGTAGGATGCTCTCGGAGAACAAGGGGGAGAGAGTGAGACAGGTCGGATCCTTTTAGAGGAAAGAGTAATGCGGGCAGAGTTAGACAACTCAAGTCAAAGACATTCAGAGAGGCTACACTCAGGAGAGAGAGAGAGAGAGAGAGAGAGAGAGAGAGAGAGAGAGAGAGAGAGAATGGGAAGCAGAGACGTAAACTAGCCCTTTGAGGAGTACCATCACATACTGTATATGTGATTAGAATTTTTGTGAAATTTTGAGTTCTCACTATGATGTCACAACCACTCTGCGGGATATTTAGCACAGGGTTCCATGGAAGCTGTAGAATGTTTGGGTAAAATTCTAGAAGAATTGGGGAACAATCCTTACTCCTAGGGCTAGGGAGGAAGGCCCAGGAGACCGGGAGCAGCCACTGTGCACCAAGAGGTTCAATTACTGGAGAGGAAATCAAAAGCGCACAATTGATTTTCAGATAGAGTGTTTTTTTTTTGGGGGGGGGGGGTGGAGAGAGGCAAAGAATGAAAGAAAGAAAGTGTGAAACAAATTGCTCCACCGCGGTGGCCTAAAACTTGCTATTGACGTTCACCGGCAGTCTAGCCTGTAGGGGATAAGAGCTCCTCCTCGCACGCAGACAGAAATTGGCTTCGGATTTCATTCAAATGAGACATGAGTGCTTTTCAGATTTCGAAAATGACCCATGGCGTGTCTGGCTGCCCTGTGAATTTAGTGGACTGCAATTACTTGCGTAAGTCATCTATTTTTGACCTATCCGACTTGTGAAGAACGGAATAGTCATGCTCCTGGTGCCAATTCACACAATGGAGTACCAAAAAGGCAAAAATAAAGTCACCTACAAATGTTACAATAAAAGGCCAAAGAATACAGTTAGTTATAAATACGTATGTCTTTTTTCAGATTATCTAATAGCCAGGTAACTGCCACCTAGTGCCTGCACTCAGCTCCATTTCACTATGACAACTAGTTCTAACAAAGTGAAAAAAAATGGCTGATGCATAGATGGCCTAACCAGTGTGCGCAAACAGGTGCTGGTAATCACACCAGATAGCTCACTTCGCTCGCTGAGGACTTGGCACTGACCAAAGAGGCTTGAGACAAGAGGGCTTACTCACGTCATAACAGCGTAGTAGGAAATGATGGCGAGGGGAGTACGGAAATGTTATTCACTGTGGAACAGGTCATAGGACAGCGTGAATGTCTGTCAGCTGTCCTTAATTACCCCCAGCAATTACTGCTGACCAACAGCTGCCGTTACTTGGCCACAAATTATCCATCATGGTGTCGCCCCCACTGACCATGTGCAAGGGAGTACGAAAATGGCATCCATCGCACCCACTGACCAATGACCATGCGTAAGGGAGTTAATTTTCCATCCACTCGTGTCCTCAGGCAACGCCCCCGTACTACACCGTGGCCAATGCATTCCCCGTCAAGAGATTGTTCTTTCTCTTGAGTTTCTTTGGCACTGACTAGCTTCAGCTTGATGAGGGAATTAATGGATCAAATGTGTTGCAGCCAGCAGGGTGTTTAGTCTCTGAGCTGGGCTCCACATCACTAGCTGTGATGGATGAGCTAGTGTATTGAATGAGCTGCGCCACATAACTGATGTTGAGGTAGTGTAGTGGACATGGTAGTGTTGAATAAGCCCTGCTAGGTAACCTGTTTTGATAGAGTGATGCAGGTTCATAAAAGTTCTGTTGATTCAGGGCTGCTAGCCTATCTTAAGAGAAGCTAAGCAACAAAGAAACCTGTTAATTGTTGGTTGTCCCAAAAATGCATACCCTGTCTAAATAATGGTAGTGTAGCTGTTCATTAAACTCAATTAATTCTAAAAACATAAAGCAGAACACATAATTTTGGCCGTTTTGCAGATTTTTTTTTATTAACTGCATTTGATTGTCTTGACAGTTATTTAATGTGTGTACAGTGTATTTTTTGAGGGACGATCTGTGGAGGTAGCCCTACTAGTCTAAGGTAAGGGCAATGTGCTATGTGCTGACTTCACTTGTGAATCTAAAACAGGTAATTTCCACAAATACATCTTATTTGCCTCTCTGAAGAGTTGTCCTGATTGGACTCCTTAATTTCCTTTGGGATGAACGTATCTCTCCTTTTATCAGGTGGATAATTCTTGGCTTGATCGAATAAGTGAGAGTACATTTAATCTCCTAAAATAAGTGGTGAATTGGCTTTGCCTGCTTACATCTTGAGTCCTAGGTTATGCCTTGAGGGAAGTTGGTCTCACAGGTGAAAAACACGTGAAAAACGCAAGTTCCAATGCCATGCGAGGAGTGTTGTATGATTAGGTGAGCTGTTCACTTCAGCTAGGTCATCTTCCAATAAATTTAAAGGATCGAACCAACAACCCTTAGGTTACCTGGCTACAGCCAGTAGGCCCAGTCTTCTGCCCTACCACACTGCTGTCAGTCTCACCTCTCTACATCTTGTCTCTCCTCTCCCCTCTTTGTAACAAATCAATTGCCTGATTTTCATAGACTTCAGATCACGTACCGTGATTCTGGTCTGACCAGGACTATAACGATTAGCGTTTCCATACAGGAAGAACTTTGTTTCCATGGCCTGGTTAACCCGCCTTCCTTGGCTTGCTACTGGTTGAGGGCTGTGCTGAAGTTTAAACCAAACATTTCTTAGCCCAGTAGTACGTCTCTGTGTAAACCACGTCACTGCCTTGAACACTCCTCTACCCAGGACGGTTGGAAATGCTCAGTTGATTGGTTCCAGACAAAGTGGGTGGAGATCCTGCTGTAGCGGGATGGAGCAAGCTCCTGGCACTACTATGTGTAGCTGAGCCGAAGGCGTTCCGTCACCAGTAGGGCGGAGCCCGGCTAACAAATCGATGGCATCACCCCGTGGTCCTAGGCCAACCGCTTCGTCTCTACATTACATAACACTTAGCTGCCACTTTTATCCAAGGTGACTTACAGTTGTTACAGGGTATAGGTTACAGTCCATGGAGCACTGTGGGGGTCGGGTGCCTTACTCAAGGGCACTTAACCCATTAGTGTACAGTAGGAACACATTCCTTTTCTACTGGTAAGGGTGGGATTCGAACCTACAACCCTCTGAACAACTTCCTTAATTATTAGGCCGTGGCTACTCTGCAGTCCACTGCCTAACCTGCAGCTCTAACCACTTAGGCACGTCTACTGTATTTGAATGTAGGGTTCTCAGTTCCCTAGGGGAAATAGGGGATACCTCATTTGTGTCGGGCTCTGCGGGGGTCTTCCCCCAGGAAATGTTTTATTTTTTTAGATGCAATATCCTAACCTGGTTCTCACGCGATGTTTGTTACCACAAAATTTAACGAAGATGCACGAAGCACGAAGGGTCTGCGTGAGAGCCAGGCTAGCAATATCCTGCATTTCAACCAAATTGCGTCCTGTTTTAGCTTAATAAAAAAAACGTACTTTTGTTTCTAAATACAGGATGATTCTGTATTTTAAGGGATGGAGGCCAACCCTATTTGAATCTCACCTGCTGTGTTCTTTTCTCTTCCCCTCCTCCTCTTCCTCAGGACCCGTCGGTGGCGAAGGTGGGTGGCGGTCGCAAGAAGACTGTCTCCTTCAGCAGCATGCCGTCGGAGAAGAAGGTGAGCAGCGCGGCCGACTGCCTGACCTTCATGCAGTGCGGCTGCGAGCTCAAGAAGGTGCGGCCCAACTCCCGCATCTACTGTCGCTTCTACACCCTCGACCCGGACATGTCCTGCCTGCGCTGGGAGCCCTCCAAGAAGGTATTTACTGTTTTATTGTACGTTTGTGTTGGGGTTTGCTATTGCACTGTATATTTCTGTTGGGGTTTGCCTGTTTGTGCCTGTTCCTATCATGTCTTTTATTATCCTATACAACCACAGTATGAATTACTGTAGTAAATGGTATATGGACTGCATTTACTATATAACGCCTTTCCACTCCTTCAAGCACTCAAAGCGATTTACATTGTATGCCTGACATTCACCCATTCACACTCACATTTACACACTGGTGGCAGTGGCTGCCATGCAGGGTACCACCCTGCCACCAGGAGCAACTTGGCGTTAAGTATCTTGCTCAAGGACACATGGATGGGGTCAGGCAGAACAGGGTTCGAACCTGCAACCTTCTGGTTGCCGAAAGGCTCCCTTATCACCTGAGTCACCACCGCCTTACTGTACAGCATATAAGCCTTTTGTAAAGTAGTTAACTAGAGGGGTTGTTATGGAAGTTGTAAAACTAAAATTGAGCATTTCTCTGCCTCAGGTGGGGTCCTGCCCCCTTTCTCAATCTTTGTATTGTTGCTGCTAATTAAACACTAATATAATGATGGCAATGAAATGAGTAACTTATTAATTCATTTCAAAAGGACGGTGAGCGGGCGCGCCTTGAGATCTGTGCCATCCGCGAGGTGCGGACGGGTAAGAGCACCGAGACCTTCCTCCACAACGGCCCCAGCTCTGACGGCCTGGCAGAGGAGGCCGCTTTCTCCATCATCTATGGCGAGGACTACACGGTAATGATATAATACTGTAGAATAGAATAATACTGTATAATAAAATATAATGTAATACAATAATATAATATAATATAATATAGCATAATATAGCATAATATAATAT
>NC_085869.1:47949541-47967041 GCF_034702125.1 Engraulis encrasicolus
AGAATAAGATGGAGAAAAAAATAATAACAACACACTGTGCTATATGCCACAAGGTTACAGTGTGTGAGGAGGACTGGCGCTTGTTTTTATGCCACTGCTCTCTCAAAGCATTACGGTTCGTCCCACCTCCTCCTCCATCCCTCACCTCCCTTCACCCCCCAAAGCAACACACTGTATGCCACAAGGTTACGGTACGTGAGGACAAGTAGCTTTCATGCCACTGCTGTCTCAAAAGGCATTGCAGCCCCCCCTCTCCGCCCCTAACCTCCCCTTCTTCCCTCCACCCCACCCCGCCCCTTAGCAGATAAAATAAGAAAAGCACCAGGTGGTCCCTGGCTCGCACCGCACAGGCAATCAGCAGCATGTTGTGTTTGGAGGGAAGCGGAGCGGGAGGAGGGAAGAAGAAGAAGAAGAAGACATTTCGCCTCGTTGGTGGTGGCGCACATAGCCTCTGTGCTCATTATAGACCTCTAGAGAGATAGCATGAGGGGTGGGCTGGGGAGGGGAGGGGAAGGGAAGATGGATGGATTGATGATGGGGAGAATGCTTGTTGTAGGCTGAGGGAGGCGGGAGATAATAGACGGGAGGGTAGGGAAAGAAGAAGAAGAAGAAGAAGAAGAAGAAGAAGAAGAAGAAGAAGAAAGGAGAAACATCAGAGGCTGAAGCAAGATAATAATGGAAGAAAAGATTACACAAAGAAAAAAAAAGACGAGAGGACCAAAAGGACATGGGAAAGGTGGAGAGGGGAAAACGAGGGCGAGTTCGTTGACCATAGTCAAAATAGCAGAGTTGTTTGCAATCGGACTTGGTTATTTTTTTTTAGAACTTCGAGTCATTTCACCTTTGCTCTAAAAGAGCCTCTTCAACTCCAAAAAGCCTAAACCAGTTGTATACAGTTCATGTATACAGCTCCTTGCATTGCATGACCTGGAGGAATGGGAATGTTCACAGACATATTTGCTTGGTTGCAGCCATAAGCACGTCAGCTGTTGTGCTGTGTGCTGTGTGTGTGTGTGTGTGTGTGTGTGTGTGTGTGTGTGTGTGTGTGTGTGTGTGTGTGTGTGTGTGTGTGTGTGTGTGTGTGTGTGTGTGTGTGTGTGTGTGTGTGTGTGTGTGTGTGTGTGTGTGTGTGTGTGTGTGTGTGTGAGCATGTGTGTTGGAGAGAGAGAGGGGACAGCAGCTGGGTCGAGACGGCACCATCCAGGGGATCGCTGTAATAGTCAGCTAATAGACTTTATTACCATAGCTCTTAGGGCTCTAACGATATAGTATCGAACCAAGAAATCGCGATACACATAGTCATGATACTGTATCGTGGTGCAAGATGGCCAATATCGTGATATGCACTTTCAAAGTTCTGTTACCCTTTAGTCCAGAAAACAACTAAATGATAAGACGTGATAATGCTTCCAAGCTTCAATTCATCCTCATTATTATTTTTCAATTTTTAACATTTCTAGTTCCCAATTGTAACCTATTTTAACTGTAAACTATGATAGTAAAGGCATAATAATAGTTTATATATATATATATATATATATATAATATTTTACAATGTTATTTATAATGTAAAAAATCTAATTCTTTAATTTAAAAAGGTACATTTAAGGAATCGCGGTGTGTATCGAACCGTAGGTCAAAAATCGTGATACGAACCAGATCAGGAGTTTATTATATCTCTACATTACTGCAACATTACACATTTACACATTACACCTTTAGCAATATGCAGTGTCTCATAAGTGAGTACACCCCTCACATTTACACATTACACCTTTAGCAATATGCAGTGTCTCATAAGTGAGTACACCCCTCACATTTTTGCCGATTTGTAAGTATATCTTTTCATAGGACAAATGTAAAGAAATTTCACTTTGACACAATGATTAGGGACCTGTTGACAACATATATCACTGCTTAACCACAACAAATCTAAATACAGCCATTAATGCTTGAATATGTACCCACAAAAGTGAGTACACCCCAGTTTGAAAAGATGAAAAGATATACTTACAAATCTTCAAAAATGTGAGGGGTGTACTCACTTATGAGACATACTGTATTATGACTTGGCCATTGCCATTCTGTCAGCAAATTTATTGTTAACAGACCAAGGTCTGGTCTCTTTAATGACACTTGGTTCCCTGGTGTCTGCTCGGCCAGAACAGTAAACTACAAAGGCCGTTGACAATCACGGGCCATGTGCACTTTCATGATTAGAAAATGCACGTAGCACTGTAAATACAGAGAAGTGCCTTTACATGACACTTGGTTCAATGGCATGTTTTCAGCCCTAACACTATAATGCAAGGACCTTTTAAGAGTAGACCGTTTTCACAGCGCTGTAACGACTAGCACAACAAAACGTTGAGCAAAGAGCCATATAATACCATGTGATGACAAATTGATAGATCGGTGTCTTACTGGCACGTTAAGTAATACATTCTGAAAAAGTTTCTGTAGTAGTTTGTATTATTCATATGCATTATACCGTACGCTTTTCTGTAATGGGTCAGGGAACATTCAACATTGTTGGATAAGGCCTACCCTCTGAGTTGCTTGTCTGCCAATATATTTTTTTTTAACTTCAATCCTGTACAAAAGAGTTTTAGAAATGAGTAAAGAGATGAGATACAATTGCAAGGTAAATACAGCGGACTGCTTACAGTGTTTGTTTGCAGGTGATAATCAGAATCGAAATAATACACAGTGCACTTCTCCTCCAGAGGTCCTCCTTAGTCCTTTGTTTCATCTGGTGTTTATCTATTAAGCACTCCACTAATTGCTTAATCTGTTGTCATAGTATCTAAAGGAGGATGTGTCCAGTCCACTAGTACTGTAGAGGGAGGGTTAGGGCCCCGTAATCCGGCTGTACAGTATCAGCCGGGTGGATCAGTGCTGTGTTGCTGCTTTGGATGGCCGATCTGATCTCCTGCAAGAGGCCCAGGGGCAGCGCTGCTTTTGGCAGCTTTTGGCCAGGCCCGGGACAAAGTTCAATACATACAATCAGGGCTCTAAATTAACACCAGCCAACCGGCCAAATGCTGGTGAAATTTCAGTTTGGCTGGTAGAATAGACCAACTTACTAGCCACTTTGGCCCATTGGTGTGTGTGTGTTTGACTAGTAAGATCATCTACTAGCCATTTTGGCTGGTGATGAAAAACATTAATTTAGTACAATATATAGTGCATACAATGTAATGAGGACCCAATTCTAGCCCCCTTCTCCTTGGGCCTGGGACAACTGACCCCTTTGTACCACCACTGTTGGATTCCATGCCCAGGAGTCTCTGTGGTTAATCTGCTTTGCTGATGAAGAGTCTGATATTCAGCCCGGGAGGTTTGGAAGCCAATCAGTGGTTTTAATGAATCGCTCACATTGCTTATTGTACATCATGCGCTGAATAGGCTTTTATGAAGCTTTACAAAATACAGTAGCTTGTGTCGTGCTCATTATGAAAATCTGCTGTCTTTCTGTGCTTTATTTTCTTTCCCGCTGAAACAAACACACACGTGCACACGAAAACACGCATACACACACACACAAAGACTCAAAACACATGCCATCTGTCACACTCTCTCCCTCCACTCCACTCTACACACACACACACACACACACACGCACACACACGCACGCACACACACACACACACACACACACACACACACACACACACACCACCCACACACACACACACACACACACACACACACACACACACACCCACCCACCACACACACACACACACACACACACACACCACACACACACACACACACACACACACACACACACACACACACACACACACACACACACACACACACACACACACACACTCTCTCTCTCTCTCTCTCTCTCTCTCTCTCTCTCTCTCTCTCCCTCCACACAATCTTACATCTGCCCACTCTCCCTCGCCCCACAGGTGCGCCAGCGTTTTAAGGAGATCCAGCGCAGCAAGGAGAAGCTGACGTCCCACGTCACCCTCGAGGAGTTCCAGGAGGCCTACTGCGAACTCTGCACACGGCCCGACGTCTACTTCCTACTCGTGCAACTCTCCAAGGTAGACATTTTTTCTGTGTGAATGCATGTACAGTATGTATGCAGATGTGTTTGACCTGTGCAATGTTGCAATGTGTTTACTGTAATAGCAAACTATATCAAACAAAAATATTTTGACAGCAAAATGAGGTATGAAAGGCATAGGCCCTAATGGTATCATCTTCCTATAACATTGCTTGTACTGTGTGTATGAAAATGCAGATATGTATTTATGTGCAGTATGTTTTTCGTTGTATGTAGTATTGTGTGTATTCTGCTAATTAGCTTGGTTTTCTTCGGGATCAGTTCTCTATTCTTTCTGTAGCCTCATTTTCATTGACTTTCAAATCTCTTTGAGACTTGATCTGACCAAGAGCATATCAATGAACATTTCCCAAACAGCATGGTTGACCCGCCTCCCTTGGTTTGCTACTGGTTGTTTGCTTCCAGACAAAGTGGGAGGAGTTCCCCATTTTTCGGGGGGTCAGAAACGATATTTGTATTGCTCCTGGCCTGACAAGAATCAACGTTGAAGGTTTTGCGACACTAGGAGGAAGCGGCCTGGCTATTCTTTCTGTCATTTCACTACAAACTGTAGCCTACATACAGTACATACTATGTTAAAGCACTGTATGTGATAAATACTCTACTCACCTCTACTCTGCTCACCTCACTCTACTCATTTTTGGATCCCTGCCGTGGCCTAATGGTAGGGCACTGGGTTACTATGCCGGGGAACTGGGTTCGATTCCTGCTTGGGCCATTTGCCGATCCTTCTCTGTCTCTCTCTCCCAACTCATTTCCTGTCTCTCCTCTACTGTCCTGTCAAAAATACAGGCATAAAAAACCCTTAACAAATATTAAAAAGCTCTACTCTTTCTGTCATTTCACTGCAATTTGTAGCCTCCAAGGCAGTGGAGAGGGACAAAGGTGCAAGGTATGTGTTAAATGCTCCCCCCTCAACTCTCCTCTCCTCCAACACTGCTCAGGACCAGGAGTGCCTGGATAGCCAGGACCTGCGGCTGTTCCTGGAGACGGAGCAGGGGCTGCCCCTGTCCATGGCCGAGGGCTGCACGGAGCTCATCCAGCGCTTCGAGCCGTCGGAGGCGGGCCGCGAGCAAGGCCTGCTGGGATTGGACGGCTTCACGCGCTACCTGCAGTCCTCCGAGTGCCAGCTGGGCGACCCCGAGCACCAGCAGGTCTGCCAGGACATGACGCTGCCCCTGTCACACTACTACATCAGCGCCTCGTACCGCTCGTACCTGCTCGACGACCAGGTCAGTGGGTGCAGTGTGTGTGTGTGTGTGTGTGTGTGTGTGTGTGTGTGTGTGTGTGTGTGTGTGTGTGTGTGTGTGTGTGTGTGTGTGTGTGTTCACGCCATCAGAGCATTGTACCGCTCGTACCTGCTCGACGACCAGGTCAGTGGGTGCAGTTTGTGTGTCGGTGTGTGTGTGTGTGTGTGTGTGTGTGTGTATGTGTGTGTGTGTGTGTGTGTGTGTGTTGTGTGTGTGTGTGTGTGTGTGTGTGTGTGTGTGTGTGTGTGTGTGTGTGTGTGTGTGTGTGTGTGTGCGCGTGCGCGTGCGCGTGCGTGTGTATGCCACTACTACATCAGAGCATCGTACTGGTCATACCTGCTCGACGACCAGGTCAGTGGTGCTGTGTGTGTCAGATTGGATTTGATTACATTAGATTTCCTTTATTTGTTATTAGATTGCGTCTAGTTTAGATTGTCAGTCAGTGCGTGTGCGTGCATGTGTGTGTGTACGCCACTACATCAGTACATCCTACCGGTCATACCTGCTCGACGACCAGGTCAAGAAGCAAGGAGTGGGGGGGCGCTGTGGTACAGCGAGCTAAGCCCCCCACACTTGGGCTTGCATGCCCATGGGGACCCCGGTTCGAGTCCGGCCGGGGTTATTTCCCAACCCTACCCCATCTCTCTCCACATTCACTTCCTGTCGCACCTTCACTGTCCTATCCGAAATAAAGGCCCAAAAGCCCATAAAAATATCTTAAAAAAAAAAAAAAGAATCAAGGAGTGGAACTTGCACACAGATAGCCAATGCAATCATTTCTTTATTGCTTTACCTAATGAAAGTTATAAAAGTACTACCCACAAGTGCAAAACGTTGTCTGTCACCAGACCTTCCTCAGTGCATATCTGAAGTCTAAAAATGTGTCTTGTGTGGGGTGACTCTGCAGGTGCACGGCCGGGCGGATCTCGGGGGCCTAACGCGGGCCCTGCAGGCCGGCTGCCGGTGCCTGGAGCTGGGGGTGACGGACGGCCCCGAGGGGGAGCCACTCCTGGGGGTGGCCAACGGCGCGGACCCCCGCCACCACCACGGCCACCACGGCCACGGGCACCACGGACACGGGCACCACCACCACCACCACCACCACAACCTCCCGGTGACCCTGCGCAGCGCCCTGGAGGTGGTCAACAAGTACGCCTTCCTCACCTCCCAGTTCCCCTTACTGCTGTACCTGTGCCAACGCTGCTCGCCCGCCCAGCAGCGCACACTGGCACAGCACCTCAAGAAGGTAAAGGATAACACAACACACTTTTACATACCTATGTGATTAAGGTTTTTTTAGGAAGTGCGTCCAAAACTCCTCTTCTATTTCAAATTGGTCTTTGGGTGCAAGCAACTGGATCAGTACTTTGTACATTTATTGTAAAAAAAAACAGTGCTCTCGACTGCAATTCTTTTTTTTTAAATTTACATATCTGCTAAAAGGTAGTGACTTCACACAGAGCCTTTGTTATGACCTTATTGTGGCCAAAACGTGTTGTAAGTCTTAATCTGTGACTTTTATCTGTAATATCATATCAATCATAACCATATCAATATTATTATGATGTAGTTGATGTGTGTATGTGAATGTAGTGTTTTTTCAGCAAAGAATTAAAAAGCCATCAATGGGCCCATCGGCATGAAGAGGCTAGAAACAAGACATGCTGTAATAATGAATATTGTACCCATCCGTTTACCTCGCCAAGGTGTTTGGCAGTCGTCTCTACATGCCCGAGGCCCTGCCCGTGAGCCTCACCCCGGGCACCCGTGCCACCAGTCTGCCCTCCCCTGAGCAGCTGAAAGGCAGAGTGCTTCTGGTGGGCAAGAAGCTGCCACCTGAGGATGACGGCTCGGAAGGGGAGGTATGTATTTACCATTGAGTGTCTGTCTATTGACTTGACGTGTGTTGTTGTCCTTTGTCTGCTGTTTGTCTACTCTCTGTGATCTCTTTCCTTGTTATTTACTACTGCAATCAATTTCATTTAAGCACTGTATTTATCCTGACCTGGAAACGTACAATGTTAACACACTGCTGCACATGAATACTGTTGGTTGATCCTTGCAAAGTCAATTTTGAATCACCAGTCATATCACAGTATTCATGAAAAATAGAAAATGGGTTGCGTAAAATGTTAATAAATAAATTGTTCTTGAATCTGGAGGTGTCTGAGGAGGAGGAGGAGATCGGCGGAGGGGGTCCGCTGGCCGGCCGCCGGATGACCATCCCCGGGGAGGAGGACCTGGGCGTGGTGCTGGTGGTTCCCCCGCCCGCCCAGCCCCGTCGCCTCCGGCTGCGCCGCGAGCTCTCCGACCTGGTCTCCGTGGCCCGCACGGGCAGCCGCAGCTTCTACGCCCACCGCAACAGCCTGCAACAAAACCACCCGCACTCGCCAACAGGGGGCAGCACGCCCACCACCCCCTGCACCCCCGTGCCGCTCGACCCGCCCTACTGGACCCTGTGCTCGCTGGGCGAGGGCGAGGCGGGCCGGCTATCCACCGAGAGCCCCGAGGACCTGGTGAGCTTCACCAAGCACGCGCTGACCCGGGTGCGGCCCAGCTCCGTGCGGCTGGACTCCAGCAACCCCAACCCGCAGGGCTACTGGAAGTGCGGCGTGCAGCTGGTGGCGCTCAACCAGCAGACGCCGGGAGCCATGCTGGACCTGCACCGCGCCCGCTTCCGGCAGAACGGCGGCTGCGGGTTCGTGTTGCGGCCGGCCATCATGCGGGACGAGGTGTCGTACTTCAGCGCCCACACCCAGGGCTGCGTGCCCGGCGTGCCCCCCCAGACGCTGCGAGTGAAGGTGATTAGCGAAAAGAAATCATAGAGGTCCACAACACTGTCCTATGCTCCCCAAAGTTTAATAGCATGACGTAGGTTAATAGCGTCAACGTTTGATGAAGGACTTAATGTCCAAAACGTTGTGCTAGGCACTTTGATGAAGGACTGAACGTCCGAAACATTGTGCTAGGCACTTTGATGAGGGACTGAGCATCCAAAACGTTGTGCTGTTAAACATTAGTGAGCATAGATCACTGTTGCGGACTTCGATTACTTCTTTTCTGTTATGATCTGTTTTGGTCCAGCAACTGAATAATTACTTAACCGCTTTGCGCAGAGCCTATGTTATAACATTACTGTCACCAGCATTGTAATGGCTATGTCTTAATCCTAAGGCTCTCAATAATGTCATAGTTATGATGTAGTTGAGTATTTTCCACAAATAGTGAATAGGCCCGCCGGCGACCCCATCTGCAGTAAGAGGCTACGGGTGTGCATTCTCTGTCTCTTTTGTGACGGTGATCAGTGCCCAGTGCCTGCCCAAGCCGCAGGGCTCATGGGTTAAAGGGGACCCCCACCTTCTCACCACTTACCTCTTACCACTTACCACTACCCACCTTCTTCATTTCTCTTGACATTGAGAACTTATCAGTTTTTTTTTATTCCAGTATTATACAATTCAACTAAAATCATTGTAGTGCCTCAACCTCCAACCTCCACTTACCTTGATCATTCTCTGCCTCTGTTGTGTAGGTGATCAGTGCCCAGAGCCTGCCCAAGCCGCAGGGCTCGGGGGCGAAGGGGGAGGTGATCGACCCGTACGTGGTGCTGGAGCTGCACGGGGTGCCTGCGGACTGCGCCGAGCAGAGGACCAGGACGGCTCCCCAGAACCAGGACCCGCTCTTCGACGAGACCTTCGAGTTCCAGGTAAGAGGGCAGGGAGGAGGCTTGTGCTGTGTGTGTGTGTGTGTGTGTGTGTGTGTGTGTGTGTGTGTGTGTGTGTGCGCGTGCGCGCGTTGTGTGTATATAGGTGTGAACCAGGACCCACTGTTCAACAAGACTGTAGAGTTCCAGGTTAGAGGGTGGTGTGCTCTGGAGTTTGTCGAAGGGATAGGGAAGGTAATTAAATAAGTCATGAAAGGAAAATAGGGTATGTTTGTTCATTCATCATTCATCTTATGAGCAGAGGACAATCAAAGATGATTTATAATGATGGTGTGTTAGCGTGGTGTACCCATTTTGTGTTACTCTCATTCATAATTTTCTTTGACAGTTGAGTTCTGTAATTCAATGAAAGTCATTGTAGTACCTCAACCTCCACTTACATGTAGATTGTTTGATAGAAATCTAACAGTGTGCGGTCCACTTCTCGATTCTGATTGGCTGATAGCCGTGGTAAATCGGGCGTAAACCCACACCTTCAAACTGAAGATTCTATGTGCGTCTAAGTTAGACCCGGCACATCTAAGTTGGTGATGAGAATATGTTGCAGTTGGGGTAGGGAGTCTGCAAGAAGAGCACATCTTTGTGCCATCTGTGGTTGGGGTATCAGTGTAATTGCAGAAACGTTTCATTCCTGCGATGTTTATCGCCCCTTGCTGACTTTTTTGTAGCGAAGTGTGTATCTGGAAACGTGACGAATGCACGCACGCCCAGTAGTGGTTGCTGGGGTAACCAATCACTTCCTCAACATGTCAACTGAACGACGTGGGTCAAATTAATAGTTATTAAAGTGTTTTTAAAGAAATTTGGTCAGTGATTAAGTGTAGCAGTGTTAGATGACCAATAAGCCACTTGAGCCTGTGGGTTGTGCTCTATTTACCACGGGTAAGGGGACATTTACGGCACTCTGCTTCGTGTCGTGCCCCACTCCCCTTACCTGTGGTAAATCGAGCACAACCCACGGCCTCTCGTGGCTTATTGCTTAAATAACACACTTACTGTACTGCCACTGTCGCTCAACACTGCAGCCACCAGTCAGTCAGACTGGGAACAGGACAGGCTTAAATCAGAGGGGGGAGCGGAGGGCCTTTTACAGGGCTGGGCACAGACAGGCTTATGTCAGGCGGCACAGAGCCCTTTAGACGTTTAGAGCAGTGTTTCCCAACCAGGGGTACGTGTACCACTAGTGGTACGCGAGCACACTGCAGCGGGTACTTGGAAAAATGTTTTTAATATAACAAATGTATGGAGCAGACAAAGCGATATAGAACATGAATTAGGGGGTACTCATGGCACAACTTAGATGCTTAGGGGGTACGCAAGACAAAAAAGGTTGGGAAACACTGGTTTAGAGGACTTGGGACAGGACAGGCATACAGTATGTCGGCGGCCGAGGGTTTTTAACAGGACTGAGGATGGGACTGGCATATGTCAGAGGTGGAGGGCCTTTTACAGGACTGAGCCCTACATATATCTAGGCTGAAGCACTCAGATGGAAGCACAGTGCTGTGGAGGGGGGGGGGGTCTTTGAGGCCATTGGGGTGCAGTGGTGGGGTGTCATGAAATGCAGGGAGCAGCCAGAGCACACAGGGACACAGACAGACGCACAACACACACAACACACACACTCTCTTTCTGAGATGAAGTGGACAAAGCAGTCAAACCAGCCACACACATACACAAATGCATAACTGTGTACATCTGATAAACATTTCTCTGCCGGTCTGCCAGTCTCTCTCTCTCTTTCTCTCTCTCTCTATCTGTCTCTCTCTGTCTGTCTCTATCTCTCTGACATACCCAGAAGTGGATCCTCTAAGTACCATGCAGACATACTCAACGTGGGAAGGGACATTTCACATCTTGGGGTTAAGAGGGGTCTCTCTTTCGCATATACACACACCCAGTAACAAAAACAACAAAGAATGGCGCCTACTGTTCTCCCTCTACTGTTTGTCCGACTCTAAATAAATCCTAACCCTAATACAGACTTGCTATGTGTCCAAAAAGGGGGCGCTTAAGGTCTTAATCCAATGCACATGTTTCATTAAGAAAATGCCAGCGCAGCGCAGCACTGGCTGAGTTAGTAGAGCCAGTAGATTAGGCTTGGCATTTAGCCCCGTGGCTCTGTTAGCCAAACGCCTGCTAACCAGCGTATAGCATAGCTGTTCCTCCGCCTCCCCTCACACACACACACACGCACGCACTCACACACGCACGCATGCACGCATGCACACACACACACACACACACGCGCACACACACACACACACACACACACACACACACACACACACACACACACACACACACACACACACACACACACACACACACACACACACACACACACTTACGGCTAACCAGTGTATAGCATAGCTGCCCCTCCGCCTCTCCTACCCTCCTTCCTCCCCCATCCTTTCCTCTGACCTTTACCGCAAGTCACCCCCAATTAACTGCACTGAGCAAAGCAGGGGCGTGTATAATTGCGGTGCTGGGCTGAGGTAGCGCTGAGAAATGTGTAAATTGTTTTAAAAGCCAGGCTTTTAGCTCACTTAGGAAGCCCTGCATCTGCCTCCCACATTGCAGGTGCCTTGAGGTCAAGACAACTGCTGGGATCAAGAACGAGGTCTCTGGACTGCGACAGATGACCTTGGTTACCATGCTAACCAGCATGTAGCCCCTCCCCCTTCCCCCCTCCCTTCTCCTCCCTTCTTCTGACCTTTTCGACTGGCTTGCCCCAATTAACCGTGCTGAGCGAAGCAGGGATGCGTTTAATGATGGGGGTAGGATGAGCTAGCGCTGACAGAGGCCCAGATTTTTGCTTACTTAGTAGTAGCCCTGTGTCCAGAGACGTTTCAAGGTACTTGTGAGCCCTAGGAAAAAAGGGGCTTGGAGCCCCCTATCCCTTCTTCACGTCAAACTAACTCTTGCATAAACTGTAGGCCTATATAATGTATGTGAAGACACACATGATCATTTTTTTCTCCTTTTCTGACTTTAGATCAGATTAAACCTGGACAGTTTTAGGTGATTTAGAATTACCAGCCATAAGAGAATGAGAAAAAATGATCATGTGTGTCCTGCATTACATAGAATCAAAGCTCTAAATTAACACCTGACAACCGGCCAAATACTGGTGATAATTCAGTTTGGCTGGTAGAAAAGAATACTAGCCACTTTGACTGATAGTGACTGGCTAGTGATGAAAGCATTTATACATTTATTATAGCCAGTGACGGACTGGGATAGAGAAACGGCCCTGGCATTTTGACCCACAACGCGGCCCCGCGGCCCCAAGACCCCCCAGTAGCGCACCCCCCCACCCCACGCGCACACAGACAGAGAGAGAGAGAGACACACACACACACACACCACTTCGCGGAAGTTGCAACAACTTGGTGACCGCGCACCACATGAAAACACATTGGTAAACACAAGGTGCACCCTGATCCTACTAGAACTAGGTGCATGGTGCATCCTACACGTCGATAGGCCTAACAAGCGCACTCTGCACTCGTTGGCCCGCCCCACACACAGAGAAATTGTGACTATTAATAAAATAGTAGGCCTAGTAAACACTGACGTTTCAGAAACCGACCTTTAAACAACAGGCACCAGGCATCAACATCAACGTGCCTACACACACACACTATACAATCAATGAACCAACCACTTTTGATGTCCGCTTTGCTCTCGCACCGCTTCTTTACGCAAAAGCCCCTTCTTAACGCTGGACAGTGGCCCAGCTATATGATGACAAGACTATGAGTGGGAGTCAGTCCAACTTCTATGCTAACCAGTCCAGAGCTGAACGCAAAACAACATACCGTAGGCTACATCGATATGGCTACTAAAATGTATTTCAGCAAGACAAGCCACCAATTCGAGAGCCCATTACCAAGTCATGAAGTTAAGAATAAGCTTACAGTACGAATAAGAAAAACTATAACAGCCCCCAGATTACCACAAGCTAAAAAGGTTTACAGATCACATCACCTTGGCTAGTAGCGAGACTAGCCACGGACTGGCTTATGACAGTAGAAACGCGACCTTACGTGAAATAAAAAAAAGTGTCACGGCGGACACAAACAATGTTTATTAATGGAAATCCTTCAGCCCTACCTGGTCTTATNCGTAGCGTCGGGCGGTGCAACACATCTTCTAATATCCATATTTGTGTGGGCGAGAGAGCTCTGCGTGGGCTATTCCATGTGTGAATGGCCTTGTGATTTCTTGGCGATTGCAGAGACAAAACAACACACTTCTTCATGGTCTTCTTCCAAGCAAGCCAAGAAGCTGGCATAATAGATACTAAGACATAGATTCGAACAGAACACCGTGTTTTCAGTGACAACAACCTTGAATTTATGGGACACTTCTTGTCCGCCACACACCGCAATGCTCACAGGAAGTTTATCGTCAGTCACTAGGGAAACGGAGGACTGAACTGATTAAGAAAATACCTGAAAAGACCACAAGATGGCAGCATCTCACCGCGTAGTGACCACCAAACACCTCCACAAGTCAAGTCAAATGTGCTATCAATTTCCATTGCCGCTCCCCCTTCTTTCGTTTAATTCCTCCTCTTCCTGGACCTTCATTAATTTTTCTTAATAGCTATAATTGTCCATTCGCGTCGCGACATCTACCGTCAGTTTTTCTCTACAACAAGCTTCAGAATGTTGATGAATCTTTAGGCCTACGTTCTTTTTCTTATGGCGGGAACCGAACGTAAATAAATAAAAAAAAATCCCACAAAGCAATGCTTTACTACAGTTGTCTCAAACAAAAGCAAAATATAAATAGGTAGGCTATAGTTTTTTTTGTATTATTTTGAACACTTTTACATCATTGGAATATATATTCAGGAAAAATACAACATGAAACATAATGAGACCCACCCATCAATATGCCACCGTCCGTGTGTAATGTATGGCAGTGTCAGTGGTATAAATAGCGAAACGATGACAAGAGAACGCTGTTTGAATAGAACTTTGAACGCAGGTAGCGTGATATTTGCTTCATAGATCCCGGACGTATGATTATGGGGCCGCAACGAGCATTGGAAGGGCCGCGAAGGTTATCTAAAAGGCCGCGGCCCTTCTGGCATGTGCCCAAATGCCAGACTGTCCAGTCCGTCCCTGATTATAGCCCAGCAATTTATAGCGCTGCATACAATGTAAACTTCAACTGTGTTTTAACTGTGCCTGTGCGACCTGGTGGAAATAAAAGGGGTAGAGCTGCCTGGATCTATCTCTCTCTAAGTCGTCCTCAGACGAGCCTTCCATCGTTGCTTCCAGTCATCCCGATTCTCCATACATCTTTTCAGTTCGCTGGTACTCTGGGCTCCGGCGTCCTTCTTGAGTATGTCCACAAATGTTAGTGTGGGACGTCCTCTTAACCGGCACCCACGTGCACTGGCGTGCACAGACATTTTGGGGGGCAGGTCCTGGGGGTGTCGTGGGGGGCATGTGGAACTGGCGGCTGCAATCACGGTTCGGTGATTTTTTTTTTTTTTTTTAAATCACATTTTAATGAACATACAGTAAGCTAAACAAAACATTTCAAAATGTTTAATTTAATGAATGAATATTATGTAGGAAAGTTAAAATAATTAGATAACCATGCCTAGATTATAATTTACCGCATGGACTAAAAAGTGTAGCCTACTGTCACTTACCTGTGTGTCTCTAGCGCAGTGTTCAGGAAGCGATTCATTTTAACAGATTCCTTACTTGGAAAACTCTGCATCTCCGGTCATTTTTCTCCATTAGTACCATTTTGAATTAGTTCATGTGTGTTTCCAAACTGTTAAGACGAATATTAAAGCTCAACTATCATTTCAAGACGTTGTGAAATGGATTTATTACACGGGTATTGTGAGTGAAAACTGCTACTTTGGGTCGGAGATTTTATCCGTGTAAGTAATCTGGAGGTGTCATGAAGCACAATCCTCCCAACCCCCCCCCCCCCACACACACACACACACACACATAAGACATTGCTGTGTGCACCCTGCTTTTATTACTGTGCGGAAGGCTATAAGTGGCAGATTTGCTGGAATTCACGCACAACCTTTTTTTTCCTCCCTGGCCCTGTTAACTTCTGTTCCATGCCGTCTGTCACAAATATGATTTGGCGCGTTGCGTATTTCATCAGGAGGCCAACGTTTCCCAAACATGCCTACATGAATCCTCTTGCTGTTTCCCAAACATTCTGTTAATCTTTAGACCTGAAACTGTTTGAGCAACTTCTGGATTCATTAGGCTAATATAATGGTTGTTGCAATCATGTTACACGTGTTAATTGTTGACATTGTTGGCTACCTCTTCTGCGGTAGATTTGATAAATGCACAATTTGCAAAGTGTAATTATAAAAGTCAGGGCTCTGTTTAGATCACTTCCAAAGTCACAAGCAACTTTCAACATCATCATAAATAGGCTATTGACTGTTACCTGGCTGGAGGGGAGAACGATGTGGGGCTGCCCGCCACACTGCTGCCTGTGCAACGCGCTTCCGAATCTGTCAGTGCAGTGCAGTGTACCCCTCAAGAGCAGAGCAGAGCAGCACTCTCACCTTCACTGACCCCAATGCATTACACAGGTGAAGAGCTGGTCAGAGCTGTTTGATTGTTTTTATTGTTCTGCCCTGCCAGGGGACAGCAGATGTAAATTAGCCTGAGGATAGTTTTGATGCATGCAAGAGCAACATTTTCAACAAATCATGTCTGAATTGCATGTGCCGTACAGTACATGGTCCCTAATGCAAAGCATAACTCAGAATTAGTTTTTATACTAAGAAAAACAGAGAGAGAGACAGAGACAGAGAAAGAGAGAGAAACAGAGAGAGAAAGAGAGAGAGAGAGAGAGAGAGAGAGAGAGAGAGAGAGAGAGAGAGAGAGAGAGAGAGAGAGAGAGAGAGAGAGAGAGAGAGAGAGAGAGAGAGAGAGAGAGAGATATGGAAGGAGGTAAGGAGATACCATCTCTAGTGTGATATAGGCCTCCAGAGCACAACATTACAGCCACCTCCACTGACACTGACACCTCATTACTCAGGTGAAGAAGCGGCCAGAGAGAGAGAAAGAGAGGGAGATGTAGACTAGACTGTGTATTTGTATAGAAGGGGTATGGAGATTATAAGAGGCGTATGGAGGTTATGAAAGGAATACAGAATAACAGACGTAAAGTAGAGATGAGTGTCATAGTTTGAAGAAGCAAAGGGGATAATAGCTGTAGTAGTCTTTGGTCATGGCGTGACGTTTTCCATGTGCGTTACTCCCATTTGTGGGGGAAAACAGCCAATGCAAGTCAATTGGTGGTGTTGTGGTTTAATAAACGAAAGATAGGCCCTGTAGACTAGCGTTGTTCACACGCAACATGCCGAAAACATGTTGTGTTGCCAGTTGTTCAAATAATATAGCCAAACAGCCGTGCCTAAAGCATGAACTGTGTTCATTTAGGCTAGACGATGTAGCATGTAAGTTGATGAGACATTCGGTTTGATTTCCCTCATAAAGGGGCGTAACTGATAGTATCTAAGTTTAATCTACTAATTCATATTTAAGACCAGAATCCAGTGCAATAGTTGAAATTCAGAAATGCAAGGTTTATTGACTTGAGAGAGGGAGCGAGCAGGCCATTTAAGCCCAAAGACCTATCCACAGGCCTCCTCACCCCCTTTCCCTGAAGAGGTGTTAACAGGTACAGGTACAAGCAAGAAGAGGAGGAACAAAGCCAGGGTCTAGATTTATAACACCCTCCACAGGAAGTGAGGTCACATGGAATGATGTCACATACAATGATAGTTTTAGGCAATAGCAATGGATAGGCCATTTCAAATCAGCAGTTTGGGGGAAGGGGAGTTCAGTACATCCTGATGCCAGAGACTAAGGGAACTGTGCATCTCACAGTCTAAAAGAGTTATTCAAACACGGATCAATCAATACATGGACACTCATATGTAATGAGATTGAGGGACAATATCCAGATACCTTTATAACACACATTTATGACCAAAGTACCCGGATGGCCGTTCATGCCTTTCCTCCAGACTGAGGCGGTCCAAGGGGCGGGCCGACTGGCACCATCGTGAAACCCCGTCCCCCATCACAAACCCTGCCCCCAAAAGCCATTGCAGAAATCGCTATGAACATATTAAAATAGTTTATAAACATATTAGCAATCGTTTAAAAGTGTTATTTCTACACTGTTACCACGTTGTTGTAATAATAACATTACTCTTTGTGTTTTTTGTCAGTTATTATAAGCATTTTTTGCTGAATGTTTGCAGTGGGCGGGGCCACCATAAAAGGGGCGGGGTATTGGAGGGGTCGTTGACCTGGGGCGCAAGTCATTCTAGGACCGCCACTGCCTCCAGAGATGGGCACAGCATCATCACTGACCCACCACACTGTATTTAGAGGGGATAGGCAAATTATTAGA
>NC_085869.1:47989541-48002041 GCF_034702125.1 Engraulis encrasicolus
CTCAGCTACCAAACAGCCACCTACTGCCCCCACCAGGCAGAGCTGCTACTACTACTAGCAGCACCTTTGGCACCGGCTGTGTTTGAGCACCGGGGACCCTCAACTACCTACCAACCAACCAACCACCCCACTACCACCAGCCCCCAGCCGCCCTCTCTATATGGGGCACCACCTTTGCCAATGGTTGCATCTACCGTAAGCACCAGGACCACCACTCACCTACCAGGCGTTACCTTACTGCCACCTAAAAGTTGCCGCCAGGCAGCATTATGACTGCTGGCAGGCTATGCCTGTTATCTGAGTAGTCTGGATCCCCATTAAACTACCTACCAACCAACTACTATCCGCCCTCTCCTGACGAGGCAGCACCTTTGGGAACAGGCCACGTCTGAGGACCAGGACACCTCAACTACCTACCAAGTAACCACCACCCCTTTATCACCAGACCAGAGCCGACCTCTTCATACAGGGCAGCACTTTTAGCAATGGTGGCATTTGAGACCAGACAAGAGCTCCAGCTATCTAGCCTACATAGCACCTACTGCTACTAATCAGTCACCATCAACCCTAATACTAGTAGCACCTTTGCCATTGGCTGCATTGGACCCACACACACTGTACCTTCCAGCCAACTAACTACTGGCACCACCTCCAGCCAACAGCAGGTGGCGCTACTGCTTCTAGCCGTACCTTTGGCAATGGCCAGACCTGAGTAGTCCAGACCCCCACCTTGCTACGTATCTACCTACTGCACCTGTGTACCTACCGACTGCTCCCAAGTGCTACCTGGTGGTTGTTTGGGTACGTTGCAGCTCAGTTTAACGTCCGTCACACGTGACTAATGTGGATGCCGCATCGCTGCCGCGTTCTTGGCGCGACAATGCTTGCATATTCAAACTGGCGACGACCGCACCGAACCGCGACCAACTGCCACCAACTTTACTGCCACCTACCAGCCACTGCCAGACTGCTATTACTACGTACCGGACTACAGTGCTACTAGCAGCACCAACCTGTCCCACACCCCATCCCACAGACAGATGACAGATGAAGTGATGTGGAGAGAAGACGGAAGGTGGATGAAATGCGGCCTTGGATGAAATAATGATGACTAACCATGGCTATCGTTGCCGTCCTGGGGGCTCTTTCTGGTTTATATATCGAATGGGGAATACTCATTGTTCTGTGATCGTGATGGCTAATCTGTGATCTGTGATTGGTGGTACCAATGATGAGTTCTGTGATGAGCTTTTGACTACAGTTGCTGTGTACAGTGTCGTAACTGCTATTGACAAAGAAGCATGAGACACAGCAATGGGACAATAATGAGACTGTATGGAGACAAAACGTCAGCAAGACGATATTTGCAAGGAAGAGGAGAAGTTTCTGTAACAAACACCAGTGGATCAGTTGTCAGCCCGACAGTACCTGCCGTAGATGATAGCGAACTCCTGTAAATGAGCTACATTTCAGTAATCATCTATTTACAAATGGACCATTTCTCAACCCTATTGGATCAGGCCTTTTTTAATTTTGGGTGTCCTGAAGTGAAAACCAGGATGAAATAATGGCTTTGTCGGCAAACCTCGGACGTCCAAACACATTGCACCACTGACTTCCTTAAGAACGTGGGAGGAACGTCCGCTAACCTTCCTCAGTTCTTCTTTTCTTTTTCGAGAACCATAGTGGAAATGGAAAAATCTCAAGTTTTAGACAAGTCCTTTGGATGAGCCTGCTGTTGCTGTTCCTCTGAGGTGTGTTTAGAGTGTATAACAAAAAATGGAAGCTAGAGACTGACTAGTTTTAGTTTTTAATTGGTGGTTTTATTCTTGATGCTCAAACGACTCTCTGTGGGTCAGTCGTTAACCCAGCCTAACTTTAGTCTGATGTGTGTAGCCCTACAGGGTGTGTTTTTAGCATTGCTATTTGCTTAGCTGCAGTGGGTATTATGGAGTTGCTTATTCTGTTGCGAGGAGGACAGGTTTTTTGTTGCCTTTGGATCCAGTGATGCCCGGCCTCTCCTTCCCCACTGCTCTTCATTCCACTTAAATGTACACAGACACGCGCGCATGCACGCATGCACGCACGCACATATGCACACACACACATAGGCATACATATCGATGTGGGATGGAAATAAGTGCAGAAAATGTGGAAATTTACCAGCCACTAAAAACTGAAGGGTAGGATTCAGCTTGCCTGATTATCATAGACTTGCAATCGCGATTCGATCTGAAGAAGCAACGCCACCGAAGGTGTTGCGTCGCTAGGAGGGCGCAGCCTGGCTAGGATTCAGCAGCCCCTCTCAACACAGATTCATGATGATGTTGTGTCTGAAATGCACCTGCCTCTCCCTTGCCTAACTTCTGTCTATCACTAAGGCCACTCAATTTAGAGTCTCTTCTGTTTTCTTTGTTTGCCATCAATATTCCATTACTTTGTCTTCATTCCCTTTCTTTATCTCTCGGTTTCTCATTGTCACTATTACTATACCCCGTCCCTTCTCTCTCTTTCTCTCTCGCTGCTCTTTTCTTTCGCTCTCCCTGCCCTCTCTTCCTGAGAGGTTATCTCCCCCTTCCTCTCTCTCCTCCTGGGGAGTTGGGTATCACTGGGTCCACTCGGGCTCATTAGTGTTGAGCACAAGTACTGTGGTGTGCCTGTGGTGTGACGTATAGAAGTGACCGCTGAGATGCAAAGAGACCTCCACCTCCTCCTCATCCTCCTCCTCCTCCTCATTGTCCTCCACCTCCTTCTCCTCCTCCTCATTGTCCTCCACATTCACCTCCTCCTCCTCCTCCTCCTCCTCCTCCTCATTGTCCTCCTCCTCCTCCTCCTCCTCCTCCTCATTGTCCTCCTCCTCCTTCTCCTCATCCTCATTCTCCCCCTCCTCCTCCTCCTCCTCCTCCTCCTCCTCCTCCACCTCCTTTCCCTCCTCCTCCTCCTCCTCCACCACCTTTTCCTCCTCCTCCTTCTCTACATCCTCTCCATCCTCCGGCCCAGATTCTGACCCTTAGAACCTGACCTGACCGAGGTCACAAAACAAGCCTCCCGCTGACGCCAGATCATTGTCAAGAGAATGACAAGACTGACCTCAAACCGGGTTAGCACTGGACACCTCTCAATGGAGAGACAAGAAACGTGTGGTTGTGGCTTTGAGTGAGAGAGGAGAGTAGTCAGGGAATGTGATGCCCCCTTCACTTCCCCTGAATTAGAGTACTGGGCAAGAATAAGGTCCAATACCTGGCAGCAGAAGGAGCCGGGTGTCGGTGAGCAGAGGAATAATAACTTTGGGCCCTCATATTCAAGGTCCCCTCAACCTGTAAAAAAAGCTAAATATGTCAGCATCCTAAGCACATAAAAATGTGAAATGAGTTGCATTTAAAAGTTAAGACCCTCCCCTCATATTAGAATGTGTTCATTCAGCTCTAACATACCCACATTTTAATGAAAAAAATCTCAAATCTCATGAGGCTGAATGTTGCATCTATGCAGCTCCAGACACCTAGGCCAATGCAGCGTATTTGCAACATCCAGCATCACTGGGTTAAGACACTGAACATCTCCATGCATTCAAAGCAAGGTACGGTATATGTTGCATCCAGTGGCATCGACATACACTGTATACACACAGCACAGATGCCACTATATTCTGCCTGAAACCAGTGGTTGTGCATACAGCACCTGCTTTTGCTTCAAAATGGAACTTATGTAACGTTATCGCGGTGAAAAAGGCTAATATTCACTAATATTCACACAACTCCCCTGAAGGTAACACAGACAGGATAGAAGTGAGACAGTGAGACTGGACAGACAGAAGAAGTAACAGGTGGTCAGTTTGTAGACGTGCACCACTGAACGCTGCGACTGCCACAGCGAAAGTCGGATGGGAAGAATAGTGGCAACCTCTAAGTACAGCTTCAGAGCTCAGTCCTAGTTCACAGTAGATGAAAGCGTATTGACGTCGTTCTTTAAGCTCGAGCAATAGTGATTATAAGCAGTAATGCCCTTTACTACAAAAGCAAATGAATGTGTACTACGTGTGTACGTCTCTATTTTTGAAGATCAAGGTTATAAAACGTGTGAGAAATGTTGTTGGTGGTTTGACAGTTTTTTTTTTAGCTCTTATCTTGTATTGTGTGCTACTCTGTGAAAGAAAAAAAGTGTTTTATTTCTTTCTCTTATAACAAAGCAAGCAAACAAGCCTACATGTGTCTGTGTGTATTTGTATTCTACATCAGGCAATTGTGGGTTCATCCTCACACTTTGGTTACCAGGCCTGCAGCCTTGGAGTGTTAGACCAATACAGCCCCAATGTTCAGAGTGTTTGCCGATCTACAAGTGTATTTATGGTATGCTTGTGTATTTTGTTTTATTAATTGTAATTTTACCAAATTTTACCCAATTTTATTTTATTTTTATTTTTTTCATTTTATTTGCAAAGGGAGGCAGATGTGAATGTATAGAGTTTACCCCCAGGCCTGAGACTAAGTACATTTGTCCATATGAGTTGGATTGCACGTGGGCTTATTGTTATGTTTTGTTTGTCCATTTTATCTGTAACAATAACTAATCGCAAATCCAAGTCCTTCAGCCTCACCCACCACCATTGTGTTCTTACCGCATATATATATATAAAGAGAGAGCGTTGTTTCTTCTTTTTCTTTTTTTTTTTTTACAAAAAGTGCTTTGCAATCAGATAGACCAAGGGAGCAAGAGAGAGAGAGAGAGAGAGAGAGAGAGAGAGAGAGAGAGAGAGAGAGAGAGAGAGATTGAGAGCAGTAAGATGCTATCGTTACCATTAGCATCTCCAATGGAACTTGGCAAGAGGATGCTTTTCCGCTATTCTTCTCCTCTCCGCAGGTTATTCTTTTCGCTCCTTTTTCTTTCCTGCCATCCATCTCCTCTGTCTTTTCTTAAGTCCCTGTGCTTTGTCTCCACACTTTTCTTTTATTCTGCCTTCATGATGAAATGGATGTAAATTGCCAAAGCCCTACACACTTTCCCCTCCGCACAGTGCACCCACCCCTGCTGTCACATCACCGCTGACAAAGATATGGTGAGATACACAGACAGAAGATAGAAGAAGAGAAAAAAAAGAGAGAAAGAGCATGATAGTACATGGAAAAAGGGGGCAGGGAGAGATAAACCGAGAGAGAGAGAGAGAAAGAGAGAGAGAGAGACTGAGTGAGAGAGAGAGAGAGAGAGACTGAGTGAGAGAGAAAGAGAGAGCGCTGGGTTGCAGGAGCACCTGACTGTATAACAACTCCAGTGGAAGGAAGGGGATGGAGAGCTCCTGCAGAGCTGCCGTGATATAACTGGAGTTATTATTCTCCTGTCGTGAAATGGTGCGAGTTATTATTCTACCGTAAGTGTGTGTGTGTGTGCGTGTGTGTGTGTGTGTGTGTGTGTGTGTGTGTGTGTGTGTGTGTGTGTGCGTGTGTGTGTGTGTGTGTGTGTAATGATGCCTGTCAGAAATGGATTGCGTAATTATTCCCTGTGTGCATAATGTGTGCAAATTCACCTCTGAAGTGCTACTTAGCAGACAGTGAAACGTTATTTTTCGAGAGCAAGATATAGGGTGCGAGAGAGAGAGAGAGAGAACGAGAACGAGAACGAGAGCTATAGACCAACCAAAGCTTGCTTGGCTGATTGACAAACCTTAAACCACTCCAGGCCACGTTTGAAGACCCACAATGATAACAGTTGTGAATTATTAACTATTTCATCCTCCCCACATCCGGGAGGGATCAACACAACACCTCTTGGCCCCCAGGTAGGGTGTGACCTTAGGGCGGCGTTCTTCTGACCACACACACACACAGACACACACACACACACACACACACACACACACACACACACACACACACACACACACAGTCACACACAGTACACACAGTACACACAGTATACACAGTATACAGAACTTCCACCAGGCCAACCATCGACCTCTTTACCTGACACTGACCACATCCTATAGGCATCTGCTTACCTGTAGAAGGGGGCCCCCAGCCCCGGCCCCAGCACCTGAATTATCCATGTCCAGCACACGGCTTGTGTGACTTCACATCACAGTATTGGCTTTCAGCTTCCTGTCCTGTGCGTGATGGTGGAAGGGGGTCAACGCATAGGGAGTGTGTTATAGGCAGAGCGTCAGAATGCCTTCAGGCCGGCGGGTTGGGCAGGCTGGAAATGTCCTAAGGACACAATGCTTGTAGTTAGGTCACACCTAGAGTAAGGACAGGACACAGGACAGCACACTTCAGATGCTACAGGGGCCAGGCAGAGGCCTGGCATCAAGCAGCAGCTCCCCAAGAGTTGCACGTGTGATAATAATAATGATAATAATAATAATAATAATAATAATAATAATAATAATAATAATAGTAAAAGACAGTGGGTTTAAGACTGAATATGCTATGTTTTTTTCCCTATACTCAATAGTATCTGTTAATTTTGTTTTTTCTTTGAGCACTACCTGAGGTAAGTAGGGAACAGCAATTGAGGACATGGCCAGATCTCCGGCCCCATCAGATGACACCCTGAGGGTACTATTCCAAGATCAAAGTTAAGTGATAAGCCTGGCTAAGTTAACCTCCAGGAAGTGGTAAGCCTCTTAATAGATAGTCCACAGGTGACCCCAGGCTCTTCTATTAGGTGATTTACCAGTATCTCAAGGGTAACTTAACCTAGTTTACTCCTTAGTGAAGGTTCTTGGACTACTCCCCTCGGCGGGTCAGCTGTCAGCTATACCCAGCTTGACTTCTGCAGTATTAGTTTGGGCATATGAGGGTGATGGTAGGCCTACTCAGTGGCGTTTCCGCGGTGGATTTAAACTCTGATAACTAACCTACGTGTCTTAACTAGGTCATTGGTGTGCAAATGCCGTTGTCATGATGATTTACTAGTGTTTGTTTTTTTTGTTTTTATTTGTTTTTGTTTTTTTTGTCTTTCTGCTTATTTTCCTCCATTGTAACTTTTACAAAGATGTGTTCTATGCTGTTATCATTATGTGTATAAAAAATACCACAAAAAATAACGAAATAAAAAAAGAATATTTATTGAGAAATGAAGATTGTGTTTTAAAAATGAATTTAAAAGCTGTCTTTTTTTTGCTTTTATTTTGAAAAGCCCGTTTGTATTCTATTTGATTAACAACTGTTGACAGGTGAGGAAACTAAATAAAGCTATCTTATACTGACCACCCAGTGTCTTCTGTGGTTTCTGTCAGAGAATTCAGATTTGTGACAAATTGGAGTAGAGGAAGTAGGTTGCTGACATGATTCATGTACAGTAGATTCACATAATTCTTGTCAGCAGCTTTCTTTTTGCTATAGGGACTAACACAGAACCACTACATAACAAGCAAAGATGATGTAAAAATGAATCAAAAAACGAATTACATTTTCCTTTACGGCACTTTCTGTGTTTGACACACTTCCTGGAACTATTATGGACCTATTTCAATGGCGATCTGTATGTTTAAGGCTCCGTGAGCCGCCATCTGCAAAAATGGAACAGAGAGATCGGTGGAATTAGCCTAACTCTGCTTCCATGGCTCTGGTTTCTGTGGTTTCTCATATAACCTGCTTTCACAACATGGTTTTAGATTCAACACGTTCCCAGTAATGTGCATTCAATTTCTAAATACCATATTGATTATGTATAAGATTGGCCTAAAGTGTCCAGAAATGAAAAGATTAGGTCCTCCTTACGCTGTTTTTGGGAACTGGGGATAGACCTATTCTATGGTCAGTGTCCTAAAAAAACGAATGCTATATTACCAAAGACAGACACCAAAATAGGGGTGTGGAGAATGTGTTGAGAAAAATGGTTAATTGGTATCTTATCTGTTTAACCACTTAGTGAGATTATGTGAACTGCAGACTTGTTCAGTCTTTTTTTCTCTATGATCAAATTCTTAAAATGGGATGGAATCCTTTTTAGGCCTATACTGTCCTACCTAACCCTGCAGCCCCATAATGATGTAATAGTCATTGAAAAGTTAACTACCATAATACTACACTACTATGATATAACACAGGGCCTTTACTAATGCACTATGACTTGGTCATTGCCATTCTGGTAACAGCAAATTTATAATAGCGTGTCTTAATGGGTTAATATCTTCTCTTGGTTTTTAAATCAAGTATTATCACCCCATTACAAGAGACATGTTGATAAGGGACAGAGTAGATCTATGTAACTTTATATCCAGAGAAGTTATTGTAATTGGACAACCTGAACGTTGAGGTTGTCATGGTGATCACCTTCAAAAGGCCAGAGGAAATTCAAGCCCCTGGTGCCTGCAGTTGCCTATGTGTCCTCCAGATGGCGACATTATACTAAAAGTGGATAGTAGATTTGACACAAGCCTACACAGACCATACTCTCAATTCTATTTGCCAGTCTTTCTTCTGCAATTATCGATAACCAATAGGTCAACATAAAGGACGAAATCTGGGCGAAATAAAGAAGCCAGTTAGATTAACTGAGATTCTACAATCTCAAACGTACATATCCAATCCACCAAAGAAAGAAAAACAGCTTTCTCAAAAGATTTCTCAAGTTCAAGAGGTGGTTAAACGTCTTTCAGTCATTGGCACTACTAATAGCTTATAGATTTTTATCTCACTTCATTCTTTGAACAGTGTTTTTGATATTGCTTGACGAGCAGAAATGGGGAATCTGAACCTAAGTGACTAATATACTGCATACTAGCCAAAAATACAAATTTGGGTATTTTTCCCTGGTCCATGAGGTGATCAGTAAAATTGTGCAAGCATGTTGTATGTGCTGGATAAAACAACTGGTAGGGATTGTAGGCTACAAATGCCTGTCCCCTACAGTGTCCCCCCAGCCTTTTTAAAGAAGGCCATTGTCATTGTCACTTGAAAAGAACAGAATGTGTAAAAATAAGCATAAAAGTGAGTCACGCCACATGCACAATAATTCTTTTTCAACCAGAAATATTTCCAAGGTGTAGTGAAAGAGAACTTTCAGCTCTAAGACATCAGTCATGCATGTCAGCTCCATTACAAACACACACAGCACTCTCATTCTCTCTCTCTCTCTCTCTCTCTCTCTCTCTCTCTCTCTCTCTCTCTCTCTCTCTCTCTCTCTCTCTCTCTCTCTCTCTCTCTCTCTCTCTCTCTCTCTCTCTCTCTCTCTCTCTCATTCTCTTAAACACACTCTCACACACACATACTCTCTCTCTCTCTCTCTCTCTCTCTCTATCTCTCTCGCTCCATTGCCCACTCTCTCTATATATCTTCTCTCTCTCTCTCTCTCTCTCTCTCTCTCTCTCTCTCTCTCTCTCTCACACACACTAAAGCACACACGCACACGCACACACACACACACACACACACACACACACACACACACACACACACACACACACACACACACACACACACACACACACACACACACACACACACACACACAGTGTTTCTGCTGTAGTGTGTTGTCTCTGTAGGCCAATGGCAGCAGCTGTGAGCTGTGAGCTGGGCTGAGTGGATGTGATGTGGCTGAGGGCTGAGAGCTGAGAGTTGTGACAGACATGACAGACTGGCGTCCCCCTAATGCAGCCCAACATCTGGCAGCCGCCCTACTCCATCACTGCACGCCCGTCTGGGCACCATCAGCCCCGGCGCTGCCCACGGGCAATATAGCTTACTACACGCCACTATGCCACCACCTCCACACCACACCATGCCACACCACACACACACCACCTCACCTCACCGGCCCTGGCCCACGGGCCATATACTACTACACACCACTATGCCACCACCTCCACACCACACCACACCACACACCTCCCAACCCACCACCTCACCTCACTGGCCCTACCGGCTATGCTATAATGGCAGTCAGGGCCACTGACAGCTTGCACTGGGCCCAGGAGAAAGACATCTGAAAGGGCCCCCTTATGAATTCACACTACGTAATGAGGATCAAATTTTGGGACCCGCCCCCCCCTCTCTCTCTCTCCCTGGGGCCGTGACAAATGACCTGCTATGCACCAGCTCAGCGTCTTCCTTACCCTCCCACACCATGGGCACTGCTGTGTGCCACTATACCTCTGCACACCAGCCAATGCCATGTACATATGCTTTAATCACTGTAATAGGCAAGCACAACTGCCGATATAACAATCACTTAGGGTGTGAATATAAGAAAGATTATGAGATGAAAGAAGAAGAAATCACATTCTCATGCTTATTCCCATTTCTTACTTACACCATATCATCACAAAGACATTTCGGCCTAAGCCATCTGCAGTGCAGCAGAGTGACAATACGTCAATCAGTCATGGCCTGGTAATCTGACATACAGGGCTTTTCTCGGTGGGCCGAACGCCCTTAAGGGGTCGATGCTATTGTGTTGTTTTTTTTAAATATGAGATCGGCTCACAATCAATAGTGTGTGTGTGTGAGGGGGGGATGCAAAAGGCCCAAGCTCTTTTTTTTTGTCCCAGTCCTGCCACTACCCTCCGCTTCACAAGTGCACTACGAGCATTAGTGGAGCCACAGGCACCCCAGGGCATAGGAAGAGACACAGGCACCCGCCTACTACAGCACAGCCCTGCTATGACACCAAACATATGCAGCTACTTACAAACACATACAGTATACAAAACATCCGTTCAGACAGACATAGCATGCACACATGAAAGCACACAGACAAAATCATACACATGCACAGGCACAAAAACATACGAGTGTGTATCCCCGAAACCCCCAAACCTCAGGTTAGCCCGTAGGATTGCCATCTTGACCATTTTTGAGGCTTCCAAAATATAATCATTTCATGTTTGTAGAGGGTTAGCACACACGATTTTGAACAAATGTGTCCACCCGTTCCAAAGTTATTATAAAGTCTGCCATCTTGAAGTTGGCCTCAAAATTACATTAGGCCTATATTAGTACATGTTGGCCTACCTATCATAGAGTGTTAGGACACAAGACTTGCAAACCCATTCCAAAGTTAACTCATTGACACAAAATATTTGTGGAGGCAAAAACATAGTGGCAGCAGTCGGGGCAAAACCATAATGGTCCTGCCACTTCGTTTCGGGGATATAAACACTGCACTTGTTACAATTCAACTCACCATTCCCGTCACCTTTCCCTTCCAACTCGGTCAGTGTTCAGGAACATATGGAGCATACCGCTGAGAAGGCCAACAGCAAGTACATGGCATCCTAGATCTTGGAGCCTGCGTATGTTTGTAAATGTATGTTCACATTTATGTGTTTTTATTGTTTGTGTTACTTTATCAAATCCATAACTATGGATTTATGGTGCATTGCTCCACCACTTTCATCCTCTTCCTCCCTTCCACCTCTCTTCGCTCTTGTTTTCTAGAACAACCATTAAGTGAAGTACTTAAAAGACAGCCAAACCCCCTCATAGAACAAAGTGCTAACACAGCCGGCGCTAACCAAGCTGTCCATTATCACCTAGAGCCTGTTGCCTAAGTTAGCGCTCCAGCGTTGGCTTGGGTTGGACTTTAGTTTAGCGTTTAGTTGTTGGACCCAGGCCAGGGAAGCCGACAGGGTGGGACAAAAGGGATCAGTTGTCCCGGGCCCAGGGAGAGGGTGGGCCCAGAACTGGGCCACTGGGCGTCCTCTGTTCTGAGTGGGGGAGGCCACTCAAATGACTTTGGCCCAGGCTCAGCCAAAGCTGTCAGCGGCCCTGGCTGCTGAGTGCACATAGGTTTTTTAGGCGTTATATAGCCCGTCGCTAAGCGGCGTACTGTGCTAATAGGGGCCCTGTTAATTTTAGCCTGCGGCGCAGCCCGCGGGAGAGCCACTTTGAGTTTAATTACAATCTTCCTGCCTCCCGTAATTTCGCCCCCGTGATTGAGCGGGAGAGGAGAGAAATGAGAAAAGATCGCCCCTTAAAAGTGTCTCTAAATTGCATCTTATTTTTCTGCCTCCTTTTTAAACACAACAAAAGGAGGGATGGTTACAATAGCACGGCATGCTTCCTCAGGCGAGCGAGCGAGGAGAAGAGAGCAGAAGAGCGGCATGGCGGAGGGACAATTACCAGCTCCATTATCTGGGCTGTATTAAGGATGGCATGCATGCACACATGTGGCGTGGTGTGCGAAGCAGTGTGTGTGTGTGTGTGTGTGTGTGTGTGTGTGTGTGTGTGTGTGTGTGTGTGTGTGTGTGTGTGTGTGTGTGTGTGTGTGTGTGTGTGTGTGTGTGTGTGTGTGTGTGTGTGTGTGTGTGTGTGTGTGAGTGAGTGAAAGAGTGTGTGTTAGTGAAAGAGTGTGTGTGAACCAGGGCAGAGGGAGGGGGCCACACTGATGAGCTTTGATTGAAAAGTTTGTCGGAGAGAGAAAGACAGAGAAGAAAGACATAGAGAGAGAGAAATAGAGAAAGGGAGAGAGAGAAAAATAGAGAAAGAATGACTTGTCAGTGAAGACGCTCATCATAAGAACATCTATTCATTCTCCTCCGCACATGTACCTCTACTCATTTT